>NW_028263375.1:26818513-27124649 GCF_051168715.1 Poecilia mexicana
CCGCAAAATCACCGGAGGAACTCCTTCTTCTTAGAATGTGAAATAATTTTTGGTGTATGAAAAGAAAAATAAATTATGGATGATGCAAGTTTAACATTTTACTCAAGGTTGAAGGCTGATTGTGAGTCAGAGTTTTACCTGTCGCTAGCTTGTTTTGTAGGTGCTCATTAGTATTCGTTGCCATCAGCAGATGTTGGCAGATTGTGTAGGTTTCTGATATTCTGTTTAAAATTCATCAGATTGTTCTCATCTGTTTTATTTGGACAGTCAATTGTTTTGAATTAATATCAAAAACAAAGGTATATTGTGTGAGTGTATGCAAATTGGCGGTACTATTTAGAAAATTGCAGGTGATGCAATCAAAATCTGCCGTTTGTCTCAAGGTGTAGTTTTTTCACTTGAAAATTTTGTATAACTGCAGTTGTTCTGCTTCAGCAAGAAAAAGTGTGGTAAATGTTATTTTAAGTTGTACTTTTTTTACAAGTTCAATTAAACTACAGAGTACATTTAGTTCTAAAAATACAGAAAGATAATATATGTTAAGCAATTCAAATATACAGTTGATTAGTCTGGTGTCAACTAAACTAAACATTTTAATCTACTGATTAAACATTTTTTTATCTTTTTTTGTTTTTGTTTTTGCTTTTCAAGAAGATCAAAGTTCTTACTTTAGTTTTATTGTAAGAACTTTACTGATGCAGTTTGGGAATAACTGGCCTTTCACATCCAGCTACAAATATTCCCCTCTGTCAGTTTTTGACAGAGGGGAATGGTTTATTATTATTAGGAAACAAGCTTTTCATTCATCTGAGCTAAAAAAAAAACACTTTACTGGTTTTATATAAGCAAACTTTACAGAAATAAAGTTTTTTTCACTGCCTTAAATAGAGGTGCACCAATTTGTCGGCCAGACGATTTATCTGTGCTAATTTCCTTAATTTTGGGAGATCGGTAATCGGTCGATTTTTACATGTGGAGCCGATCTTATCCACCGATTTTATCAAGCTCAACAAGGGTCTGAAAATCAACTACTTTCCTCTTCTGCTATTCTGTGAGAGGTTTGACTGACAGACTGGCCCACCAGGCCATGTCTGCACATTTACAGTTAACAATAGTCACCCCATTGTTGCCCATTCAACAACTTTATTGCTGTACTGAGCAACATTTCAGACAAAACTATTGGCATCGGCCAAAATCGGAATCGTCAGGGATCGGTCAGAAAACTGCAATCGGTGCAGCCTTAGCCTTACGCCTTTCTTCTGCGACTGTCACAGTTTTGGTTTGGTACCAGAAGAAAAGCAGAAAATCTGGTTAGTAAGCATCAGGTAGCAAATTTATAAATAGCCTTAATAACAACCAAGAAATGGTTTTGGAAATATGAAACTTGGTTAGTAGTTGTAGTAGTAGAAAATACGTACTGATTGACTTCCTACCACAATTAGAAAAATAATGCAAATAAAGACCAGTAGAGATGCCAGAGCTTGTGGCCATGACGTTCAGAATGAGAGGGATGGAGGCGTAATGTCGGGCTGCATGTTGATCTCCAACCACCGTCTGGCCTCTGGCCTGAAAGCAGCAAAAAACATTCATGCAAAGAAGAAGAAGAAGCCAAGTTTAAGTGAAGAAGTTTGAAATCCTTTTCTGCTTAAGACAATTTTCTATGCAGTCTGGAACCGTGTTGAATGTAATTTCATCATTTCTCTTACATCGAATATTAAATATGTTATGGAAGAACAGCTACACTTTACTACTTACACCATCATGTAAACGACAAAGGAGTGTTTTACTTTGATTTATAAGTAGGTAGTCCATCTATCTTTGATTTGCCGATCATAGATTGAGTTTTCTTCACACTGACTTTGGAAATGATTAAACTTAGACACACACTTTTTCAAATTAAAACAATAGGAAGAACAATAGGATGCACAATATCATCGGCATGGTATCGGCTATCGCTATTAGCTGCAAAATTTAATAAGAGACATCGACCATTCCATCAAAATAACTCACCGACGTAAAACACATTGATTTTATAAGACAAACCAGTGACAACGATGCCTGCAGCTCAGCACAACGTCACTGTTTGTCTTAGAGAGCAGATGTCATAAATAAATTTGACATAAAACATAATTAGGTGAAAGTGTTGCATCATCTTCAGCCTCCTTTTTAGCTTTTGCATTTTTTAGCAGGCTAAATTGACAAAAGATAATGCTGTTTTAATTCCACAATAGAGAAAGACGTATAGTTTCAGTAAGAAGGTATACAGGAAAAAAAAACAATCGGTATTGGTATCAGTTATCAGCCAAATGAGTTTTAGCACATCAGCATATTGGATATCGACCAAAAGTCCAATATTGTGCATCTCTAATAGGAAGCTTAAATGTGTCTTGTTGCATTTTGTTTATTTTTTTAACGATTTTATACAGTCAGTTTTAGGGTATGTTAGAAATGGAAGATATCAAACTGTGACTTAAATTTCTATACTAATTTTCAATAATCCACCCCAGACTCTTCTCTTTGTTTAAGTGATCTAAGTTTGAACAAACCACCTAATCGCCCATCAAAATGTGCAGGGGAAGCCAGTTCTAATGCTTTTTCATGGTTTTCGTTTTCCTTTCCTTCACCTATAATAAACACAAAGAGAAGTTTGCAATACCAGAGTGGAAATTTTACCACTGTGGTGCTGCACCACAACTGCTTTAATTTTTAGTTGTTCTGCAAAACATGGAGGTCAAAGTTTTTGAAATTGTTTCTGCTTGCAATAGACAATTTAGGTCAAATTGAGATTTAATTTTGAAAAAACTAAAAATTTCAAATGTGCATGTGCAAAAAATAATTTCTCTTTAAAGGCAAAAATGGAGAATGAGGATGAACTTCTGGAAATACAATAGAGAATAAAACTACAACCAATCTGGTAAATATTCCTGGAAGACCAACAGGAAGTCGAGCTTAATTGCAACTTGGAATAAAAACTTTACATGAATTTTACAGATTTCTCACAAATAAAAGTCTGAAAGTGTTTGTTTACTTGGTTTGCCTCACAAAACCCAGAACAGCTATTTCCATTCAGAAGTCATGGCCATCCATAGGAACTAACAGCTCAGGGATGTAATAACGCCGTGGAGAAGTTTAGAGTCGAGAGAATCTGTTGCCATGACAACTGCGAGCTTAGCACTCCACAAATCTGGCCTTTCTGGAAGAGAGGAAATCCGTCTTTGACAGAAAGCAGTAAAACTTTGAATCCAGTTATAAAGTTGATCTTTAAAGAAGATTCAATAAAAAGTTTTACGCTGCTTAAGCTACAAAACTGGAAATATGAGGATGACAGAGCAGCCAAGATGGCAACCTGCACTGGTGTGCTGTATAATTTCACAATGGGAACAATTGATGTCTGCTCATTTTCTCATGACTATTAAGTTCATCACCACATAAAATCCATCCATCCATCCATCCATCCATCCATCCATCCATCCATCCATCCATCCATCCATCCATCCATCCATCCATCCATCCATCCATCCATCCATCCATCCATCCATCCATCCATCCATCCATCCATCCATCCATCCATTTTCTTTACACCTTTGTCCCTTAGTGGGGTCAGGAGGGTTGCTGGTGCCTCTCCAGCTAACGTTCCGGGCGAGAGGCGGGGTCACCCTGGTCAGGTTGCCAGTCTGTCGCAGACCACATAAAATAAATGTCATAATTCCAGTTCTCACAACGATTTCTTTTTTTCTTTTTCTTTTTTTAATCAGTACTATCTCAGTTTTTCACAATATTTTTATGTATAAATTAAAATTGGAGACTCATCACACACACATAAATGAACAGACATTTCTGTGGTTTAGAGAGCACAGCGTTGGATGTTTTTATTATCGTGAAAAAAGCTTTTTATTCATGTGAGCAAGACACATTTTGCTGTTTGGTTGATAAGCAAACTTTACAGAAATGAAGCTCTTCTTCACCGCTTTAGGCTTTACTAGCAGTATTACTGTAACAGTTTAATTTTGATATCAGAGAAAAACCAGTACAAACAAGCCATGGCGTTGGATAAATCCTCAAACATTATGAGAGATGGTTAATTGGCGCCCCAGGGTCTTCTCTGACTTGTATATTGCGCCACTTTCACAGCCGCAACAATCTGCACAACGATGAGGATAAAGAGAATCAGAGAGGTCAGGGTCACGGCCACGATGTTGAAAATACGAGCGCAGGAGCCGTGACGTTTGGCTCCGTCCTGATCTCCAACCACCTTCCGGTCTCTGGCCTGAAATCAAAAAATAAATTAATACATTATTTTAATAACCGGACCCTTCTGGTTATTATTATTATTATTTTTTTTTTTAATCTATTTATTTTGAACATGATAGAAGTATAAAATCACACACACGAACAAGGAATGCAAAAGACACCCATTTTTGTACTACAATAATCTTAACTTGCTTGAAAAGCAGTAGGAGGAAGTAAAAAAACTCATAAACTCGAACTCCTTAAACTCACCTTATTTTCAGATGGACCCTCATTATTAAATAAAAAAATAACAAACAGGTTAATTAGTTTTCCATTTTATCTGGGTTTATATATGTTTCAATATATACATCCATACACACACTCATAAGCTTCAGCCTCAATTTACATAAACACATTAGTGCTATCTCTCTCCCATATTTCTATATCTTGTGAAAATGATTGAGGAACTATAAGATTCACTATTTTAGAGTAAAAAAAAATTAAATTATTATGTAAAGTGTAACTTTAGTAATATATTTAATTAGAATTTAAATACGCAAGAAAAAAAAACTTTTAGAAAGTGTACCAAATATAAATGTTTAAAAAGATTATTAGAAGCATGTTTTTAAAAATGTATTTATTTTACACTTTTAGTAATAAGTATATCCACTTGATGACATACTAAAATGTACTTCAGAAGAATACAGTATATTTAAAATATACTGACGTATACTAAAGTATGCTATGTTTTCACCATCGAAATCACAGTTAATGACGTAAATGGCATCCTGAAGAAGCTCATTTAAAATGGAAATGTTTAAGAACAGTATCTGTGTTGCTGTTTTCTAATAAAGTAATAATGTATTTTTTAAAATAATTTTTGTCATTACCACAGTGATTGTTCTAATGATAAAAATTATCATTACCACATTATGCACAAAATATCACAATAAAATTCTGAGTCTGTATGATTTTTGAATTTTGTGAAATAAAGGATTCAGTTATTAATCTTTCAGTGATCCAGTCTAGAGTTGCATGATTACTTGTGGTTAGTTTCATAATTATTAATCATAATTATAGTTTGAATGAACCTCGTTTGTAAAAGCCTTTTACCAAAATGCCCATCAGAAGCCAGTCTCCACCTCTATTCTTGATTCGTGTCTTTCTTTCCCTTTCCTTTGATAATCACGAGCCAAAGTTGTTCATATTAAAGACTAAATACGGGGAAACTATTTGCACAAACTCACCTTGACAGAATAAATGAGAGCCGCCAATCCAAGACAGCAGAAGTTTCCGTAGACGAAGCTGCAGAGCGACCAGACCAGATAATCTTTTGGGGGCTCCGGGGGGACGGTCACTACGAAGTGCTGAACTCCTGTGGGGCCCCCAGGCTGTCCAGGGGACGCTTCGTTGCAGTAACCAGGATGCATGGCTCTCTGCTCAGCTGCAGGTGGAAGAGGAATCTGAACGGTCCGTTGAAGAACTTGGTTCCCTATACAGTGTGGTTTTCCTGTTTTATGATGTAGGTGGCATAACGGGAAATTGTACCAGTGGGACCCCCCCCCTCTCCCCCACCCAACATCTTATTTTCACTTTCTTTGCAGAGCTTAGAGGTTCCAACTTTTTACATCTATGCATCACGCTTGTGCTTGCAAAAGAGAGCGAAATGTACTTTCTCTCTCCAAAAATCACCTATTTGCCAAATAATTCAAGGAGTTCTTTTTAAAAGTAAGTAATTAAAAGCAGAAGGAGGATGGACTTTATTAAACAAAACTGATTTAAGTCAGATAAAGCAGAAAGCAGTGCTTATTTGAAACTTTGAATGATAAAATTACAAATAGAAATCAAAAAAGTGTGGCTTGCATAAATATTCAAGCCTTTTTACTCTCTACCCCCTCTCAATAAAAATCCAGAACAATCATTTGCATTCACATAACAGCTTCTTAACTTTAAGCATCCATCCAGCTGCTCTGTGAAGACTCAGAGGTTTGTACCAGAACGTTAGAGAACACAAGAAAAAGGATTCAGACCAAAGAACTCAGCAGTCAGGGCAGGGATTAATAAATAACAATAGATATAGATAAATTTAAAGTTGGAAAACATAATCCAATTTCAGAAAACTCTATTCAATCTAACAATGGAAGAAGATAGCAAAACTGCACACTTAAAAAAACATGGCCTCCATTTTCTGCTGGCTGGTCTTGGTGCTGTTTTTTTGTACTTGAGAGGTTCACCACAGGCTGAAGTAAAGAAACAACACTTTATAGAGAAGACGATCTGCACAGATAAAGCAGCAAATAGCCACATTATGTCCACAGCTAGGGATTAAGGTCATTATTTCGTTTATCTTAAGACGAGACAAGATAAAATAATTTATTAGTAAACTAATACAAATAAATGGACTGAACTTCACAAAGTGCCGTTCTACAAAGTATTTCCACTTCAAAGTCAAAAGTGCAGACCCAAACGATACCAGCGCTATATTTCCCAGACAAATAATTCAGTTCTATACAAAAATCAAGTAATTATGTCACCTTCAGTTGACATGAAAATGCTTTCTATATCAACAATAAATTTCCCTTTGCGTTTCTGAACACCTTGAAATTGGCTTCCTGTCTCTTTAAGAACCACCTGCCGTTTCTGTCATTTCACAGCAATCCTACATGCCGTTTACAACATGTCTTAGGCGCATTGGATTTTGTTGTAATAAATTTACCAAATCAAAAAAAAAAAAAACATTACACATAATACAAAATTGGTTCTGGAAAATGGCCACTCAGAATACAATAGAACCTCAGTTGAATGATCTCGCGTCAGACCCAGAAAGTATGTTTTTTAAAGAACCGGATCAAGTTAAGAGGATCTTACACAACGTTTTTAGATATCTTCCAGTCATCCTCATATACACACACATCCACAGGTGACCTTTAAACGTCCTATCTGAGGTGCTGCTCATTTTCTCATGACTGTTCACTGAATTCAGAATCAAAATGTCAGCTTTCTTATCCGGTTACAATGGTTTCTGTCTTTATTATCCCCAGTTTGTCAGTCTGTGACACAATATTTTAACATTTCAAAATTAAATTGGAGACTCGGCACACAAAAATGAAAGGAGATCTCTGTGTTTTAAAGAATGTGGTGTTTTTTATTAATATAGTGAAACAAGCTTTCCATTCATCGCAGCTAGAACATGGTTATGCAGATTGCACATAAGCAAACTTTACACAATTGAAGTTCTTCTTTACAGCCTTAAACCTTAATACTACTGCTACTACTGTCACGGTTTCAGTTTGATACCAGAGCAAAAACAGAAAAGCTAGTTAGCGAGAAGTCAAAGCAAGCAAAACAATGATTGTAAGTACGGCGGCTACAGATGTCAGGACGGTCGCCACGATGTTGATGACCCGAGCGGTGGAGCCGTAATGTCTGGCTCCCTCCAGATCTCCGACCACCTTGCGGTCTCTGGCCTGAAATCAGCAAAGATATTTCTGTTAAATGAGAGCAGAAAGTCAGTAAAACAGAAAGTGTCGTAGTTTTGTGTTTTATTGAGTTCTCCTTTCTTCTCTTTACTTCTCATTTTATCTCACGTCTGTGATTTTTTATATTGCGTTGGTCGTGTCCTTCTCATGCTGAGTTGCGCTGCACCTGTTTATTGTTCTCTAGTTTCTGTGGGTTTGTGATTCTAACATTCATTTCATTTTCTACCTACTCAGCTACTCTCACTCAGGTTCAACGGCCTCCCACCACTCTGGTCCATTCTGACTCTTTCTATTGTCTGTTCACCTCCCAGCTCTGTTTCTGTTTGAACGATTAATTTTTGTCATGGATTCTGACTCCTGCCTTGCCTGGATCTGAATCGAGTTCCTGCAGAGAAAGTTAGTTCAACAAAGTATGGGAAAAGTTTACAGACAGGGCTTTATTCTTGCAGAGTTTAGAAAACACTACAGCTCCTCCCCCAGTGCTTTATCGTAAGGTTTCTGAGAAATCTGCACTTTCAGCAGAAAAACAAGTTGGTTGCGTGTTTGCTGACTGGCAGAATCTGCAGACTCTTGTGCAAACATCAGTAGATAAAATAATATTGGCACATTTCTGAAAACCACAGGTCTCAAATGTCAAAGAACTACGGTTTTGGTGTTCTATTTAGTTACGATGATAGAGTACAGCAGTGGTTTAGAAAAGTTGGTTCAACAAAATTTTCTGTTAAATGAGAACAAAAACTGAGTAAAATAGAAAGTGTCTTAGTTTTGTGTGGAGGTTTTCCCTCCACGGTTAATGAAGACCTCTCTGCTTTATCCCACTGGAAAAAACTTTACCAGCGTTTGCTTTTTGTTAGAGCATAGTGAATGTGGCTGTATATAGATTAGTGATTGTGGTTCAAATGATTGTGGAGTTGTGGTTTGAATCCGTGTGAAAGTAAAACACACTTCATAATTCGTTTGTTTCTGTTGTTTAGCTCATTTAAAATGTCGTAAAGCAGGGATCCCCAAACTACGGCCCTTGGTCCGGCCCCCTGAACAATACCAGAGAGCATTCAGTGTTTTTTTTTTTCATATATATGTGGATTTTTCTTCAACCACCAGGGGGGTTCTTGAACAGATATGAAACTTAGTTTCCCTCAATGAAATATATACTAGTCAGTACCAGTCACCGTTTCGCTCACGGTTTTTTTCCATTTGCATTCTGGGTAAAAATCTATCTACAAACGCAAATATGTCGGCAGTAATCCAGCCCCCCGGTCCACAGTTTCACTCCCCCCCCCAAACAAAACTAAGACCGGCCCCCGACCAGAAAAGGGAACAGTTATGTGGCCCTCGCAGGAAAAAGTTTGGGGACCCCTGCCGTAAAGTTTCAGTGTTAAAGGTTCATGAGAATTTAGGGTTTATTCATCTTTAAGAATAGGCTCTTGTATTTTTAAGTCAAAAACGGTCTCAAAGCAATTTTATTGTTTATCCAAATAACTTCTGGGGCAATTTATTAAACAGTAAAATCTGTTAGAGTGACAGACCCACAGTAGCTCTGACTAGGGCTGCAGTTTGAAATAAAACCTTCACTGTTCATCAGCATATTGGAGACGACCACCTGTCATAGATTGTAACTCCAAACTGCTTCTTTAACTGGTGATAAATATCACCAAGCTTTAAAAACTGACCTTTACGGAGAAGATGAGGGCCGCCAGTCCCAGGCAGAGCGGATTCCCATACATGAAGCAAGCGAGAGACCAGATGATGTCATCGCTGGGCTGCACAGCTGGGATGTTCACGGCGCTCTGATGGACCATCATGGGAGGCTGAGCGTGGACTTCAGGACCAAAATACTGCGGCAAAGTAACAACCACAGGCTGGTGACCCTTATCTGGTGAAGCTGTGGCCATTCCTGTAGCATCAGCAGCTGTGCAGGTTCTGGAGAAGTGGAGCGGTTTGAACCTTTTAAGAGCTTAAGTTATTATGACTCTTTCTTCCTCATTTCTCAACTGTAGATTACCTGGACAGGATCCTGCTGTCTTTTAAGAGGAAGATGACACACACACACAGTGGGATAAAGACACACATTGTCTTTTAAAGACGATGTGAAAAGTGTTTTTTTTTTTTTGTTTTTTTTTTTACATATTTCTTAAAACTGACTATGTTGCAACAGTAAAATATGAAACAGGTAATCTGGTCAGAAACAACCAATCAGAACCAGGAGGAAGGTCTTAGCGCTGCCAGTCAGGCTTGCGTACACACTACTAAATTTACGAATGGCAGAGAAACAACTTACCGCTACAGAAAAACAGTTTATCCGCCATCTTCGGTGGACAGCAACTCTAGACTGAGCTCTGTTGTGCTGAGGGCAAAGGGGAGAGCATGAGCAGCGCGTACAAGAACATGATGGACAGCGCTAAGTCTTTCTCCCTGACTCTGATTGGTTGTTTCTGACAGAGAGCTGCATTTGTTCAGATTGCAAAAGGAACCTGATTTTTTTTCCAGATTCTCATGTTAAACTGTCACAAGATATAAGTAAAAACATGCTGTAGTTTTAAATTACTGGAATTCTACATGCACTTAAAGGAGCACAAGACTTTTAGCCAACTCTCACAATATAAGGCATCTACATAAGCAGAAGAAAATATTCAGCCCTCCAGTATTTTGAATGATTTTATTATTTGAAAACAGATTAATACATTTGTATATTAACATTCACCAGTGAGGGATTCAGTCAAGTCTGAGTTAAACAACCCAGACGTTAATAATGTCCTTTACCAAGCGATCGGTCGCTTTGCGGTAAGAGACAGGCACAGAGATCAGCATCGTTTCAGACATACTTTCAAAATTAGCTTTGTTAAACATCTTCAAGTTTTACAACTTTAGAGAAAAGGTTCATCAATTATTGTTGGTTAACTGAATCAAACTGAATCAGCAGCAAGGCATCGATGTATTAAAGGTAATTTAATAAAACTGCAGCCTAATCTCAACAGTATTACCTTACAGCATTCAATGCAATAAAATGAATTTTTGATGGTTACCTGACCTGATATTTAATAAAGTAAGGATTAACTGTTTGCAATGGATCAAAGCCAAGCTTAAGCACTACTGCGACAGTAATTAGCACGTTGAGGCCGATCCAACCAGTCGGCGGTCATGTGAGCAGATCTGCTGATCACATCTTGGAGGACACGGCGATGGCGGCGGCTCCTGGACGGCTGTAGACACGGACGTTTGTGTTCTGGGAACAGGAAGTGAGCTCATTAGAAAACGAGCAGATTTCTATTACCTGAACTTTTTTACTCCACGATAACGAACCGGCTGTTTGGTTACCTTCTTGGCTTCGGCGTTGTACTTGTCGAGTAAAGTCTGAACCCGGTTTCCGTAGTCTGGATGGACGGCCTTCAGGTTTTCCACCTGCAGGAAGAACGTTGAATAAATGCATCTATGTTCATGTTTCCTGTTTTTAAAGTGATGCACACAAAAAATGTGAGACTAGCACAAAGTCATAAGGTTGTGCAAAGTTACAACTCTGGCAGCAAATTTACAAAAGGTGCAAACAGGGATTAGTTTTTTTTCCATAACACAGGAAACCAGAGCAGTATATGTGGCTGCTGTGACATCAATGAATGACATCACTCCATCACCTTTCATTTCTCATACAAGTGTTTAAAAATTAACTTTGCGGTGGCGAGTCACACCGGTGGAGACAAAACGTGAAAAAGACGCTCAGGAAAACAAATGAGAAAAATAAATGTCATTTAAGGTTCCCACTTTCAGAGGGATTTATTCTAAACTGCGTAAAATCTGAAGGTTAATTATCCTGACTTAAAATAAACCAAATATTGGAGAACAGTAAGCCAAAATTCAGTGTTTCAGACAATTAGAACATGTAGTATATATTAAAAAAAGAGGATATTGTAAACAGAAATGTGAGAATTCATTTCAATGCACTCAGTGATTGGTTGGAGCTCATTTAACATGAATTACTGCATCGGTGAGGCGTGGCACGGAGGCCGTCAGCCGAGGGGAAACTGAAACAAGGTTTTGAAAGCGTCCATTGATGGAGTTCCTCATCTTTGGTGTTCAACTCAGGCCACGACCTGGTGCATTACATAACATTTACACGTTAAAAATGCTGGGTTTTAACGGTTGTTATGCAACATTCTCAATTGTTTTTGACACTGAATGTCAGGATTTCATTATCTATAAAACATAATTATCAACATTTATAAGACATAATTGCTCAAATCTTAAAAAGTGAAAGATTTGGATTCATTTTTGCATAATGTGGTTGAATTACTAAAATAACATTTTAAATGTCCTAGTCAAAACCTTAGAGAACTTGATTCTCTAAGCAGGAAACAAAAAAAAACAAACAGATGTGTTCACCATTCTTTCTTGTTTACAAATGTTTTCCCCATCTGTTTCCATAGCAACCACATAATCACAAAGCAGGCCTTTGCACATCCTAGTTTCATGCAGCAACATCCTGTGGTTTGAAAAGAGAAACAATCTTTGTACTTCACTGAAATGCAGCGCAGCGACTCGTTTGCTCCACACTGCGAGTTCTGACCTGAACTCACCATTCGTTTCTGGATGAAGAGCTGGGCTCCCTTCAGGGCCCCGGCAACGTTCTGGCACAGCCGCTGGCGCTCGTCCTCGTTCAGCACCTGGGTGTAGAAGGCCCGGACCTGCAGCCGGCCGCACACGGACCCGGTCAGACCCAGACACAGTAAACACAGTCCTACAGTTTCAGATGAAACTTATCTTGGTAACACTTCATGATGTCATGAACATGAGGTAAATAATGACACTTTTTTTGTTTTTTTTTTAAGGTTTGTTGGCCTTTATTTGAAAGTAGTTTGACAGGAAACAGGGTAATGAGAGAGAGGGAAGACATGCGGCATGTCGTCAGGCCGGGAATCGAACCTGCGACCACCGGCACGAGGACCAAGGCCTCAATACGTGGGTCGTGCTTTGCTCCTGCGGCACCACAGCACCCCAAACAAAGACACTTTTAATGTAAAGTTGCTTTAAAAGTCCATTAAAAGTGTCATGACATCATAGACATTCATGAAGACTCTTTCATGTTCATGACGTCATTCTTACCTTCAAATAAAGTGTTTGCCACATTTTTTGTTTAATTTCAATTGATATGTTGGTGAAGTCTCCCTTTTAGAAGCTTATGGATATGTTGTGTCTAACATGCTGGGAAAAACCCATCTACATGCCGAGTTGTATTTGTAGAGATGGAGTCAGTTGTTGATGAGAAAAGCTGATTTGGTCTAATTGTTAAGTTTCCATTGCGCTCCAGTTTCAAGTTACACCACCGCACCAAACGTACATGAAGGACGGTGGAGGAGCGGACATTTTTAGATGCATGAGAACTCTATTGTACTCTGACAGTGATTCCACGTAGCTGTTTATTGTTTTACTGGTATGGGCTTGGAAGGTTATATTTAGATCATTTTCTGCGTTGAATTCAACAGGCTGAAAACGTCGACTTCCTGTGAGTGACTGGCAGACAGCCACACAGAGGCTATTAGAGGCGGCGGCGTCATCGTCACCTGCGTCACGTTGTCTTCGTCTTCGCTGTTGTAACGGGCGACGTCAGGCGAAACGCTGAACCTGGACTCCACAAAGCGAGGCTGGGTCTGCGGGGCGCTGAAGCTGTTGGGGTAGTAGTTTGGAGCGCCACCTGGAGGTCAGATGGAGCAAGAACTGGTTGAGCTTAAGAGGGAGATTTTTAAAAATTATATCGGATTAAGCATATAAACATCAGGAGGGACAAAGACAGAAGAACGAGTGAAGAAATTCACATCAGTTGATTAATCATCAACACAAACATTTTACCAGTTTTAGCCACATGTGTAAATATAAATATTTATGTGCAAATATACATAAACTTGTCCAATTCTGGTCACTTTAAAGTCGTAGTGTCCATCATTACATTTTAAACCAAAGGTTTTTTTTCCCCTCCAGGGAACTAACCAAAGAGTATTTTTTTATATTTGATAATTGTAAATACATAAGAGACCAACTTTATTTATTAGTATTTATTCTTGCTATTCATAAATTTAATTCTTACAGCTGTCATAAAACTGAAAATTTAGCGGCACGATTTCTGGGAGCAAACTGACCTTGGTTAGAAAATGACCACAGTTTAGTTTTAAGGTGTTACAAATCTGCAAAATGTAGAATTACAGCTTTAATTTACCTCACTAATAGTGAACCACACAGCATAAATGCACTAATAATAATAATAACACAGAGTTTCTGCAAGTTGTACCAATTCAAATGTAAATATCATTAAGACTATTAAGAATGAAATTTAATATCTGTATCTCCATAAAAACATACAAACTTTGTCCAGCCAACTGGCGATAAATTAGCATTTACACAGGATGCAAAAAAGCTAGCTAGCTATTTAGCGGTGGTATGCTAGCAGTGGGTGACAGAACCCTCAAAGTTTTGCCTGACAGAAATTTCCAGCAGTAAAAAAGTAAAATATATATATAATCTATGGGATTAACAGTCCTGTCAAGATACAAGTTAAGACCTGTGATTAACAGATTAAAGGCCAACTTACTTACTTATAAAAATGTTTTCAAGACATTTTAAGGTCTTAATTTTAGACATGAATTTCAGACGTGAAGACATTTTAAGGCGGAGCAGCAGGTGAACGACTCACCCTGGTTGTCAGACATGCACATGGGGCCGTCTCGTTGGTAGTTGGCCACGCGGGCCCTGAAGGGACAGTTGACCGGGATCTGCAGGTAGTTGGCTCCCAGCCGATGGCGATGCGTGTCTGGGTAGGAGAAGAGCCGACCCTACGCCGAGGCAGACCAGGTTAACCTCTGGTGAATACCAACACCATCTCCTCAGCCGATTTACTGCGTCACCTGCAGCATCTTGTCGGGGCTGGCCTCGATGCCTGGAGGCATGTTGCTGGGGTCAAAGGCCAGCTGCTCCACCTCTGCGAAGTAGTTGACCGGGTTCCGGTTGAGGACCAGTTTGCCCACAGGGATCAGAGGGAACTCCTTATGCGACCACACCTGGGAGAGTTGGAAAAGTCGATTGAAAATGAAACAAATGCGTTCAAGAGAGACATCGAAGGAAGCGGTTTGATTAAAAGGTTCTCCTCTACTTTACTAACACTTTGCTGGTATCGAGGAACCCAGAGTTCAGTTCTGTAACAAAAGTTCAAACCGGAGGGACAATCAGCTGTTTCACCCTGTTGGGACTCCGTACCTTAGTGAGGTCAAAGGGGTTGAACTGGAACCTCTCCGCCTGGTCAAAGGTCATGACTTGGATGTAAAAGGTCCAGGATGGAAAGTCACCGCTAGCGATGGCGTTGAACAGGTCTCCGATGGCGTAATCCGGGTTGGTGGCTGCAAGGCGGTCTGCCTCCTCCACAGACAGGTTTTTTATTCCTTGATCAGTCTTTAGAAAAAGAAAAAAAAAAAAAACAATAAAATCCATCGCAGAGCTCTGCAACCCAACAAACCAGTTCCAGAAACGGACCTTGTAATGGAACTTGCAGTAGACGCATTTGCCGTCAGCGTTGACCAGCTTGAAGGTGTGGGAACCGTAGCCGTTCATGTGGCGGTGGCCGTCAGGCAGGCCTCGGTCGCTGAACAGGAACGACACCTGAGAGGAAAAAAAAAAGAGGTTTATTTACAAAAAATACATGTTTTACCACTGTTACTGCTGTCAAACTGATTTTAAATCAAACAGACAAGCTTCATTTGATTATAGTAAGGAAATTAGCTTTGATCACTGACCACAAGATGGCAGTAGGAAATGATCCTTTGGTAATCGAATGTGAGAGAATCATAGTATACAAGACTAAGGCTGAAACAATTAATCTGATTGATCGCTTATTGAAGTACTAATCAACTAATTTAGTAACCAATCAATCATTAACTGGAGTAAAAACAATGAAAAATCCCAACATATTCAGAGCAATAAGATAAAACAATACAAAATATTAAGATTTATTTTGCATTTAAGATAAAACCACATTTGTTTGCCATTATATTTTAACAAAAGCTCCTCAAGTGTCATTTTTTATATTCAACCTGTTCAAATTCACTAAAGAAAGGCTGTCATTGAATTTCAGCCAATAAAATTATTATTCCCCATTTTAAAAGAGGAAACTAAATTATTTGTTTATTTCCATCTTTGAGTGTAATTCTAATATTATACAGAAAAAGCTTAAGTACTTTAATGAAAAATTCGCAGAATATGCCTTTTTTTTTTACCCGATTTGTCAGAATAACTGATTAATCACTTACTAAAATAACAGCTGCAAGCCGTATATGAGACAAAGCAAACCAAACTTTAAATGACTGTCTACATTTTCATTTTAATACTTCATCTATAATATGATTTCTTGTAAATGCAATCTGTCTTTTATCTAATCTGACCCCAGGAAGAATTGCTGATGCTACTGATTCTAACGAGAATCTTAAACAGGAACAGGAAGTAGACGTGTTCCTGCTCCATCATGGCTGTGTGGAGAGTCGGAGACAATCTGCGACAAATCAAACCGTCTTCATAGTCCGAAGGCAGAAAGAGAGCGTTAAAGTAGATACTGACGAATAAAACAGATAAAAATGTTCATCAGCAGGAGCAACTATGATTTGCAAAGATCTCCATTACCAAATCATTTTTAAAAAATGTGTTTATTTTAGTTTCTAAAAGTGCTAAAGGTTGGATATCAGCGGCTACCTGATGCAGACTCTCAGGCCTCAGGCTCCAGAAGTCCCACACCATGTCAGGATCCTTCATGTGGGTTTGAGGGTTACGCTTCTGGGAATGAATGAAGGATGGAAACTGCAGAAGGGGGGAAGAACAAAAAAAAAAAGAAAAAGCATGGGCAAAATAAGAAATAAAATGTTTGATCTTCTCACTTGAACTCCAAATTTTAAATGTCAACTTACAAGCATCGCATCCCTGATGAAGAAGATAGGGGTGTTGTTGCCCGTCAGGTCCCAGTTCCCCTCCTCGGTGTAAAACTTTACAGCGAAGCCTCGGGGGTCTCGGACGGTGTCGGCCGATCCAGACTCCCCAGCTGAGGACGCAAGCATTTCAATTTATAATATTCAGTCTGTTATGTGTAGTATAACAGAGCCACATAATAAAAGTTGCACAACAGCGCCCTCTGCCATCACAAACAGAACAGAACATGGATGCTGCAGGGGTAGGAGTGTGTGAACGTCATGGTTAAATAAAGAAATATACATATTGCAACACTGCAGCTAGCTAGCAAACTAGAGCGACAGCTAGATGTGTCAACACATTTTTTGGTTCTTGAGATGAAAAATGACATCAGTGGATCACTTCAAAGGAAAAGTATTTTCAAGTGTGAAATTAAATTATTGTGTGCAAACATGGCATAGCTATTCCTGCGATGACAAAGTGTGAAAATATTCCTTGGAAATGAAAATGAATCTCTTACCCACAGTGGAGAAACGGACGGCGATGGGAGTCGTTTTCCCAACATGTTCAAACACCTTGGCCTTGCAGTAGCGGGTGATGTCATGAGTGACCTCAAAGTAGCCGAACGCACCTGAGTCACGGGAAAAATTTTTTAAAATTATGTTTACATTGGACACTGTTGAATGTTTCAGCGCATTAGCACTGAGAACAATGTAGCAGCTTTTCAAGAGGGCTTACTGTTGTATTATGTGAAACTTATTTATCAAAGCAAAATGAGGCCTTGATTCCAAAACACATGAGCTACAAGACAATCGTTAGCCAACCTGCGCCTTTAGCGTGAACCACTCTCTCTGGGATTCGCTCCCGGTCGAAGTGGGCCATCTCATCGGTGAAGACCACATCCTGCACGAGCAAAGGGCCCCTCGGCCCCGCAGTCTGCAGGTTGAGCTTGTCCCCAACGGGATGGCCACCTCCTGTAGTTAGCAGATCTGGTCTCTGAAACAAAATACAGTCCAAGAAATTTAAAAAAAAAAAAAAGAAAACATTAAAGTTTTGGTTCATGGCATTCATACTTATTCTTATTAAAAGTGTTTTTCATGAGGTGACAAGCAAAGAGTAACCCAATGGAAAGCTGACCGAAAAATTGTTAATACACATTACCGTGGCTAACAACTACACCCCTAACTTTACATGTTTACTAACACAACAATATTAATAGCATTTAATTTTGATGTCAAAACCTTCTTTGGATGAGAAAAGAGGATTTTGATTCATCTGTATGGAGACAACAGAAGTAAACACGATCTCTGCCAGTTTCACCAACTCAAATTTAAGACTTTTTAAGACCACCATGAATTAAATTAAAGACATGTAACAGAAATTTACAAAAAAATAAAATAAAATTTTTATTTGATTCTTTTGCACAGAATGCACTTTGTATCGTACAAATTAGTAGCAGAAGTGAGCCAGTGGCAACGATGAAGGTCGTCCAGACACCTGGTGATTAATTTGCCCTTAATGATGCACATAAAAGAGCTAGCTTGCTAGTGTTTATTAGCAGCTAGTTAGCGGTAGACTCAAACGCTAATTATTTTTACGTGCAAGTCAAATTTTGCCTGACATAAAAGGTTCCCCGAGAACAATAAACTACATAGAAGATACAAGATTAAACAACGTTTATGGCAGGAGTATTTAACGTATCTAAGGCCAACTTGTACATTTTCCAATTAATTTCAGTCTTTAATTTTAGATATATGAATTTAAGACTTCTTAAGGATGCGTGGACACCCTGGAAAATATCTCACCAATATGAACTTAAAACACAGACCAGCCAAAACTATAAAAAAATAATAAAAAAACAAGCATAAAAGAAGTGGACTTTTTTTAATCAGTTGTCTGTGTGGCACATTCATCAACAGCTCTACCACTTCTAATCTAAATGTATTAACCCCAATCCAACGAGAGTCTGTTGATCACCCACAGATCTAGATTAGGCAAGAAGGAAGACAGAAAAGGCAGCATGTTTATTTACCCGTCTATTGAGGACAAAACAATCTATATTCCTGACATTTTTATTCACATCTCACAGAAAGGTCCAAAAATTGTCTAAATTTTTGGACCTTTGACGTTGTCTATCTTCTTTCACAAAATAAAAAGAAGAGTAATGGGTCAATGAAACGGGCATGATAGGAGGTGAGTGTGAACATAAATATTAGGCTAATATTTGGTTAAGAATAGCGTATAGCCCTGTGTTCAAGATGAGTGCAGCTAGCTAGCTTTCTATAGCATCCTAGATCAGATGTCAGATGTCCTATATCTTGACATCTGGATCAGATGTCAAGATATAGGAAGAATATTTGTACTTTTTTACAAAGAACTGTGTAGGTTTGTGACATGAACATTGATTTGAAGTTTGTGAAGATGGCAGAAAAAACACCTGAACTGAAATATGCAGAGTTTTTTAAATTAAGAGTTGAATTATACTGAAAATGAATACGATCTTCTAGTTGAGTAAAAAAAGGGCTATCACATATCAAGTAACAGGCGTTTATTTTAACCATTGAAAAGTCACAACATCCATCAAATATTATGAATTTGGGTCAAAACTTTCCACAGACTTTAATGCAAATCAAAGGAAATAAATTGACCCAACTGGTTCTCAACACCCTGCAAATGTCAATTTATAAAAACACATGATATATACAGGTCAATAGTTCTTTTCACAACAAATCACTTGTTTTGGAATGCATTGTTTTTTTTTATTTATCTTTATTTTACATCAACTTAGTTGTTCACATATTGAGCTAGTTTTGAAAAAAATGTGGTTTAACTAAACCCTTTTTAAGTGCAACAACACTGACTTTACCCAATTAAATGCGTTTTTTTTTTTTTTGCATAAACCTGCAACATATATATTATGATAAATAAAAGTGCATCAATAAGACAAATTGAATAAGGAAAATGCTTTCAGAGCTCAATTGGGTTAAACCCTCACATTCAGCTGCAAGAGCAGGTGGACTTCAGTCAGTTTAGCAGACTAATGTAGACTGTACTGTTATGCAACTAAAAGTTCAGGTTCCACCATGTGCAATAAAAATGACCCACTTTCACGTCTTTCAACTTAATTTAACCCACGGGAGACATTTTAGGAGGAATGCTTGGAAGAGCAAGCCCTCGCTTAATGGCGTTGTTTAAACTTTGCTAATGTTTTGTTAGCAAAACATTAGCAACCTCTCTCATTGCTGCAACAAAACGACTACAAAACCGGAGTTCTGATTTAAACAACATTTATTAGCATGTTTGAGATTAGCTAACGCTAATAATGTGCGGACAATGAGTGAACAGTCGACGGGGTTTGATTCTCGTTACCCCCCAGACGACCCGTCACCCAATTCCTGCAAGTCGGACACCATGCAAGCAAAATCCTTGATAAAAATGCAGCATTTGTACAAACCTGGGAGCCTCTGCTCTCCTTCCATATCTTCATCTGGTCGGTAGTTTTATCTCTGTTCTCCGCCATCTCGACAAACCGCACGTCGGGACCACTAACTGCACGGTGGGTGTCTTGGAGAAAATCGTTATCTGTTTACCTCAATGCCACAGAAAGTCTTCCTGGACTTTGTTCCACGTGACTCCGCCTCGCCTTCGCCCCTCATTCCTGATTGGCTGATAGGACTGAACTGACCTATTTTCTTTAAAGAAATAAGGGCTTTAGCTGGCCTTGTATAACGGTATAGCGTTTGAGTCAATTTATTAAGAGACGAAGAAGAATATCGAAAACCATTAAAATAAAACAATTAAAAAGAACAGGTAAACTTAGTTGAATACAAAACGCATTTTTCGTAGGCACAAGACAATTTAACAAATTGTAATACTACATCAGAGTAAATAGGAAAGAATACATACTTTTTACGTTAGTAAAACGTCTAAAAATACAGTTTTATTATAACTACACCTACAGTTCAGGTTATTGTTTGTTAGCTTGTACTTGGTTCTGTTTTTTAAACGTAATAATAATGAGAGAGTTTTTGTTCTTACTGTCCTTTTATTGTTTGTCTGTTAGCATTGTCAAAGACCACTTAGGCTATATTAGTTTGTCTCTCAAGAGTTATGCAAACATGGTCTGTTTGACCGTTTACTTCCACTTCAGTGAGTGTTCACAATGTGTATCCACACTTGACATTTAAATATGTATTCTTGTTTTAAGAAAAATATATTCAGACACTTTTTGATGGGAATTTTTCCACGCAATTCCTTTCCAATGCTTTAGCATAAACATATAATTCAAAATCGGGTTTTCATAAATTTTAATATGTAATTTTCAGTGTTTGGAACCACACCTCTGTAAAACAGAAATATTATCATATATGGAGAACTGTTTTTTTATTATTATTTTTTACTGTAAGTAAAGAAATCTCGTCGCAAACCAAAAACAGTCTTGTAATTTAAACATATTTTGCCCCAGTGGTATGAAGCAGCTGAATCTAAGAATTGGGGTAGGAAGGAACTCACCAACAGTAACACAACACAGTTTGTTTCTATGGCAACACAAGATAGCTTAGCAATCACAAGTCTTGTTTGTGAGCATAAAGTTTCTCAGGTAAGATCATGCTTTTCTTTTTTTTTTTTAGCTGTAGGTTTTGTTAATTTTTGGGCCAAATGACACTTTGTTGTGAGATATCTAACTGAAAACAGAATTTCAGAGTTGCAGTACAGACTAGTACAATTAAATCCTCACTGATAAAACATATAGTGCTAATGTGTATAAAAGTGAGGCTTTCAACTCCTTCCTCTTGCTACGTCTGTTTAATACAAGTGTGGCACAACTAATATGCTAATATATCATTCTCCCTTGGAATAAACCTTGGTACAAGTATTGATCACCACTGTGGCACATTACAGGCAGGCTGGGGTTTCCATAGAGTGACTTTCAATCAACCACATCAGGTGGTTAGGTCTCCAAGTTACTGCCTGTTAGAAAACATTTCTCTCTTTCTACTCACTGGATATCATCATCATATGAACTCACATTGCAACAGAAAACTTTACTTTTACTATTTTCTTCTTGTGTGTCCATTATGTTCAGTAAGAGTGATTTCTGAGTTCAGGGATCTTGTCGTCGTTCACTTGTAAGTTTTAACCGAGTTGTCAGCTGCCTACTGCTTTCTGTCTTTCTTTTAATTTTAATTTTTTTTAATTTGTTGAGGTCTGAAAGACAAGCCCAAAAGAGATAAACAAATAAATCAATCTCTTTTCATTTTTTTTTTTATTTGAAACAGCATTCACGCTATACACTGTATTCTTGAGGCACATTCACATCAGGTGCCAAGGATCTACATGCATGGCCAAATGTAGGCTACAGCTCTGTTGAATGCAAATTGTGACAATGAATGACAATATTGCTTCATTATTTGGCACATAGGAAATATATTTTTCTTCTGTATTACCATACATGTGTTATTTTTTTTTAACAGATTTTCAAAACGAGGAGTGAAATGAAGTTCCAACCGAACAAAATTAACAAAAACATTAAATTACACCGCAATGCCCGGGGTTGATTATGTGTTAATTCTCTGTACATTTAAAAGTTACAATAAAATACAACTGCACAAGTTTCTAGAGGATATCTCAGAAGCCACGATGACATTCTGGGCTTTGTGAACCTCGTCACGCTGCTGTGTCATCGAGGTTTTTTCCTCTCACACAAAATAAACTCATACAAAGGGGTTAGTATGATTTACATCACAAGTTAAATTCCCAGAGGAGTTTTGATTATAGTTAACTGGTCAGTGATGATATTTATGCTAAAGCTTGTTGTGTTTTTTTTTTTGTGAATAAGTTTAATGTTGGAAAAACATGATTTTGTACACAGAATTTTTGGAGGAACAACAAAAGTGAGAATGAGAGAAGAGAGTTACGGTGTTCTACTTTCCAAATCGGTTTATTGCGTTAAAAATATATTGACGGCCACCCTGAAACAACTGCTACAGATTACAATTATTTCACCTGGATAAAAGTACCTGGATATATATATTTTTAAATGTACAATAAATACAAAACAAACACCTTCTGTCAGTCTCACTCTTTACAAGCAACAGCTCAGAATCCACTAGGGAGCAATAAACCAATAAGGTGCAATCAATGATAAACGATTGGGTTTTTTTCCTGAAAGAGGAGCGACGCCCGCCCTGTCTGTGTCTGTCATTCTTATCTCAACACACATTTGAGAGGCTACAACCAGAGTAGGCACCATGCAAGTACAGGGAATCTTCTTACCAAACACTTCAACCCAAACTCTAAGCTGAAAGTCCTGTGGAAGGAAGAAAAACATTTCATGTTCATGTCTCCTTCTGCTGCTTAATGGAGAACCAAACTTAGACTAAAACTGATTGATTACCACAGGATGGAAGTCTGTAATTAACCAAATATATTATATATATATATATATATTTTATACTTAGCCCTATTACATGAAGATGTGGTTTTAATTCCATTGTGGTACCAATAAAAATCGCTTACAAATCTACATCCTAACGTTGTAACACGGCACCAAACGAGAGTCCAAAGGAACGAGAAGAGGATTTTCCATGGTGAAGGTGTGTGTGTGTGTGTGTGTGTGTGGTTAGATCCTGCGCAGCGGGTGCCACATGGAGACGGGCTTCCTCAGCGTGGCCAGCATCTGGTTCCAGTGGGTGATCCCCATGCCGCTGGCCTCGGGGCCAATGATCACGTGGCCCAGGTTTTCGCCCCGCCCATCATCGGTGGCCTCCGCCACGGTGACCCTCAGGGAGAGCTCCTGCCAGCAGAGCGACACGGTTACATAAACAGGCTCTGCAGATGTGACTCCACTTGTTTTTGAACAAATCTTTATGAAACTGACTGAAAAAAAAAAACACATAAAAAAAAAACAAAGTTCTCTGATGATTTTATTGATTTTGACCTCAGTGGTAGATTGAGAGCAGAGGAAGGAGTTTTTGAGTGGAAAAGGTCAAATCTGTGGAATGTAGTGACAGCTATTATGTGCAAACTGAAAACATATACAGAACTGATAGCCAATTTAGTCAAACAGAATAAAATAACTAGAGTGATTCAACTAGTTTGGTTCAGTAGACAGACATTTCCAAAAGCTTTTTTTTTTTTTGTTACTTTTCCCATTTCTCCATGTCACCAACACAAACCAAAGTGGAGCATTCTTGTTAAATATAATAAACAGCATGCACGGATTTCAAACTTAGTTTCAAATAACCTGAACAGTGTAGCGTACATTTGTTTTTAACTCCACGCTGAGTAAATACTTTAAAACAAGTTTTTAAGGGGAGGTGTCTCGATTGATTTTTAAAAAAAGAAAAAAAAAAGATATGTCCCTCTCAGCAAAATGCTTGGCTGATGTTAAGAGAATCATCTAGACTGCATATTAACCAGCCAGTGAAATGCCCCGGATCCTTGAGAAAAAAAAAATAAAAAAAATACAAACTCCATATATGCAAAACATTGAAAGTTTATCTTTTTAAAATTCTTCACGCTTACATTTTTTGGCAAACTGTGATTTTTTTTCTAAACACTGTACCTTTTCATTCTACTGCCACTTATTTGTCTTGATTTTCTGGTTACTAATCAAGGCTACCCCCTTATTGATCAAATAAAACCAGTCTGCAGTCTGAAGCGTCACCTGCAGGACGGCGGACGGCACCGAGAAGATCATGGCCTCGTTGAAGATCGGGTTGGTGTCGTCTCGTTTCGTGGAGGTTTTCTTCTTGCTGATCTTTCTGCCGTCTTGCAGCAGATACACTTTGACAAACGGATCTAACAGTGGACAACCAGAGAGTTTCTTTACAGCAGCTTCTCCTGGCTCTCTATAACATTTCAGTTAGAATCAGCCATCCCCTTATTTTGCTAAAGCGTGCAAAGGAATTTCACAAGGAGCAGACACGATTAGCTCAGGTGACCTTTACCCTTAGAACGAGCGAGACGAGTGATTTATAGCTCAACTACCCGACTAGATGACGATCGATACGTCCTCCCACATTTAATTCCTGCTAGCATTCAACGATGACACACTGTGTGAAAGTTTTTAACCACTTTGCGATTTGAAAGCAGATGTAAAATGAAGAGTTTTGCACTGTGCCTTATATTTTTCAGCTGAGAGTTGCGAATTGTGTTGTAAACTTTTATAAACTTTTTTACTTTTACACACACACACACACACACATATATGTATATATATATATATATATATATATATATATATATATATACATCTCATATGCTTTACATTGTGTAAACATATTTTAAAAAACATTTTGCAACGGTGATGCGCCACGATCACCTGCATGTAGATGAAACCCCTTTACATAATAAATAAACTCACGAGCAGAAAAACAACATTACATGTAGCCTCTCCTCACCTGCTGTGTTCTTCTCATTGGTCCATATTAGATTCTTGCACTTGGCCACAACCACCGTGAGGCGCTCTGCCGTCGGTAAGTAGCTGAGAGACAGCAAAATCTCCCCGACCGCGTCCACGGCCTGCGGAGTCAAACAGGCAAAGGTAAGAAGCTCCTGCAGCTGGATTATAATCCTGACCTGCAGGTCAGTCACTGATAAGACGTGTGAACTAAAGCAGATGCTGCACCAGAAAATCTGACCACTTTCTGGAACAGATTCTGGAATGGAAAATCATAAAAGTCATTTAAGGGACTGAGCTAACATTTAGTCAACTAAAACTTAGCCACTCAAGTTCCTTAACTTTCTTATAGCTACAAAGACTGAGATATTTTTTGCAAAAAACAAAAAAGAATACCATTTAGTTATTTAACAAAAGAAAAATACACAAAGTCTGACACATTTCGTTTGGATGGGCTAAGACACTGAATCTATAATTTTTATGTATCAAACCACAAACCTCTGTTATGCAGGCCTAAAGTTTCATATCTACATTCACTGCTTTTACTTTCTGTTTAACATCCCATGTGATTCATGATTGCTAAAGATGTGCTCAATGAATTTCAACTTCTACTGATGTTTGTTTATTAAAACGGACTTGTAGTTTTGTTTGGCGGCCAGCAGAGGGATCCAAACACCACTTCATGCTGTCTGCAACTTCCACAATGTAAACAGTGAAATGCTCCAATTACATTTTCCGTTTGGAAATTTAAATGAGTTTCAGATTGGAAGCTTATTTTCAGCAGCAATTCTTCCTGTCACTGAATGAAGGACCTTATTGACGTCCTGCAGGTAGAGCCAGGCGTTGAACGACCTGATGGTCAGGTCCAGGTCCGACAGCTTCAGCTCGGCCAGGCCCGCGCTGATGTTCCGTTCGTCGGCGTCGATGCCAAACGCGGCGAAGCGCAGGCTGTACTCGTCCAGGGCGGACTGGTCCATGGGCACGGAGAAGCGCTCGTCAAAGATGACGGTGAAAGCGTTCGTCTGGACCTGCGGGAACGACGCAGAGAGAGGCTGAAATGTACCAGACTGTGAAACAAATGTTGATAAAGTAAGTACACCCCGTGATGAAATAGTTTGCAGAACGACGTCAGCAGTAAGAAGGTGAAGTGCTTGTTTTCTGTCGCCAAAATCAACGGAGGGAATCATTTTCCCACTGTTGACTCAGGACATGGAGGTTTGTTCATCCATTGGTCTCTTGAAGTTCTGAGCTTTGACTCAATCGGATCACTGCTACATAATGGTTCTTTTACTCTTCAACCATTATGTTGAAGATTCGCTGCTGTGTTTGGGATCATGGTCTTTGCTGAACCAATTTTGGTCAAACTTCAGCTTTGGCTTCACATCTGACTCAAGATGCAAAGAAGAGTTTGTGGTTGGCTTAGTGACGGCACATGGGGCTCATCAGACAACCAGATTAAAATCCAATAGTACCTCTGGAGGAGCTGCAAAACTCCACAGCTTAAGTGGGAGAACCTGTTGACCGGACAACTATAAGTGATGCTCTCCACTACTTTTGGTCTCAATGCAAAGTTCTTTATGTGACCACTGTAAATTCAATGTATTCATTTTAGACCAGCTGTAATTAAAAAGCTGTGATAACATGAAACTGTGATATTTTTACTTAAGGATACCTTCATAGTTTCATACCAGCCCATGTCCAGTTTGGAACAAAGAACTTAGAATAATTAGAATGGCCTAGTTAAAGCCCATACTTGAGTGCAACTGAGAGTCTTTGGCAAGAATTAAAAGTCCACAGATGCCCTCCATCCAATCTGACTGAGCTTCAGATAATTTATTAAAAATAATAATAGTAAAAAAAATAAAAGAATTCAGTAAGACTTGCAGAAGCATCTTCCAGTCCAAAAAAAAAAGAAAATGGAGAACTATTTACTTTCCACTATGCAGTCATGCTTTTTTTTTTTTTTTTTTTTGCTCTGATCTATGACATAAAATACGCTAAAGTAAAAGATTCTAAAAATAAAAGTTGAAGGAGTGTGAAATCCTTTACAAGACACTGTGGACTAAGGGCGTTTGGTTCTGATCTGCACAGACCAGAGAGTACTTAAGAAGTAACAGGTTTAGCTATTAAAGCTATTAAAGCTAATGCAACATTAGCTATTAAAGCTAATGTTAACGGTAATTAACACCGTTGGGATGTTACTTAGCAACTAGTCACAGCAGAAAACGAAGAAAGAAATGACAGCTAGCTGTGTGGCATGAAAAAGAGAATATCAGTAAAAAAAAACATTTTAACAATCCTCGTTTTGTTCCTAAATGTTGATTTTGTCATGTGACTGAAAGTCAGAAAAGACATTTGAAAGAGTAACTGAGATCACTGGTAAATATAAACTAGTGGCAGTGCAATAAAACAGGTTAAAATCATAATAATAATACATAATAATCACATAATAATAATCATAAAATCATTATGTAAGCTTGGGGTCGTGATCTTGAACTTAAAGAAGACCATAACTGCCAAAAATCTGCACAAATAATAATAAAAAATGATCCAGAGGAGAAGTCTCTGTTTCTTCCAGCCTTTCCTGCTTTCACACTGAGGTTTTCATGCTGCCGTGTTGGCCTCGTCTCTCAGGAGACAACAATGGCAACAACAGGCAATAAAAAGAGTAAGTGTGTGTGGACAACTGTTAGTGTGAGTCATAGCAGAAATAGAAAGATTATTACAGGGGAGAATAAAGGCAAGAAGCTGCAGCAGCAAATATAAAGAAGACGAGATGAGAAGAGAAGGAAACAAAAGAAAAGGATTGTAGAGAGAGGCGGAGGGTAAATGGGGGGGAAAACAATAGTGATGACAAAGAGATGTGGGATAGGAGAATAAACAGGAGCAGGCAGAAGAAAGGAGCCTGCTTGACCGCTAATGAGTGAAGCTAATGTCAGGAACTCCTCAGAGTGTCGATGCTGCTGCATCAGTGGCTGCTGCCGTCGTTACGGCAGGATGGACACTTTGAAACGAAGAGAACGGCGAGCCGATAAGCCTGCGCATCCAACATGTCAGCCTGAAGAAACAGAGCCACACGGCGGAGAGATGACTCACAGCCAGCTGGGGCCGGGAGCAGGAAGTTCTGGCAACGAGGAGGTGGGAACAGAAGGCAGGCGGCAGGTGGGGCAGGCGGAGGGACGCAGGCGGAGGGACGCAGGCGGAGGCGGAGGGACGCAGGCGGAGGCGGAGGGACGCAGGCGGAGGGACGCAGGCGGAGGGACGCAGGCGGAGGGACGCAGGCTGAGGCGGAGGGACGCAGGCGGAGGGACGCAGGCGGACGGACGCAGGCGGAGGGACGCAGGCGCTTTCCCTTTGTTTCGTATTAGAGGGCGGCGACGAAAATTAGCAGTGAATTTTATGGCAGCACTTTGAAAGGTGAACTATTAGCAGCTAAATATGAACGACTGCTAAATGAGGACAGCTCCTGGAACACAAATAATGAGGCAAAATTAAAAGCCAAATACAAGGTTACTAAAATCCCAGTATTTTCCGATCAGTGAACGTAGCATTAACGGGTCGCACCAACATCAACACACTTCGGTGTGGAAGTTGTTAGTGAATAAAGACTTAATCACCATACGTGTTTGTGTAAAAGGTATAAGAAGCAAGTTAAAGAAAGGTTAAAGTTTCATTTGGATTTCTGTGTCAGGGAAAACAAAGGGTTGAAAAAAGGGCCTACATTATCTAGGGAACACACAGACTGCGGTCACAGTAGGCAACCATGGTAATTGCTGGCATGATGCACTGTAGACAATTTAAAATGTCAGCTCAGTATTGTTTTTAATCTTTATTTTTAAAAAATAAAGCCATGTTTTATAGCAACTCCTCTCTTTCAGTGAGCAAAGTCGGCTCTGCTTCCAATATGAATAATTAATGATCACCGACAGCAGGGAGGCTGGAATGAAATATTTTAAGTCCTGATGAGTATAGTTCATCACGAGAAATCCTAATCACCTACAGTGTGTTTTTGAAAACAGCAGACAGGAAATGGGTCACGCTCTGTGATGGGCGGTTGTGTAGTGGCAAATTGAGCGAGCTGAGATTTCATCAGTCCGTCGTGACAGTGAAACAATTTGAAATCCGCCTTCTTGACTCCAGCTTCCAAGGGTGCAGCTAGTGCAGCAAATGAAACCGGCTGCTGTGGAACCAGAAGTGACTGGCTTGTCAGGCGGTACGATCGCGCTCCAGGTCCCGCGGGACGGATCACTGTCACAGGGGAAATTCAGCTGGGGCTCCGATCTGAAACCACGTTCAAGACAGTCCAAACTGTCCTCTATGTGAGACAGAGACGGTCTCAGGTCCCCAGGGTAAGATTACACTTCTATCTTTAAAATTTAACGGCTCATAGGTCCACTGGGGTTGTCAAAAATGCTAATGATCCATTAAAACTATACCTTGATTTTGATTCGCTGTCTGATCTTGGTGGAGTCAAAATCTACTTTTTAGTGTAACAAAGTAATGTAAAATTTCCAATGACAGTATGGAAAACCTTCAGTAATTATGCTTTGATTGAGTTTGTGCCACATAATTTCTGGTGCATGACTGCAAAACCTCACCTATTGTCCACTTATTACACTCAGGTAATGTTGAAAAGTGTGCAAAATTCATGGCGTTGTATTTAGTCAAGACAGACGTTTTATCTATTTTATATTTGCCAATCAAGTAGTTAAAGTTTAATGTCCTATGATCAGACTCTGAAGTGGTCAAGTAATTATTAGCTAAAGTCAGAGTGTGTCTGTTGGGGTTCCTCGGATTTGAGGCAAGTTATCCTTCATCAGTGCAGACAGAGCGTTTGCGTGGTGCAGCATGAGCAAAAACAAGAAATGCTACTACTTTACTAACGATGTGACAATGTTTTGATCTTTTTAAAAGATGTGCAGCAACATGATCTAGCTGGCGATCAAATAGCAAAAATTGCAGCATCAGAAGTGCAGAAAGGAGATGGTGGATTATTTAGCTTAAACTGTGTAGGTGCGTATCCCTTTAAAACACTAAGAAAATAATGGGGTTGTGAGGTTTTTCAAGTTAATACAGTCACTGTTGTAACTAAAATGTGGTCAAAATAACAATAATTTTGTACCTTGATCACAAACAATAAAAGGAAAATCCATTTTGTCATCTGCAGAGTCAAAGTCAAAGGAGCAATGAAACTGCTAAATATCTTCTCTACTCTTGTCTTTTTTCCATCTGGATTTGCGTTTGCATCTCACAAAGTGATTCTTTGAGGAAGTTAGGTTTGGGTTTCTTTCTTTCATAAAGAGGCATCTTTGAGTACGAGCTCCAGGGTAAAGTTGAAGAAAATGCATTTCTGGGGACATGTTAATGTGATTCTCTGTTGTGTGTAAAGAACGTGTTTCTTATGAAGATATTTTCTTGTCGTTCCTGAAGTGTAGACATATTACTTTCTCTATAGCAACTTGCTGACTAGGAGAAGTGCAGTGCTTATAGCAGTTTTGGTATGTGCGTATGGGGGGATGTTTCTGCCACAATGCACACATTTTCAGTCTGAAAGCAGGACTTTCTTATCAAAACGTGTAAAACTTGTACTCAAAACTTCTGCTCTCTTTCAAATATTCACTCTGCTTTCTCAAACCTTTCTCCTCTTGCTCAAAACTTGTCTCTGCTCGGATCAAATTTCTGCTTGCAAACCTTTCTGCTTGCTTGCGAATCATTTTGTGCTTGGAACAAAAAAGCACCGTCGCCTGGCAACCTCTTAGCCAATAGAATGAAAGTATTATACTGGGTGCGTTAGTTTTCTTCAGAGTTGAGAAGATAGACATGAAGTCCTACTTTAAAGGAAAGCTATAAAGTAACTAATCGAGCGTTTCCGTTTTATCGCATAAGGAAGAACAAGGCCAGCTCTAACTTTGCTGACATTCACGGAGAGGTCCTCACCCTTGTCACTCCCACGCTAAACTCCTCTGGCCCCAACGACACTCTGATGAAGCAACCGGGGAAGTCCCCTTCCTCCTTCTCCAGCAAGTCCTTTCCCTGGTGCAGGGTGATGTGGAGCAGCTGCCGAGATGCGTCGAACTCCAGGGTCACTTCAAGCTGGCCGACCGTGAAGTCGTGACCGAAGTTGTTGGCGATGGAGGAGATGGAGCTGAGCGAGTCGGTGGAGACGGAGCGGTTGAGCTGAGCCAAGCCCGTTGGGTCCAGCTCCCTGCTCATCAGCTCCAGGTGGCCCAGCTCCCTGAACGCGTCGGGGGTGTCACCGAGGGCCAGGCTGGGTTTACGGCTGGAGGTGGTGGAGGTGCGCCGGTGGTTGATGGCCGCCACTCTCTGCAGGGAGGGAGGAGAGAGAAGGAGATGATTACGTAGAACTTCCTGTCTTAAAAAGCCTAAAAAGGTTAATATACTTTATTTTACTGGGAGTGTTTAGAATTTATAGAGCAGTGTTTCACTGTTTCTTTTCTGAGTCCTTTAGGTTTGTTTTTGGCCTCTCGTGGTAAAATTCAAGCGATGTCCTATTGTGGTCTTAATCGAGACAATTTAAACGATTCGCATCAGTTTTCCTGATAAAACTCAGCTCTCAGTACCAGCTGCTGTTGAACTGTCTGAGACTGTCCTCTAATGAATCTGTGTTTTCCAGAACAATCACAGTTTTCATTAAGGTCAAAGAGAGTCTACACTGGCTGCCGTAGCTTCCTGACTACGTGTCATGTGACCTGCTCAATGCGCTGTGCTCTGACCACTGTTTGTGTCAGAACTGTGTAGAAAGCAGCTGAAACACTCGTCACTATGATGTGCCTGATGTTCAAAGAAAATATTCTGAAGCAGGTGATCAACATTTTACTTAGGTTTTATCCACATATCTTAACTAGAACCACATTGAAATATCTCATATTCCAAATAATCAACAGGTAATATGAAAACAGCAAGTCAATGTTAACCTAGCACTTCACCAAACTATTCTGCATCAAGGGGTTTATTGAGGACTAGTTGGATGATTTGCGTCAAATATGTTAATAGATGCAAAAGGCTGCCCAACAGGATCTCCTGCTGGGACAAAATATTTTTCAGCATCAATAAAAATGGATCCCACTGGATCCAGAACATCACTGGTGAAGTGGAACTCAGTTACAATGAATGTAACCCATGTAAAGTTGATGAAATGCAGTGTGATACTTTACTGTACTTAAAAGTTGCTCAGTTTTCAATTATAGACTCTGAATCAATTTTAATGAAATATTAGACTGGTACTTATTAATGAATACCTAAGCTTAGAATTGGTGTAAAAAAAAAACAACCAAAAAACTAGATGCGAAATAAAAATAACCACATATAAGAAAAGAGTTGGAAGTTACTTTTTGTTTTGTGAAGATTAAACAAATATTACCTTTTGTCTGACTTCTGAGAAGGAGTTTCCATATTTCTCTTGCAGATATCTGTAGTCAAAATTGGGGAAGGGCGAAGGAGCGGGGAAGGTTCCAGATTTCCACAGCTTCCAGATGTTGAGTCCCGCCGCACCAAGCAGCACCAAGAAGCCCACCAAGTAAATCCCCACCTCCCAGCCCGGTGGGTTCTGCACCACTGGAGCACACGGGAAAAACAAACCGGTCCTCAAAGCCGTTCTGAGGTTTTATTGACAAAAAAAAAGCCTCAGAACCAAAAGCATTTAATGATGGAGAGTAGAAAATAAACAATGAAAGAGTTTCTGAGTATCAGGCTCTGCATCTGAGCAGAGAGAGTGAGTGGGAACAAACGCAACACCTCAAGTCTAAATAAATATTAAAAAAATTGAGACAAAAACACATTATGCTCTCGTACATGCAGTAGTGTGGACAGATTCATGACATACTCACCACTCAAACGGTAGCCTGATAAATCCTCGCTTTCAGCCGAGGACATGGTGTCTCATCCAGCCTGCAGGAACAAAACAAACCAGAAATCTGTTGAGTCAAATTCACATCAGAGCTCATCAAAAGTTTCATTTGAACAACGATAACAGTGTGAAGCAGCACCAGCCTCAACAGCAACATGAAGCGCTCATTCGCTTTCACAACGTGTCGATCTAAATCACTTCAACCTGAATCACTGTTAATGTGTCTGCCCCAGCCAGTGTAAGGATACAGGACAGAAACACTACCAGAACCTAACACCATCCGACATCCATGGCAACAGGCGGTGTGCGAGTACAACCACACGGATCCAACAGCCCACTTAGGAAAATTGCTAAAAGTAGACATGGACAGAGAAAGTGGCTCCTGACCAGATTCCTAACATTTCCAGCTCTGTTGATCCATTTTAGTGACCAAAAATGCAATCTTCTAGTCAGCGAACACACCATACACTGGTGCTGGAGCTAACGGCACCCTTAAAGGTGGATGCTGTTTATGTCAATGTCCACTCTGAGGTAAGTGTTTACATTGCAGATTACTGGGAGGATGTTGATTCAAAACCAACTTCTTCGAAATCAAGTGAAATAAGCAGCTGCCAAGTTGCATAATACAGAAAAACCCTACGAGACGAGACAAAGACTTACTCCCAAGCATTAGCCGTTATGCCAGCACATAATTGGGTTTGGTTTAGTTGTTGGTGTGTGGGATATCGAAGGATTTGCCTCAGGTTCCTGGTTCCACGTAGACAGAGCTCAAGTTTCTGTTCTGCAGCTCTTCGATGATTCCCAAAGGCATCCGGCCTCCTTTGTCTCAACCACTTGTTTCTGCCATCAGTGACGTAAGGAAGGTAATTTTATATAGCACACTTTCAGCAACAACACAGTTCAAAGTGCTTTACATGAATTAGACGGAAATACAAACAAAACAATAAACCACAGGAAAGAGCAAAAAGAGAAAAAAAAACAAGCAAAAGAAAGATGGCATAAAACTAATTGTTGGTTCTCCATGTTTGATTCTATGAAGTAGATGGTGTTGAATGTTGATCTAAAGTATGTAAACTAAATGTTCCTGTTCTGGAAGTTTGTTTCTCTGACTTCCAAGTTTGTTCTAATTCCTGTTCTGGGTTGCAAGATAATTATAAGTACTCCGTAATTTATAAGCTAGAGGGAGTTTCTCTGGTAAAACTAATATGAGTTTTTCTGCATAATAATCTAAAAAGTATAACATTGGTCTAAATAGCGAGTAATCCACGTTTTCTAAACATAATCAACTAACACAAAGGAATAGGAACACCAGGAGTTTGAGGGAAAGCCGCCAAATCAAGTCGGTTCCTGTGACCTCCAGGTCATCCAGGATCCTACAAACAAGGCTCCACTTCCTTTTTCTTATAGTTCCTGTTTTTAAGTTTCTTTCTTCTGGTTGGACCTGCCATCCATACGTCTTGAGTGTTTCTCTACCAGGAACTGACAGCTGCCTCACCCTGTGCGTATTGTGAACTCATGTTGCTATAGTTATTTATCATGTAGCACAAAGTCTCCCCAACCGTTATCCTTGTGAAAAAACACAAAAGAGCGTTTTTCTGCATCGCCGTCTTCTAAGCAAAGCTGAGCAGCTATAAAACCGATGGGTGCTGGCCTGTGTGTGACTCATTCCTCCTCTCCTCCTCCCTGCTTGTTGAAATCTCCCCCATATCGCAGCAGCTTGGGGGAAACGGGAGCATTACACTAATGATGTATAGAAACATTGGGGGAGGGCTGCAGGCTGTGTGTTTGTTTCTTTTTTTCCCAACCAAACACTTTGGAGAACACAACCCATGCAGGCAGGCCGGCGAAAGAGGCTGGTGCAGTGCAGGGCGTGCTCCTGATGAGCCATTAGGCAGGCAAAGAGGATCTCTAACAGGGAGGGAATCTTCTCCAGTGTCTCTGCTCAGCATGGTCCACATCAGCTCACATACACTGACTTAAGAGCAGATTGCATTAGGACAGAAATAGAACAGAAAGAATGCACTCAACAGGAACTCTGGTCATTTGTTTTCGGATCCAGTCAGACTGAGGAGTTTGTTTGATCAATCAAATCCCTCTTACATAGTGATTCCTAAAGTCTTTTCTCTGATGGAGCATCACGATCCTGAATCCTTTAAAGTCAGGAAGCCGATTATTTGGATATTCTCTGTTTGGGAAGCACTGCTACTGGTCAACTTGGCTCTGTAACCGCTGAGCATTAAAAGATGCTTCAGCCACAAAGGTAGCATTAAAACAGGCATTGGTAACAAGCTACAACATGTCTGTATGTCTGTCTGGAAATGAAATGGCCTGCAAAGTCCAGACGCACTGAGAAGCAAATTCATTATGCCAAAAAGAAAAAGAAGCTAATCTGGACTTCAGACGGAGCGTAGCAGATGCTTATTGTGAGGATGAAGTCAGCACGGTCATTTCCAAACGTTTCTTGGTGTCTAGAACAGATGTACAATGCATTACTACGAAACACCAGGAGACAAATTCAGTTGCAAAGAAACCTGGGTGAGCCTATAAGAGCAGCATTTCAAAAACTGGAGAGAAAAATAACCAGAAACGTCAACAATGATCTCGGAGCTTTGCCGAGGTTTGTGTCCATCAGCTGGGCTCAAGTGTCAAGGGAGATGTTCTTAAGTACGACTGTCACGATTACAAATTTTGCTGGACGATAAATTGTCAGAGAAATTATCGCAATAAACGATAATATTGTTGTTGTTTGGAGACAATTTTCAAATAATGTAATGGTATAATGGCCTAAAAATGCAAGAACATGTTCTTAAAGATTGATAAACTTTAAATCCGAACAAACATTTAACACTGGAACTGGAGGACATTTAAAATATCCAAAATAAATAAACAAAACAACAGAAACAACAAATTAAATTCATTTATAGAGTCTCTGTAAACAAAATTGTCCTTCAAAAAAAGGCCCGGTTGAGACCAAAACACCAGACTGAAGACTTTTATCACCCAGTTTTTGGTAGAAAGACAAAAACAAAATAAATCATGCAAATAGAAATTACTGAGCTCACTTTAATTTATCATGCTATTGATTTATTTATTCTTTATTTATCGTTTATGTGACAGGAATGTTTGGAAGAGCTCTTCATTGTGGAGGACTTCAAAAGCTCCATTGATCAAGCAATGGCACATCAACACCCGACTGACGCTTACCACTCAGCATCTGAAACATGGTGATCTGTCCCGAAGTCTGCTCTTTGGTCTGATGAGACTAAACTTGAGAGAGAAGCCTTCAAGCCAAAAATCACATTTTCCACTGATTAAATGGCGGAAGCATCATATCATGGGGCGGTTTCGCTTCACTGGTGTTCAAGGGATCATTCTGAAGATTACTTTAAAGGAATCAGCTGTAAGTCTTACTTCAGGTCACCACTGGATGTTTCAGCAAGATAATGGTGGAAAGCACAGCTCCCAGTTGGTCAAAAGCCTTTTGAAGGACACAAACCATAAGCAATGAGGTTGAAGTAACAGCTTAAGACAGATTTCAAAGGTACAATAGACCCTCTAGCGAAAATAACAAATGGAGTCCAGTACATAAAATTAACCAATGATTGAAATCTGGGGATGAATGATAGCTGACCTGTTTCAGGAGCACAAGATCCCTAATGAACTAATGATGTTGGATACCAAGAATTACAAACTCAAACACATCTATACACCAATGTGCAGAGCAGTAGGGATGTTTAGGTCAAGGGTTAAATGCACACAGCCAGAATCGAACAAGATGAGAACTCAGCCCACTGAGCCACAGTCACCCCTGTGGGAGAGTAGAATAGTTTTTGCTGGAGCTGAATATTGAACAGCTTTGATCAATAAGAAGAGACACCAGGACTGATGGGTTTTGTCTTAAGCACAAACTAGCACAGGTTAAAAGTGATGAAAGGTCAGATAAGGAACGAAAAAGACACCGATGAGACGGATAATGGAAACAAAGCAGGTGACTGTTGTCAGAGAAACAAAGAGCGGTGTGCCTGCGCTGACAGAGGAATGAGGAACGCTGTGTGGGAGGAACAGACGGAGAACAGGCCATCAGCCGCTCTCTCTCACCTCTCTCCCGCTCGCTTCCTCGACAACCTGATCAATCAATTCGGCTTTTAATCTCCTCCAATGACATCAGAATCAAATTACCAGCCTCGCTGCCGTGATGGGATATCACACAACACCCGCAGTCCATGTTCGGCCGGCTGGGCCATGTGTCTCTCTCCTGCACTCGGTGTCCTCTGTACCACAGGTTGGACAAATCCGGCTGCGCTTTGACTTTCTGCTTTAATTCATTTAATGCATGGTTTAAGTTAAAGAAGCGCCCACTGGCACAAGTTTTTAAATCTCAGTGCTGGCACCGACGGAGGAAAAATCTGCACACAGCAGCAAGATGCCCCATTACCTCAGATAAAACAATAAACCTGTAGCTCACAGCCTACAGACTTATTACTAACTAATCATTTATTTCCTTAAATTGTAATGATGGTCAGTGTGGTCAAACACTTAACTTTTAATCTCTTAGTCTTTTTATGGTGCTTTCGGTGTAATGAATTTCTCTGTGTGGCCTTTCAGCTCGCTTTGGTCCACATTCATTTTCCTGATATCTTAAATGATTTCTCTTCATTTTCCCACAATGTCACAGAAGGAAGCAGTGAGTTTGAAATGAAGCTTTAAGATACATCCATATTTTCCGTAACATTTTTAAGGAAAATGTTAAATGCTTACAAAGACTCAGCATCCTCATCTGGGTTAGCATAGCAGTGCTAGCGTATGCAAACCAAATCCAGTTCAGGATGCAGAGGACAGCATCATCACAATGCTTGTCCACTGAGCTAATACAGCATACAGCATGAAGGAACTGCCATCATCTGTCTGATTGTCACATTCATTTATATGAGCTCCATGGAAACGAAAGCATAAAATGAATTGGCTGTTGGAGCCAATCATTTGGGTACCATCAATGCTTCAGAGCTTTATGGCAATCCATCTATTTCAGGCCTTTAATGCTGGAGGGACCAGAAAGACCCGTTTTCTCTTAACAGATGCTTTAACCGTCCCTGAGAGTTCGTCTCCGCCTGTTACGTCCTCTGCATCCGCCCTCCTGTTCAGAGAAACGCGCAGGGTGTCTTGACCCCTTTTCTCCTTAGCCCAGTTTAAAGCTCCAACAGATCTGAAAAGTGAACAGTGAGCATAAACGTCACCTGAGCCTGTGCAAACACACTAAACGTGTCTCCATAAAAACATACACTTAACTTCTACGACGGCCTGGAGGTTTCAGTTCTGCTGGTTAAGGTGACGTCTGCCACACCTTTGTTCAGCAGTTTAACGTTAACAATGATTTACAGCCCCATCACTGCCATCTTTTAGCCAAAGTTTAAGTAAAATCAGAGTCTCCTCATCTGCTCTCATCTCTGCAGACAGTCCCTGCCTGTTTTACATTGAAGACGCAGTTTCCATCTCTCCCAGGTGTCATTTCATTTAACTCGGGAGAAAGAATGAATTCAATATTTCCTCTCAGACTTGCACAGGAATGCTCTCAGTGAGTTTTATGACTCCAGAATTAGGTTTTTAAGGGTTTCACTGGTACTGATGGGTCCCATTGTAAGTCCATTGTCTAGGAAATTAAATGAAAACCTTCATGTGCTGCTTTATATTGAAAATGTATTCATGGCAACTGAAGTTTAACACATTTATGGAAAATCTTCAAAAACCCTAATGGCTTTTTATGTGTTAGACCAACCCAGAGTAGCGTATAGAAAAGAACTACATCGTTTTCAAGTCTTTACTTTCCCAAAAAACAATCTAAACACACATTCAGGTCCCTCTACTCTGATTTCTGAATAACTAATTGCCGTCACAACATATATGATCAATAAACAGACATCACATTTGTGTAATTTAATCTAAGCGGTAATCCAGATGTTGGGTGAAGGTTTCAAAGGTTTGTTAAAGGAAACTATAAATACGACGAGGAATATGCTTTGGTTAGATGTTTGAAGGAAGCCTAAAAAGTTCATTTTAGGTGGATGACCTTTTCATGACCTCCGGAAACATTTCTTAATATCTTTAAAATGACAGCGCCACAAACGAAAAATTTTGCTGCACAAACGTTTGACACCAATTCTGTCTGATTTGAAGAAGGCGCGTGTGCGTGTATTTGTGGGGAGGCAACTTCACTCAGGTTTATGCATCAGCATCATGCTGTGGGGATTCTCTTCTATGACCATTACAGGGAAACGTCTCAAATTTGACAGGAAGATGGTTTGAGCTACACACAGCAGCATCCTGTTAGGACTCTGCAGAGCAAATATTCAGCCAGAACTGATGTGGAACGATTGAAGTTGAAGCATATTCAAGTGTTAAAATATGTCCCAGTCAAAGTCCAGATCAAAGTGGATAATCTGTTGCAAAAAAGTAAAAAAAAATTCATCGCTTTTTAATCTCGACTCTCGGATCGGTAAATTAGTGTTAAAGCAAAAACGATCAATCAAGTGTCAAGTGTTGCCCCCGATCACACTAACAAATTAAAGCTACCACTTATGAGATTAACAACCCAACAATTAAGTTAATACACGACGGTGAAAGCACTTAGTGCTGCAGAAACGTCTGTAAGAGCTGACCTAATGTTTTGGACAGAAACCCGCCCACCGTCTGCAGGCCAGATTTCAAACAAATGAGGAAATCTGGGAGTCATTGTGGATCCAGTTTGATAACCACACTTTTATACTTTATACTTTCTCTTTGCATCTTTATTGGTGCACTTAAAAAAAAACGACAACAAAAAATCCTTTTAGCTCTGAAGCAAGCTGACTTCTCAGTTCTTCTCACCTTTGGTCCTAAACGGTCCAAGTGATTTATCTCCAGCCTATTCGCTGCATCTACAGGCCTTTCAAAAGATTTGAGCTGCAGCTACATTTGGCAGCAACCTGCACTGACCGCAGGCGTACGCCATAAAAAAAAAAAAGGCAATCCATCACATGATCTATTCTGGAAATATTAGCTGTGATACATCAAGACCCAAGCCACCAGTTAGGAAAGACCAGGCTCATAACGCGGATGGGCTTCTGAGGACTCACAAAGTCTCACGTCTTCAGTTTTCATCTTAGTGCTTCCCTAATGTAATAATACTTCTAATGAGTCCAGAAAGGAAGGGGAAATGTGTGTGTGTGTGTGTGTGTGTGTGTGTGTGTGTGTGTGTGTGTGTGTGTGTGTGTGTGTGTGTGTGTGTGTGTGTGTGTGGGAATGAGAGAAACCGCGAGGAGGCGGGGTCCGTGTTAAAGGAATAGCTGAGATGATTGCGAGTGCCGGTGAAGGAATTGAGTTCTGAGCGGCTCGTATTTCAGCTGAGCGAAGGCGGAGTAACAGCCACTCCTTCACATAGGAACAGATCATTGAGAAGTTATCAAACCCCCCAAACGTGAGGGAGAACAGAGACGATGCATCAGAACACATCACCGTGACGTAGCGGTCCGCAAATCTGGCCGCTGCTACAGAAACCCCCAGTGGAAGTTCTGTTTTCCATGAATGAGACTTTTTGTAGCAACAAACAAACTCCGCAGGTAATCGAAACAAAACCCATCCATCAGGTGAAACATGCAAGGGTTGCAAAATTCTCAGCAAGTTTGAAACTCTCCAAGGATTTCAATTTATGAGAGATTTAAGGAAATTAACAGAAATAAACCTGAAGTAGTGAAGGTTGAATTTTAAATACATTTGGGAAAAATACTTTATTTTGTAAAATCTTGACTATAAGAACCACATTTCATGCAAATACACTCGTATTTAGGCTAGCATTCTGCTGTCTGAAGCAGCATTGAGGCTACGTCCCCTACTGGAACGCTGCACTTTTCTATTGATCTCTAAAACCCAGAAAGCCACATGTTTGATATTATTGGTAAATGGCTTTGAACTTGTATAGCCAGAGGACCCCAGAGTGCTTCCCTCTCACCTACTGGGTAAATATTCTCCCGGTCAAAATGTTATGGCCAGTTGAAAAACGGCAAGAATTCATGTTTTGCACTTTTGGATCTTAAGAAGGTTCTAAGTGCAGCTTCAAAATGCAAAATGAAGAGATGGGAGTGAGACAAAAAAAAACCTGAGTAAGCATTTATTGCAAACCATTAAACTGAAACAGGCAGTAGCCATGAAACATTTAAGGCCATATCTCAAAAATTGAGATAAAAGTTTCAAAAAAGGTCTAATTAGTGGCTGTCGTTCTTGTTGTTTACCTCAAAGAGTGCTCAGTGTTTGTGGAAGTAAACATGGATGCTAACGGTGGAGCTTAGCTTACACAGTTGAACGGAGCAACATATTAACAACTCAATCCTCATTATAATCCGTCATGGATGTTGTTTTTCTTTCCGCTTGTGCGCATCAGGACGCAGAATAGTGACGTTTGTCGAGTATGACTGACGTTCAGGTTGGATGAACGCGACCTGGACTTTAGGTCACATTTGAATCAGATGCGTATTGGATCCCCAAGCAGCCTGAGTCGCATTCGAAAAGAATCCGACCTGTGCTGTTCAGACTGTCGTGAAAAGATCAGATACAGGCCGCATTACATCAAAAAGAAAAAAATAAATAACATAATTCACGTTAGAATGGCCCAGTCAAAGTCCAAATCTAAATCAAACTGAGAATCTTTGACTTGAAAGCTGTCCAGTCTGCCTGAACTTAAACAAGAAAAACAGGTGAATATTTCAGCCTATTGGTGCAAAAAACTGATATGAGGGTGATGGATACAAAGATACGCTTCTGTCTCTGCTGGTCTATCCCATGGCTTGTGTTTGTATCAGGACCAAACAGTGTGGACACATTAGCATGACAGCATGAGCATCCAGAAGGTCCCAGAAGCCCCTCGGCTGCCTCTGAGACAGAACAGGAGGGAGGATTAAACCACATTACGGCGTGTTGCTACGGTGAGCATCATCTAATGGGATTACCCGAAATTAAAAGCTCAAGCAGCATCGTTTTCATCACCGTGCACGCACTGATTCCCAGGATCGACCCTGGAGACAACAGTCTGCGTATGAGCTGCAGGTTGCATAACGTCTGAACGGTTTCCTACCTTTCCAGATTAGAACCTCCTTTGAATGAGGATTTAGAGTCAAATGGTGCTAACCAAAATCTGGATTAGTCATCAATAAGACAGTGGGACGGCCTCCATTAGTGTCTGTCACTGGAGAAAACAGATCCTCAGAGGAACAGGCTGAGGAGTTTGAAGAATCTGGTTTTGAAGTTTCTTACAAACATAAATCTGAAAAGTGTGGGGATGATTTAGATACTCTCAAGTTGGAAGAACTGTGTGTGAACAGCAATTAGTTATTTCACAAGTCTTGCCGCAGGGACCAAATTGGATTTAACTTTGGACTTTGACTGGGCCGTTCTAATGTATGTACATTCTCCAACAGGTTTGTCAAGTATTTATCTCTTTTTTGTTAGCTAACAATCTTCCCCCTGACTTGTCTGCTGTTTTTTTGCTCCACTGATGCAGAAGTCACATGCAGGGTACCACAGGGTTCAGAACCAGAACCAAACATGGAGAAGCAGCATTCAGCTTCTACTCACCACAAATCTGGAAGAAACATCCAGAAAACTGCAAAACTTCTGAAACACTGATTTCCTTTAAATCTGAAGACCCACCAGTCTAGAGTTGCCTTTGATTAACAGTAAGTGAAACATTGTGATGTATATTTGACAAAATGTAATTTTAGTTGCTTTTCTCATGATTGGTTACTGTTTTATGTTTTTATGGTGTGAAGCACTTTGCACTGCCTTGTTCCTTAAATGAGCTACACGATTAAACTTGACTTTGTTCTCTAAAAGTCTTAGGACTCCACAGAGCAGCTGGATTAATACTGAGATTAAATTAAATTGGCTAATTAAGTAACTTCAGGTTGCATCCTTCACGCCTGACCTGCTCTAAGTTCCTTCAACTGGATTTGAGCCACAGGATGCTGCAGCCTGGACCGCCACATCTGGAAACAACCTGTTCCCTCCTGTAACAACACAAACCAACTGGATCCTGATTGTAAGGCAGGGAGAGGAAAAAGCCCCTTTCAGTTCCGAGAGATGCGTTAAGGGGGGCAGTTACCTGCTTTAAGACAATCCCGTCAACAAAAGCAGCAGGATGAGAGGAAAGAGGCAGGCGATTGTGTGTGTGTGTGTGTGTGTGTGTGTGTGTGTGCGTGTGTGTGTGTGTGTGTGAGAGAGAGAGGAGCTTACTCGGGGTTTTCTTTTGGTGCAGTAGAGAGAAAGGGGGGAGGAGGAGAGCAACTCCACCGCTCTCCCTTCTTCAGGCGACTCTCTCCATCCAGCGACTCCAGCGGTGTTCGGGGTTTATTTTACCCCCGGTGGGGGGTAGGAGGAGGGACGAGGAGGTAGAGAAACAGCGTTCACGCTTCTTCTTCTTTCTCAGAGGAAATAGGAGGCCCTGGGTTTCTCCAGTCAACTCAGAGGTCCGTCTCTGCCGCCTGATGCATCCCTGCTGCAGCTCAGCCCAGTCTGCACAAGCAAAGTCCCTCCCCTGCAGCGCAACCTGAACCGGTCCAGGATGCGAGAGGAACGCGTCCACCGCCTCCCGCTGCTGATGCTGATCCGCTCACACAGAGAGAGAGAGAGAGAGAGAGAGAGAGAGAGAGAGAGGCTGCAGGAGCTGGCTACCTGCTTCGCTACACACACAAACACACACCGTACGCCGCGATTACGCAACGCAATCAGAGGGAGGGGGTGGCGGGTAACAGAAACAAGATGGGGAGGGGTGTGAGTGAGAGCGTTTCAGGGGGAGATCCTCCTCTTAACTTTCTGAGTCTTCCCTCAGCTCCTGCCTGCTCCTCCTGAGATCTGAGCCGGCAGGGATGATTCAGTGTGAAGTTATGTAAGGCGTCTGGAACGGAGGTGGGCAAGGCGCACAAACACGGAGCGTGAAATGGCAATAAGTAAGAAATAATTATTTAAATGCGTCCTAAATTTATTAAAGCCAAAAATGAATACAGGAACAACTGATTAAAAATGGAATTAACTATATGTGTGCCTCATTTAAACGTTTTGATTTCATTTTTGAAAACTTAATAGAAGTATTTCATGGTTTAATCTGTTTAATTAATTTAATCTGTCAATTTTACCTCAGTGGGCGGGATTAAGTGCTGATGCCTGACGGCTGACTGGCTGTTTCTAGGTATGAATTTGATAAGTCTTGTGAAATGTGTTTTTTTTTTTTGTTAAGGGCTGCCTTATCTGTGAACTACAGTAAACTGAAATTAAATTCATAACTAAAATATATTTTGTGAGTTACAAGCGAACTGGACAAGGTTGAAATAAGATAATGAATGAATTGTAGTGGAAGTAGACAATATAAAGACGAGTGGTGCGGCTGATTTTCTCTGCCTTGTAAAGGTCTCCCTCTGGTGGCCAAAGAGAAAACCTTCTCTTTTTTTAAATTAGAAAATAAGACAACCACCTTCATTACACTTCAAAATCTGACATGTCTACTTTTGGCAAAAAAAATAGACATGTCATTATTTGCTAGCTCACTATTAACCTTAAATACTACTGTGTGTTTACTTATATACAACTTTTCTGGTATATTACTAACCTTCAAGCATGGTCATTACCTTTTACGCCATTCTGTTCGATTCTAATCTCACTTCACTGCTCTGTCTGGTCTTTAATCCCATTTAAGTGGATTCCTACGGTAAAATTTCAACGGGATGTTGATTTTCTGCCCCGTTTCAAAACTGTATTCTCCCTGTAGTTTTAGCAAAAGCAGAGGAGTAAGTGAATGAATTCATTCAGTCCGTGTTAGCCGCGCTTACAATTAATACTAAATTAACATTAACAGCCTGCATTTCTCTCTTCACAGTGTAAGACAGTTAGAGCTGCAAACAATTTCCGGTTAGCTTCATAGCGTCGAACTGGCGCATTACGTCACGGCCAAACGTTAACGATTGGTTAACAGAGGCCACGCCTCCAGGAAATAATTTCTCAGTTACCAATTCCAGACCCTAGCAAAACGCAGAACAAGGGGCTAGTTTTTACCACTATGCTAACTGATGGGCCTAATATCAATGCGGCGGATCACCTTTATTATAAATACTCTTGTACCTTAAAGAAATATATTTGATAATATTTTTTTTTACGATTGGGGTAAGGCATATAAATCAAAGTCAACATAAAGCCCTATTATGGAGAGAAACATAAAACTTGTCAGTGAATATGGTCACCAAAGCACACAAACTTACTTAAGCTAAAAAGACACAAAGACAGCATGTATATATAAAAACATATATTTATTGTTCTGTTACAGTCGGCTAACTTGTTCAACAATTAACAATGAAGCCAGAGGACGTACTCTACACATCGTCACAGAAAGCATTACAGAGCTCCTGTTCTTTAAAACTCAGTGGCATTTATCGGCACACATGACGCATCATCCAAACTTGTCGAAAGCCGGTTCAAAGGACGTCCTTCAGCCAAAGTGGTTGTTCTCCTCATTAGGCAAACTCAGTAAAATACTGTACACTGTGGCGTGTGAAAACGGAGATCTTCTCTGGTCGTTTGTTCGCGTAGGACAGTGATAACTACTCACTTTATTCTTCCTCCAGAACATGCGAGAAGAAAGAAAGTCAAGTAAAGCAACAATGAATAAATAACTATCAGGCTCTAACGAGAAATAGAGGTGCTCTGTACTCAATAAAACAGTGTGCAGATTAAAATAGAGAAAAGGTTAAATTTATATATTTTTCTAAATAAAGGCGGCCAGCCACCAGTGCTGTCCCACACACATTCCTCACCACACTCTACCGCAGTAACAAACTCACTCCTACTTTGTTTCTTTTTTTTTTCTCCCCCCATTTTGTGGACCATTGAGTTGCTACTGTACATCTGCAAGCAATGACCCCATAGCAACGCTTCTGCTGCAGAGTCTGTAAAACAAACTGGATCCAGTCAAGTAAACTTGTGAAAAAGTGTTGAATCCGAGTTAAAGATGTTATTCGTTAAGTTGGTTCAAAATGAAATTCTGACTGGCGGATCGGAGACTCGAGTACCTGCATAGACTCTACCGAATCGAAGCTAGAATGCTGCGTTCAATAACACCGATCTCTTTAGTTAAAGCTGACGGTTGAGCTGGATTCACTTCAGGACTGGCTAGATTAGAACAAGAGGATGAGAAACATATCCCAGTGGTTGAGTATTTCCTTTCAAAGATGCTTAAATACTTTTAAAAAATGCAGTTCAGTAGGAGGATGCGGCGAAGTTCAAATGTCTAACCACATCGTCCAATTCCCAACTTTTCCCAGTCGTCCGTTGCGTTATGACCTCAGGCGTCCGCAGAGGGCCGCCGCCGCTCTGACTCAGTGTGCAAATATCATCCGTAACTCAGAACTGTTCAAAAACAACTTGACAGAAACAAGACAAACAAAGACTCGCGTTTTTGCAGTCCGTGAAACATTCCGCCCGATGGAAGATGTTCACTCTGAAATTCACTTGTTTCTTTTTTTGTTCATTCCCCCCAAAAGTTGCAGGACTGAAATAAAATCAGTTTATGTGCCACAAAAACTAACGGAGGAGTCAATTAGTCAACCGCTGTGATAAAACAATCCATTGCACAAACATTGAGTGGAGGTCAGACTTGCAGCCAAGAGCAGATGTGTCCAAGTTTCATTTCAGTGAGGGTGAACGTGAAGGCATTCAGTTCAAAGCAGACTAGCTTACGGTTTTTAAAACAACATTTAAAAATGTGGAGTGATGCAAACCTTAGGGCCAGTCTGCAATAGATGACTTGCTGTGCATTCAGATGAAATGTGACGATCCTGTTAAAACTACAAATCAGTAACTCAAATATCTACTTTTTTTTTATTAGTGACCAAACCTTGCCAAGAGCAACTAGGTTGGTAACAGAGCTAAGTTACTGAATGAAAGACTGAATCTGAATTGGTCACAGCTGAATTCGGAGGAAGAACAGAGAAGTAAGCTACGTATGTTATGTGGTAAGACGACTACGGTTCTTTCAGGCTGCAAGTGAGTGAGAGAAAGCAAGACTTCAAGCACATAACATGAAGGCTAAACATTTGAGAGGAGAATTGCTCAGTTTCATCCTTTCTGAAATGCTGACAGGCTTTTAGAAATCTGGGAATTACCTGTTTTTCTAATGCAAACTACACTAATGCTGCTAAACACCAATACAAGTTGACGAAGCTAGTTTAATGTCAACTCTGTAATAACTGTTTTCATTTTAATTAATAAAATACTTTTTTACAGCAATTGCTGACACACACAGTGTGACATTGCCGATTCTCCTAATATAATTAATCACAGAGTGCTAAAAGACACAATTCAATGATATTTTTATGTCTTCTAATATTCAACTAAAATCAAAATCGAAAGCTTCACCAAAACCAGATCTGAAACCCACATGTCTCTGATGTAGCCAGAAAACCCTGTCATTTCATGCTGTAGTGAGCAGCTTGTGGCTGATCTTTGGTTTCAGTGAGTCATCGTCTACTCTGCATCAGTTTTGAGTTTAAAACCACTAAACTGTCATGACGACCCACTGACCTGCCTGAAGTGTTAAGGGGTTAAAATTTTGATTTTGATCAAATTCCTTTAAAAAATATTGGTTTATTTTTCCATATCAAATCATCTGTTTTTTTGTTTTTTTTGTTTTTAAATTCAACCCTAAAATTAATCTAATCCGTGATGATCTCGGGTGCTAAGAGCGTTCTAAAGAACTTCGTCTTTGCAGAACATTAAGGAACCTGATGGCTAAAATCTCCTTGCATGTTTGGTAACTTGTTGCTGCTTCTGGTCAGATTGACTCCTGCAGACTTCCTGTGCTTCGGCTCGTTACTGAACTTGATTTAAGAACATTGCAGTAATGGGATCTGATCATGAGGTCGTGCTGTTTGCTTGATGAGACGCCGTCTCTCTCGCCGTGTGGTCCGACGGGGAAAACAAACAGCTCCACGTTCGGCTGGCGCTCACTGTTAGCTTACATCACACTTCATCAGCTGAAGGGAGCAGAGATAGAGGGGAAGAAGTTGGAGGTGTTGCCATAGTAACAGCTTAGAGTTGCTGTGGCTGAGCCAGGCGGTGGGCGTGCGCCGGATGTGTTTGGGTTTGGTTCTGGTTGTGGGGCTGCTGCGGCGGCTGCTGCAGGATGTGGACCACACGGCCCAGGCTGTCCGTGGTGGCGAAGGCCAGGTACTGGCAGCACAGCCAGTCCTCCAGGCTCACGCTGCAGGCCGTGTCCAGTGAACGCTCCGCAAACTTTATCATCATCAGCGTCCGCTTAAGGTCCAACCAGTTCTGCAGCGTTGCTTCCCGTTGGCTGGCGGTGGCCCCCGACACGGGGCCGGCACCACTGCTGCAGCCCAGGGCCTGGAACAGGTCCTCCCGCGGCCCCCAGAGGAGGCACTGCAGGCAGGCGCGCGCCTCGGACATCTGGATCCGCTCCGACGGGTTGACCGTCAGCAGCAGCCTGGCCAGCTGCTGCAGCCCCTGGGAGTACAGCGACCTGACGGGCAGCGGCGGCAGGTCTGCCCAGGTGTACTCTCGCTCCTTCAGGTCCGGCGTCTCCTCGAACGGGTTGGGTCTATGCAGCATCTCGTAGATGAGAATCCCAGTCTGGAACTCGTCACACTTGCGGTACTGCGTGGCCGTGATGATCTCAGGCGCTAGCCGCGACTGGTCGCGCAGCGTTTCCTGGTTGGCCGCCATGAGGCTGCTCTTCTGCTTGGCTTGGGAGAAGTTGCTGATGATGAGGCGTGCGGGGCAGGTGGAGGCGGCGGCGGCCGAGGCCCCCGAGCCGTTGCTGCTGCTGTTGTTGTTGGGCTCGAGCACGTCCAGGTTCCAGGGGTTGCCGGGCTGGCAGTGGACCAGCAGCAGGTTCTCCAGCCGCAGGTCGCAGTGCGTGACGTGGTAGGGCTTCATGTGCTCCAGGCCGCAGCAGAGCTGCAGCAGCAGGAGGCACACCTGACGTTCGTACAGCTCGGGGTTGTGAGCGTGCCGGGCCGCGCCCTCCCCCACGAAGTCCGCCACCGTCTGAAAGGGCACCTCGCGCGTGATGACCACCACTCGGCTCCTCAGCTGACCCGCCGAGTTCATGTTCCCCGCCGCCGGGACCTCATCCGACTTAGCTTTCGACGCTTCAGAGTCTGTCGGTTTTGTGTCCATCTCTGTCTGTCCTTCATGATTCTTGTCTCTCTGCTTCTCCTCCTCCTGCTGCTCCTCTTCATCTTCTCCCTCCTCTTCCTCTTCCCAAGGCAGCAGTCGGGCGGGGACGTCAGCCAGGAAGTGTCCGCAGTCCTGCTGGATGTTGAAGTGCACCGGGAGGCTCTGTCTCACCGCCAGGCTGTGGAAAAACTGCTGCTGCGTCTCCTTCACATGACTGCGACAGATCTGCAGATCAAAAACAGCAGATTTTAATTTTTATCATTTCCTTTACTTATAGCTTCTGTACTTTTTATTCGTTTTTTAAATTGTTTTACAAAAAAGGCAACATTTAAGCCTGTTGCAGTAAGCAGTTAAACAACTGATAGTATATTAAAATTAATTTCCATTCTGGTGTTTAATAATTTTTCAAGGGCATTTTTGTTTTTAAAAACTTCACAATCCATTTTATTTATGGCTTTGGTCATATTTTTTTTTTGTCTTTATTATTTTATTTAATGGTTTTGATTATTTTGGATATCTAAAATATATTCCATTTAGTTTCAATGTAAATGTTCTTCACAAAATTTAAGTTTATTGGTATTTGAGAGGTCAAATTTCCATTATTATGCCATAATCTATACATTACCTGAAAATGGTAATAAAAAAAACAATAGTACAGTTTCTAGCAATTATTACTGGGACAATTTATCATCCATCAAAATCTGTTATTGAGACATACCTTACCATATTATAATATAAACAGTGACCTCCAGTGAAACCTTTGGTCAGAACTGGTGACTTCTTGGCTAAACTTTTTTGTTGAATTTGAAACTTTCTTTTTTCTTTTGTTCTTGTGAACTGAAGCAAATATTGTTGTTAGTTATGCATAAAGTGAAAAAAAAAGTAGAAAGCAGTTTTCAGAAAGAGCAACAAGAACGTCTTAGATCACAGTGGACGTCTACATCAGGAGGCAAACTGTAAAGTTTTCAACCATACCTTGAAGGAAATTACTCAAATTCAGTTTGATGATTATAAAAGCAAAAATTTAATCCAAAATGGTGCAGTACATAACATTTCATAACTGAAGGGGGATGGTGCTCTTACATATTCAAGTACGATGGAGCAGCGATCTCCACTATGTCTCTGCTGAAGTGCGTCATGACAGAGACGAGGAAAAAAAAGAGCAAGACGAGCAACTGTGGAAAATCACATAACCAACTTTAAAACTGTGTGAAGAGCACTTACCCAGAGTTAGGAGAATTAATGAGGGTTCTGGTGCTCAGGAATGGTCAGCCAAACAACAATAACAAAAAAGTCTCCCAGAGCCAAAAGCGTAATGGTCTGTGAGATTACCAGAAGCAGAGGGATGCCTCTGAGCAGCAGCAAATGGCTTTTTAATTCTGCAAGAAGAAAACCTCAGCTACTGGAAAAAATTAGCTGTAATAAAGCACAGAGTAAATTTATTTCCCTTAACTTGTTCATTTGATTGTTTTTAGGGAAGCGCAACGTTTTAACATGTCAGTCATGGTTTGATAAGTAAAACTGGGTTGATATAAGTAGTTATGTTTTTCCTCCTTGTTCCCATTTGAGAATATATTTCTTAAATGAAGCAGTGTGGTTGTTTTTTCAGTGTCAAAATGGTAGAGAAATATATATACTTATATATATTAGAGATACAGCAAATGATCATTTTAGAAATCAGTTAATTGCTTAATCAGATAAAAAAATATATTTTTATTGAACCACTGAATCACAAGATAGTTTTTTTTTCTTAAATGAAAAATGTGACTAGTTTTTATATAGTTTTGGCTTAATTGCTGTTCTGAGTGTGTTATTCTTTCACCAAATGGTCTTTTTTTGAGTCTGCATAATCCAGTTAACAATTAATTGCTTTCTAAATTAGTTTTCAATTATTTAAATAAGCGATTCATCATGACAAATCTTAAGTCTTATACGTCAAGCTGCCAACATGTCCGTGGAGATTTTATTCACACAGCAGCCAGCATAACTTTCTAACTCTGAGTGTGTCTGAATCGGTTTTAACGAGAAATGTGTAAAGGTTTCAAGCTTTAGCGAAGGGAAACTGGCATGTTGGTGCTTGTTTGTGCTCTGCTGCTTCTGCCAGCCTTGTTTTATACAACACAAAAGTAAATTCAGGCCTGGAAAGGCAAAACTTTGAAGTCCGGTCAAACTCAGAAAGTATTTTATGAATAGTGCAGCGTCTACTTTAACTCTTTAAACTCTACCAGCCGCTGCAACCTTTTAGTCTGTACACACACACACACACGCACGCACACACACGCACGCACACATGTGAACGCACAGGTTTTATTGCACAAGAACGTTTCCTCAGGGCTCAAAGTTTAAGTGGCAGCACTGTTAGGTAAACACCTTCCTGTGCTTCTGTGGAGGAAGTGGGAGGAGTTGACATCAAACAAATGAAACACGAGGACGTCTCAAGGCAGCCACCACCGGACACAGGATTCTCTTCAAATTCCCTGCTGGTGTCAAAGCAAACACTCCTTCTAATCACCGTTTAGCAGGAGAATCAGACGTTACATGGAGCATTTAGGGATTATGTTATTAACTGGAGTATTACGGTGTGTAATTCAGGATCACTTTTATTTATTAGGTATAATTAAACCAACATCATGAAGCTCATTTATAGAGGCGTTCAAAGACATTCACACCCTTGAACTTTTTCAAACTTTGTCCTGTTAACTATGATGTATTCTGCTGGCATTTTCTGTGGCAGACCAGCACAAAGCAGAACATAATCGTGACAAAGAAAAATATGAATTTTAAAACCAGTCTTCTTGAATCCTCTTTTGAGAGATTTGCAGCTGCCGGTCTTTAAGGAGTTTTGGATATTCTTACTTCATAGGCAGCCCCAAATGAGGATCAACATATTCACAGTTGGTTTCTGGACTTTGAATGGGCCATTCTAACCCATGAATCTGCTTTGATCTAAATCAAGGGTCTCAAATTCCTGTCCTTGGGCCTGGTTGGTGTCTGGCAGCTTTTAGATGTCTGAATCAAATATTTAGGTCATTAGCCAGATTCTGTTAGAAGGCTGAGGAGGTATGACCCAAACTATAGTTGAAGGCTGTGTATTTAGGGTTTCTATCTGACTGGACACTGAATCAAAACCTCAGTTGTGCATCATTTGAAGCCTCTAACAGGTTTTTACCTGGATTGTCCATTGCTCAGGTCATAGCGTTCCAGACTCTTCACAGTCCCTCACATTTATTAAATACTAAATACTTTAAATACTAAAGATCACTATGAAATTAGTTGACATAGTGGGCAAGATTTAAATGTGGAAGCTTTATATTACAGAGAAAGGGGGCAGAGATAAGAGGGGAAGACAAAGAGAAGAGGATGCAGCAAAGGAACTGAGAATGGGACTCAAACAGGACAGTGTCACTGAGGTATTTAGCCATTTATCATTGCAATAATATGACAAATGTGAAAAAGTTCAAGACGTATGCCTTCAAGGAGGTGTACCTCTACCATTCATTCATGAGTTTATCAAAGAGTGCCAAGGGTCAAACTTTTTTTTTTACTAAACTATTCAAACCACCTTATCCTTATACCAGGTTACTAATAAACCTGGTATAAGGATAAGGTGATCAGCAAAACTACCTGACGCTCACCTTGATGGCGTAGTTGACCAGTGGGTCCTTGGCGTAAGAGGCGGTGTAGTAGACAGCGTCCCCTGCCTCACAGCACGGTTTGCCGGTGGTCAACCTGAAGTGTGACCAGCTGTCAGTGCCAAATCGAAGGTGGTCCTTCTGGCCGGCCATGAAGCGGTCCTCGCATTTCGACGCCAACTTCCGTAGGGTGTCCATGTGAAGTCCCCGGATCCTGCCCACCACCTCATCCCAGCTGTCCAGCCCCCTGTAAAGAGCGGGTCTGTGTGGTTTGGAGGTCCCTCCGCCAGCGGCTCCACGGCCCGCGGTCCGACCCCGTCCGCCCAGAGACTCTGTGCTTGGGAAGACCCTCTTGTCCCTGCCAGAGGTAGCGACTGGTGTGGAAGCGGTAGGCGGGGAGCTGAGAGCGGACACGCTGTTAGTCAGGCGACCCTTGCTTGCGGCTGCGGAGGCGGATGATCTCTCCAAAGAGTCACCACTCTCCTGGTCGTGAGCTCGGTGTGGCTCGGAGCTCAGAGAGGAGCTCTGGCTAGCCGTCTCCCAGGTAGAGTCCAGGTCATACAGAGGGTTGGCCACGCTCAGGTTGGTGCCGCCCGGTTTAGCCTCTGCCCGGGGTCGGAGGGCTCCCTGGCTGGGCTCTTTGACCCCGAGGCTGGGTTCAGTGCTGGAGCGAGGGACAACCTTCTTGGGCAGAGGCGGCGGTGTGGCTTTAGATGCTGGCTGCTCCGCAGAGCCGTCAAGCTCCATGGAGGACAAAGTGTCGTTGGAGGCCTTGAGGTTCCGTGGCTGTTTCAGTGGGATCATATTGGCACGTGATTGACCTGCAGGAAGAGAAAGATGAGTTTTTAAATGTCTGAAAGGTCGAGCTCCTCAGGTGTCAAAGGTTACCTTTTGGTTTATCATAAATCTGGGGGTTTAGCAACTCGTGGGGAATTCAGCAACAACTATAAAGGGCCTTTTTGATACACTTCTACGAGTCAAACAGTTTTATTTTTTTTGCAACCCATTAATATGTGAAAATCCTTACCTGAAGACTTTAAAATGAAAGTAACACTAAAGATTGTGCCCTTTGCATGACAAGTATTTAAAAAAAGGACAGGGTTCATAAGGTCACAGACCAACACCAGCACTGATTTAACTCCACAGGGAACTCCCTGTTTTCCTAGAGGATAATAATGCAAGACTGGACAGAGACAGAAAATGACCATTCCAGTCAACTGCTGCTCTGGAGATTTACTGATCCCATCAGAGTGGTCCGGGCATCCGATTTAGCAAATCATTCCCCCCCACTGTATAAGATGCTACTGATTACAAACTCAGGATGAGCAACTCCTCACGTGGAAGTCACGCTGCCGTCGCCTTAGGGATGTAGTCAAAGTCTTTGGACAGAGCAGTCGGGATGAAGTAAATGAGTCTCCATAATCCTCCCTAGAGGGAATAGATTTAATGTGTTCCTCCAGCAATCTGCGGTAATCCGTTCAAGGAAGCAGACGTCTCCCTTGTCCAGTCACAGGGATCTTCTGTTGTGACTCAACTGAATTACATAACTTAATGTGTTGCTATGATTAAACCAAATTAATTAAATGGTATAACTTAATTTTTTTATTTACTACATCTAAACTACATGTTGTGAAAAAAGTAAATAACGAGAATAATGAGATGGGGAAGTTTTTAGGAGTTTCCGAGGTTTGCAAGCATTAAGGTTACAATGCCTTTAAGAAATTTGGGAAAGCCCGCAGCAGGGACATGCTGAGTTAGATGGAGGAATGTGGCACACCTGTGGATGTATTTTTAAGCCAACAAACTTTCTGCTCCTTTTTGTGTCATCATGGTAAAAATCTAAAGATATTGGGTAAGTTAAATAATTGTGGACCTCCACATCTCCAGTTTGTCCTTGGGTACAGTTTCTAGAAGTCTGGAGTGCCAGGTTTATCTGTTTTAATTTAAGTATACGCAATTATAAAAGCACAGAAAACTCCAGCCATCGTAATCTTCAGGAAGAAGATGGGTTTTGTGTCCCAGAGTACTAATCGGGGGAATAAAACAAAAGGCTTTGTGAAGATGCTAGCCTAAAGGTGTTAGCAGAGCCACTGACAGAGGTGTCACTGTGTCACTGACAGATGACACAGCGACACACTAACAATGGCTGAAAGGCCGCTCAGCAAGGCAGAAGCAATAAAACATGCTTTACTGCGAGTGTCTTCAGGGACAAAAACATTAATCTTAAGAGACATGTACTGACGTCTGATGAAACTAAAATGTAAGTTTTTGGCCAAAATCATTGTTTGGAGGAAAATGGGGGATATTTACAAGCTTTAGAGCAGAATCTAATCTGTGGGATGATTTGCAACATCATGTCTTGTGGGAGTTGTTCTGCAGAAACGGACTGCTGGACTTCACAGAAAGACGGCGTCATAAAGAAAAACATGAAGGGCAAATACTGAAGCAACATGTGAGGACGTTAGCCAGGAAGCTAAATCTTGAATGTAAATGGCTCTTGTTACATTTGTTGCAAAGTGGCTTAAGAAACAAAGCAACAAAATGTGTTTTGGACTGCACATGTCTGACTCAAACGTTTCTATAAAACATTGGAGAAATGTGTGTAGACTTATTTAATGAAATAAAAAGAAATGATCTCTTATTATCCTGGCATTTAGCAAATAGAAATTTGGCAATCCCAAAGGACCTAAAATAGTAATATAAAAGTAATATAAAAAAGAAAAAAGGGTTATGTATTTTTTCAATAAAATGCATGGATTTTAATAAAAACAGTTTTTATCAGACTATCATCAAAAATTTTCAAAGAAATTTCCTTTAAATTTATAGAAGGCAGTGGGTAAAAAAATAAAAAATAAAAAATCGGTTTCAATGTTTTGTGTTGCTCGCTTTCATCTCTACAGATTCAGATTTTTAAGATATAAAACTCTGATACATTCCATACTTCTAATTTTGTTCCAACTAATTGGGGAAAGCTATCGACGTAACAAAGTGTTGATTTGAAACAACAAAGCTGAGGTGGGAGGTTCCTGGTGTTAAGACTGACAGATGACAGAAGAAACAGAGATGAACACCAGGAGACGAGAGCAAGTAAAACAAGCCTACCTCAGTTCCACTAACAGTTTTCAGCTAACGCCGCGCAGCAGCTGAGCAGGGAGGCGGAGGGAAACACTCTTCTCTGCTCCCATCTCCAGAGTCTGTGCGGAGTCGCTGGTGGAAACGGCCAACTCTCCCACCAGCGCCGAGTGAGGCGGCGAGCGCTCTGCCTCCTCCTGCCTGATGCTCTGATTAAACCTCAACTTGGTGCAGAGTGAGGGAGACGCTCGCATGCGTGCGCCCTCCCCGCCGCCAAGCAGAGATGATGCGCTCTGGAAAGTTTCTCGTTAGACCAACAGTCTCTCACTCTCCTGCCGCGTCTCTCATTAGCAGCGTGTAGCAAAGTAAAAATAAGCTGCAGGCAGCAGCTCATCAGATGACATCCAGGGAGCTTTTAACACAATCCCAACACATCGAACCACCACAACAAGTGCGCGCACTCCGAGCTTCACAAACACAAACGCTGCTCACGCGCGTTTAAAGTCTAATTAGCAAGTAGCGCAGAACACCAAACATATTTAGTCCCTGATGAGTCATTTAACAGAAAGAGAGAGACCCACGTGCCAGCATGTGCAATGAGAAGCGCCTCACTAATGTTTCTGCTCCACAATACCCACACTCTCCTTTCTGTCTGTCACATTGTTTCTATTCCTCGTTTTGTTTCGCACAGCCTGATCGCGGCCCGATGCTTTCCCTCTCACACCAGAGCTTCATGTTTCAGGAGGCCAGCAGCACCTGCCAGCTTCACTGAAGCAATGATCTGCTCTTTGTGCTTCGACAGGCTCTAGTGCTTCCGTCTCTTTTACACATCAACAGCTGTGCTCACATCACATTCTGCCTAAATAGATAAATAAAACTCAAAGCTTAGCGATTGTTTTAGCCATCCAGGGTTCTGACGATGAATCGGATAGTAAAAGTGGCACATTCTGCAGATTTTTTTATTTAATCACTTGAGCTTTTTTATACAGTATTTTAAAAAAATGATGGAAGTAATTAAATTCCTTTCTTTAATTAAAAAAATATATATTTTATTGTCTAAAATGCAATAAAACAGTATTCCCTTAGTGAACGCCTGATCATTTGTAGCAAAGTGTGCATTTTGCAGCTAAAAAACACTTCTAATAATGTGAAAAGCTCAGCCTTCCTGCTTGATTTAACATCAATACAGCGTAGGGCTAATCTTTTGGAAATTTTTGGACTAATCAATTAATAATTGGATAGATGGGTTTTTTTTCTTAACAAAATTCAAACTGGATGAAGCTAAAACTTTGCCACTGGAGGAGTTCTGTGTAAAACATATTTATAAACTTTTTTTTTTAATATATAAGGCAACATGTATGTCGTTCAGTGAAGTTTTGGCTCAATTGTGTTGTTTTTTCAGCAAGTGGCATTTTTTTGAGACTTCAGTCAACGATTAATCGATTGCTAAATTAGTTGACAATTATTTCTAGACTTATGCTGGAAGAGTTCACTTTCCTGTGAATCCTTAATATTTAATTTTATAACAACTGTTTTGAGAAATTGCTTTAAATGAGAGCTGAATGGAGCTGACCCACTTTCTGACACCTGTGACGAGGGAATCCTTGTAGAAACACCCGTTTCCTCTGACATCTTCAGTTTTATAAATTCAAACTGATCCAGGATCATATGTCATAATTAAGCCTGACAATATAGCATGACAAACAGCTGCATATCAATTGGAGCCTGAGCCATCATGCGTCGTTTCTTGTGTCTTGAATTCTGTGTTTGACAAACTCCCTGTGGCCATATTCTCGTTTTACCTGTCATTTTTAAACAGAAGTTAATAGGAACTCCTTCACAGCTTTGCTTCCCTTAAGCATTATCTAATCTATGTAATTGTTACAGGGCTTACAGATAATAATAGACCTTTTATCATCACCATGGAGATGATTACCGGCCATTTTGGATACTTTACAATGATTACATAATCAGTTTTCTATTTTCTTCCATCTCTTTCTGGTTCTGATTTCAGTTTAAACGCATGATGTGCGTTTCTGCACATTTCTGTCAACTGCACCAATCAACTCTCTAAATAAACTCAGTCTGAATTTTTATCTAAATGCAGAAATGCTGTATTCTGCTAATCCCTGAAATATTGATGCGATTTGTCAGCACAGGGGCATTGCATACCGTCTGAACTAAGACTAACGTTTTAGTTTAGACTGCAGTTTTTCTCATCCTTCTTCCCTCTGGGGAGGAAAGAAGGATGATGGTGAAAATGGAGGCTTTGCTGAAGAGACAAGCACTGAGGACCAGCTGTGAGAGCTGAGCTCATAGGTCTGTGTGCCTGGCGACAGACGACAAAGTCAGGAAAAAATGTAAGATCAATAAACAGACCGTGACATTATTATAACAACTTGACTCATGTTTATCGCTGAAGATCTTTCGACATTGAAATCTGGGCATTCCAGTCTGTTCTGCTCCTCTGCTAAAACCGAATCCATGTGTCTGTGCACTGATGGTCAGCTGGCTGAAAGAAGGCCTCCACACTTTTCTACAAAACAGACAATTCCAACTGATCTGGAAAAATCATTCCCATTTATGGAAAAACACTAAATTAAGAGGAAACTGAAATTACATGTGACTCATGTTAAAGTTCTGCTAAAGTTGGAAATATACTGAATGAATGCTGACTGACTATTTGATCTGAAAAATCCAATAATTAACCAGCACTTATCAGATTGCTACTTAAAAAAGATGTTTATTCTGTGTCCAGGCAACAGCAGTAAAATAAAAATAAATAAATGTCAGCTGACACTATTATAGATGTGGTAATCAGCTTGTTGTTGTTTCAGCAGCAGCAGGAACAAGTGTTGCTTCTAACACTGGATTGTTATGAGAAGCTGCAGCTTCAACTTCAGCACCAGTTGGGATGAATATAAAGCAGGTCAATATCCTGCATTAATGAGCCTCTCAGCTTTTTTTATCCTCTCTCTTTTTTTTTTACTCTTTCCCTTGCAAGCAGGCCACCTGATGGCTTTTCATCACATCCGTTTTTATAACCCTGGGCTTTAATATCCGTATCCGACCAGAGGATTAGGATCACAGCACAAAGACGTCACTGTAATTACTGTCAGATTAAACCTGAGCACAGCAATAATGCAAGCAGCAACCCTGCGGTCAGTCGTACAGTACATTATGCATGGTCCGAGCCAGGTGGAGCGTGACTGTGCATGGGTACAGATAATGTGCTGCAAATCATATTTACAAAGGTGATAATGGTCAAAACTGAATCTTTTTTTTTTTACGTGCTCATTACTGTAAAATATAGCTGAAGGTTTCAATTATCACTGTGATTATGTAAGAACCAGATGTTTATGAACTGGAGCTCCCAGGTGATTTAGGAAGGAATAACTTCCAAGAAGAATAGTGCTGAAGCTGGAGAAAAGTAAAATAAAAGACACAAAAACTGATATCGTCACCTACTGGGTTTCTGCAGGTTTCACCAACTCAAATTTTAGACTTATTAAGACGATTACAAATGGGATTTAAGACCAGTCTCCTCGGAAATGTATAGATTTTATTCAGCCAACAGGAGATAAATTTGCACTCATCCATGATAGATGCAAAAAGCCAACTAGCTAGCTACAACGTGGATGTTAGCAACGAGTAGCTCGGGAGCCTCAACCGTCTCGAGATGTCAAGATGTCTGAGTGCGACTCAAACTTCTGCCTGACAGAAAAGTCTAGTGAAAAACAAAAATACAGGCTATTACATTAAATAGAATAAATAGTTTTGCCATGACAAAATTTAAGACCTGTGATTATTATACTAAAGTCCAACTTACATATTAAACTGAATTGAAGACAATTTAAGGCGTTAATTTTACTTATATAAATTTTAGACTTATTAAGAAATGCTACAGATGAGCCACAGAGGATAAGACAGTATTTTTGTTGGTTAAATCCCCCCCTTATGAGCCATTCTTACCTAGGTTGCTGTAGGTGGCGCTGCACCAGCTGGGCGAAGGAGAGTGGGAGTGATGAGAGTGATTCCCATCGTCCTCCGGCTCTCCGAAGCTGGCGCTGCCCTCGCTGGCGGTGACAGTCGGGGCGGCCTGGTTGGCGTGGCCCTCGTGGGCGTCCCCGAACACCAGCCCCAGATTCACTCTGGCAGGCAGAGGGATGACCCTGGGCAGCTCCCGCTCCCTGGCATGGCTGGCCGGCACCTGGCTGCACATGACAGAGAGGGAGGGACTGCTATTAATGTAGCAACGTGCCAAACTTCAGCTTCATTGAACCCGAAATCACATGCCTCTGATCTAATTTTTGTTGTCGTTTTCTTTAATAGTTAGTTTACTTTTGACAAGGATTCTGTCCTCAAATAATAATAAATGCTGCTATTTAGTAAAACAAAACAAAAGAGCAAAGACAGCTGCTGTTGAATTATAATCAAGCTCCTTTCTCGTTATTCAACAAGTTACCCTCGTTAGTTGTTTTTTTAACTCTTAAATCAGTGTTTCACCTCTCTACATCTACCTCAGCACGCTGTGGACTGGAGTGATGAAAGCTTCTGAAATGTGAAGTGGTTTTCTAGGCAATGACACACATGAAGGCAGGAACAAGATGCAGGGATGAGGGAAAGTAGGTCACTGTGGAGTGTGGTGATGCCGTGTAGGAAAAGCATGAACAGGTACTTAACTTTGATCAGAAATGTTTGGGAAGAAGTGGAAAACTTTTTGAAACTTCTACAACAGCAGGAAGCAGATGTAAACGAACTGGAACAGAAGATTGATCAATTAATGAAAGCTGATCTGACGTAGTTAGTGGAGATGTGGGTCATGTTTCAGGCTGACGGGACACTTCCAGCCACTCAGTGACTTCCCTAAGGCTGCTTATAATTCTTAACTAGGATTCAGGATTTGCTAATTCATCTGTTGGCAGATTTCTCCAACTATTCAAGGATTTTTTTCATAGAGTATATCTAAAACATTTGAAAGAAAATGCAGCCTGAGAAGCTAAAACACCTCCCTGCAATGCTACTGAAAGGCAAAGCTCTTGGCTGCCAATAGCTTACATTTATTTTCCTTAAATAGCTGCCATTTAGAAGCCCAAGTATTTGGTCTAATTGATATGTTCAAGTTTTCTTCTTTAACGTATTGATGTGGAAAACTGCTCTGTTTTCTAAACAGGAGCTATGTTCGACCATTTTTAGCCAGCAGGAACTTAAAAACAGAACAAGTGTGTCGTCTTCCCAGCCGTGGTGTCGTCACATCATAAGTACAGTAACAGATACAGGTTACTGTAACTATTCTGTAACCATTTATACTTCATATCATTCTAGCTTTCCTGAATCCGACTTGCGTTTTTTAAAAGTAAAGACAAAAACATGGCCGGAAGTGTAAAAAGCTCCCAAAAAGTTAATTCCCCCCCCGCCGGCTTATGGGAAGGGCACATTAATAATTACATCCTAAACCATGTGTCACTTCCTGTATCATTTTTCATCAGAAGTACCGTAGTACATTTGATGCAGAATGACACTAATGCGACTCATGGAATGAAGACAGGTAAAAGTTCCCAAAAGTACTCACATCAAGACACAAAACCAGCTCCGTTCAGCTTTATCTACATTAACACATAGCACTTCCAGTCAGCCAGTAAAACTGTCTTAGTTTTTCTAGATTTACCTTTAAAAGCCTCTCATTTTGACACATGCATGTCAGAAAAAAGAAAAACCTGTTGCAACAGTTCAGCTTCTGACCGACCTATTCTGCCTTTATCCTCAGCAGACACTGAGTCTGACAAAAACACCTCTCATCTGGCATGTTTCAGATGTGTTCCTGCAGGCCATGAAACGACCAGAGTCTCTGAAAGACAGCCGATCAACGCAAAGCGACACTTTGGATCTTTGCAGGATCCTACCGTTGAAAAGGGGAGTGATCACAAAACGGTGAGTGAGATTGTTGAAGAAACAAAATAAAGCAAAATAAAGCTGTAAATTACTGGCATTTGTTGTGCTGCTGTCAATAAATATGTTCAATTTCCCCTTAGATTCTTCCTTTTTCTTTTGGAAGCAAACAGCAAAACCGGGTTCTGCACTGAGCTGAAATATTAATGATTTACAAAAAGCCATAAACCCGCCTGATAGGTGAGGTGTCCATACGTTCATTCTGTTCGACACAAAACATTCAGAGTGGATACACATCTCCACAGGCCCTTGACACAATGAATACCTTCATGGCTGCTACACACTTCAATGTCAGGACCTGACTTGTCCAGACAGCACGAAGCAGCCTCGGAGCGCTTCTCTCCTTCTCAGAACTCTGGTGCCAATGTCCAGAAATGTAAAAATAAAATAAGACACAGGAAACTTTCCTTCCTCCCAGCTATGTCAACACTGCCACACATGGCCAAGTTGCCTTCAAAGGTGTGTAAAAAGATAAGGATGACAAGTTCTTACCCACTGTACTGGCTCACACAGCTTCCCATTGGAAAACTCGGAATGACAAGGCAGGAGAAATCACATTCTATGTCAAACACGAAGGAAGACGACACTCTTTTCCTACAATCTTCTTTTCTCGTCTTCTTCTTAGTCTCTCCCTCTTTGAATGCTCTTACCTGTCTAAGGTAAAGTGTGTTGGCCAGCCCTGAAGAGCACGCCCACCGTTCGCCAATAAAACGTGATTAGAAGGGAAAAAAAAAATCTCCTGAGTTAACTCTTTGTTTCCCAACCAAAACAATGTGACCGGTCTGTTTTTACTTTTAGAAAGCCACAAAATGAGCCACTTTCTTCTCTGATAGAGAAGTTCAGTTTCGTGTTGGGAAGTAAAATGTAACTATTAGAGTGATAATTTAAAAAGGGATGCAACAATATAAAATCACAAAACTAGGACTTTATGAGTCAAGTACTGAATTACAGAAACTAAGGATAGGACAAAACATGAATGTGATTGTTCATGAATACTTAACATTCCTTGAGGGAAGGTCAAGGACAGCGGTTTAGCAACAACCCTAATTCAATACTGATTAAGCTAGTTACTAAACTCAAAATGTCTCTGTTGATTTAGGCTTTTCTTCTACAATCGATGTCCGAGTATTTGAAGAACCTCACACCAACCACAGGTTATTTCATGCACACTGCTTGGCAAAAGTAAAGTAACAAATCTGGGTTTTCTCTGACTATGTAATGATTTACTAAAAGCAATAAATCTACCTGAGAGGTCACTAAATGACTGAAGAATAAAACGGTTTGGCTGAGGTAGCTTTAGCTTTTGGAGGCTGGTCTTCGTTAGCTCTGGCATAGTCAAGAAGTGTAGACTGCCTCATCCAGGACATCATTGGTGAGTGAGTGAGTGAAGAGTAATACTGATGATATTTAGTGTGTTACTTTACCTCACCTCAATGTTTTCATGCATACATGGCATTACTGTCATTCATTTTAATGAAATATCAGACTAGAAGACAGTATATGAAAGTGCTATCAGTGGACCTCGCCTATTTAAATCACCTACTCGTGGATTTTTCTGTGGAATGTAACTCCAGATTATTTGTTGAAAATGCATCTTTTTTTTGTAGAGGATGAGTAAACTATTTGAAAGATAATGCGGTGTGGGAAGCTGAAATACCTACGCACAATATTACTTCACACACTATTGACTGGCGTTTGCAAAGCAGGCAATTCGCGCTGCTTTGGAAACGTAGCGTGATTGGCTGCACGCCCAAGAGGAGGAATAACAAACAACGTGGATGTTAGCTTCTGTGGCAGTGCCAAGACTGTTTCCCCTGTGCGAATTAATGCATACGAAGGTATATTTGGTGTTTGAACTATTAAAACAAGCTATTATATACATTTTAAATGGAGTCACCAGATATTTTTGGATTTTACGGCATACCCGACTTCAGCAACAGTCAGATGATATGATATAAATAGCATAATGAAGACGAATTTGATCTTTGTATCTTCATTACGACATTAAAAAAAGTCATGAGCTACCTACCTGCGAGGTAGATTTATGGCTTTTTCTTTACACTGTTTTATGGCTTTTTTTTGGCAAAGTTGTGACTGGTTATGAAGAAATTAATATACTGAAAATCCCGGAGAAAAGAAAAGACGACAACAGCTGCAGCTAGTTGAAGAGGAAAAAACAGAAAAGTCTGAAACCCGACAGAATGAGGCCGAGCTTTTGACAGGATTGAGGAGTGAAATATTTCCTGGCCTTGGGCTCAAAGCAAAGTGAGTACTAGGACAGCAAAATTAGACAAAACAAAGAAAAGGATGCAGAGCAGCTTGAACACAACCCTGACCGTTTGCAACATGTCAGGGAGGCAAACGTAAAAAAAGAGAGAGAAAAACAGGGCAAAGTTCAGGCTGAATTTAAAAAGGAGAGATCAGATCAAATGAGCAAGTTTTGAAGAAGGACTGAAGATACTTTTGACATATGAAAATATGAACTGCAAGTTAATTAGATGAGGAAATGAAAGTTTTCTTGAACGATATGTCAAGATTTGTCAGATTACACGCTACACAGCCATGGTGCTTGATCACATCAGATATATCATCAAATATTAATTCCAATTCTAGAAAAGTTAAACTTTAATGCAATCATCAGTGTTTGAATGTGTGCATAAAGGGGCGAATAACTGACTTGCAGCTGTAATTGTAGGAAAAAGCCGCATCTACAAATCATTGACTCAGAGAAGGCTGAATACAGACTTTACAATTATGTAAAAGTTTGTAGTTGTAACTTGACAAAATGTGAAAATGTTGAAATGCTGTGAAATTTTTTCAAGGTACTGTAGATGTGTGTTGGTCGTTCTGATAGTAAATATTTAAAAAGCAGGACATAAGACGTGCTATGTTTGGAGCAGCAGTCAAAAAAACTATTTTCAGGTGATGAATATAAAAAGTAAATTAAGAACAGTCACAAAGCAAGAAACTTTCAAATCAAATAAACAAAATGAGGGACCAAATTCAGTAGGAGAGTTTACAGCTAGTAACAGAATCTATACTGTAGTGATGCTTTGATGAGGGATAAAGAGATAAAACAGCAGTTATTACCTGAGGTCTTTGCTGCTGGCGTCTCCTCCAGCGGTTTCTGACGGTGCCGTTTGCCCTGGGCTCAGAGGTTCAGAGTCCCTGCTCTCTTCTGCCAGAAGATCAGTCTCTCTGCACTCTTCTATGCGTAGCTCTCCATCTCCATCCCCGGGGCTGCTGCCAGTGTCTGGTTTGTATGTGAAGATGATGGTAGGTTTCTGGGTGGGATCTTCTGTTTTGGCCTCTGTGAACCAGTGCTGGTTTTGGGCAGGTGGCGGTGGAAGAACGTGAATCACAGTTCCATCCAGTCCGACCAGTTTGCCTTTCTCTTTCTCTTTCTCCGCCTTCTCTCTCTGATCGTCCTCGTCTTTCCGCCGCCGGAAAAAGCTCTTGAAGGAGATCCACCTTTTGGGTTTTGAACTCTCGGCTGAAGCCCGCCTCCCCTCCCCGCCGGGGCTCGATTCACCTTCACTGGGTCGCGCTGAGGAGCTGGAGGCAGAGCTCTTTGTCCAGTTGCCAAAATGTCTCTGAAGTATGTTAGAAGCATGATAAGGGGAGGATGTGGACCTCGGGGGCGGGTAGGGGGCACTGGGCTCAGATCGGGGACTGGTGAGTGGGACAGCAGCAGAGGCACTCTGGGATTTTGACAAAACCTTTGAGGGGTTTTCCTTTTTTGGCTTGGAAAGACAGCCGTCAGTGGTGGAAAACAGAGACTTAGGTCGTGAAAGGGTCTCCTTCATGGCGTCAGGAGGGAGGGCGTACAACTCCTCAGAGCTGAAGGTTTTGGTTTGTGCCGAGGGAGACTCTGGAGGCGACTGAGGAGGCTGGATAGACGCTACAATCTGTGACAGAACTGCGCTGGCCTCCTCTCTGTGACTTACACCTGTCCCAGAAGGAGAAGTCACGCCTTTATCATCATCATCTCTACTTATCCTATAAGAGTGTGTAACAGCGTTAGCAGCAGGGCTGGTTTTAACTAGATTTGCAGTAATGGCAAGACTAGCAGAAGAAATTGTTGTAGTGGGAGAAAGGGCCCCAGATACGGAGCTCATTACAGTGCTCGTTACAGTGCTTGAATCTGTAGTGGTTCTAACTTGCAAACTTGGCACTGATTCAAGCGTAAATTTTGTCTCCTCAAATGAAGTCTGCTCTGTTGTGCCTCTCCCAGACAGAGTTTTCTCTGTGGACGAGGACTGGACACTCTCGGAGGAACCTATCTCTTCATAGGTATGGCTAGTAACCCTACCGCCACCCGTTTTTGTTTGCGACTGCTCCCCATGAAGACCCAAGAAACTCTTGTACACCGCAAGATTGTCATACGCACTAGGGTTGATAACGATTGGTACCTTGACTGCATTCTTAGAGCTACGGGCATAGGCTGGCTCATCTCGGATGATGATAGGAAAAGGAGGCATGCCAGCGTTATTGAAGCTGTTAAACTTGATCTCTGATAAATTTGGAGATTTTACGGGTACAGTTCGAGAGGACAACAGGCCTGCGATGGGAGACGTGGGAGCCGACTTGTGACTGCAAAACTGAGGAGTGACAGACTGGCCAGAATTACTCCCCGGATCCACTCTAGGTATCTTCTGCCGAGGACTCGTGCTTGACGTCCATACTTCTTGGTATCGTATTTGGCCGGTTTTCTTTTGTGACAGAGCGATGGATGAAGGTGATACTGACCTCAAAGGAGAAGATGGGGAAAGAGGAGATACTGGCGAGAGGGGCTGGACTAAAGGAGTGCCACAAAATGATGTGGGACTAGAGGGTTTTGGCAGGTTTTTGGGTCGTGGCGACGAATCCTGTTTCTGTTCATCTTTACTGGCCATCGATGCTGAGACGTCTACCACAGTGTAAGGTTTACAAATGAGGGATTTTTCTAAATTAACTACACGGTATGGTTTAGCCTGCTCCTCTGTAGGGCTAAAACTTATCGTAACTGGCTGTCCAGGAAGTGCTTGAGGCATTGGCATCCCTTCCCTGCCATCCTGGTCCTCTAATCTAATTGCCAGCACTGCTTTGTGGGTCTCAGCCACCTTGGGTGGACTTAGAGCCCTTTTGGGAGCCTCTTTTGTTGGGGGGGTTGTACACGGTGCAAGTGCCTTGGAAGATATAGGCGAAAGCAAGCCATTTTTAAACACACTGCTTCCACTACTGGAAATCGTTTGAGAGTCTTCTTGTAGTGATGACGATGATTCTGGAGAGGTTGTAGACTCTGAATTTGAGAGGAAAGCACTGCTTTGCGTCTCACGAGGTCCATAGGGAAGAAGGCTTCCATTAGAGGGGTATCCGTTCAAGATCTCATCATAGCTATCATCATAGTCCACTGCACAGATCCTCTGTAATGAGCGGTTTCGAAGGGGCACCGTATTCCATTTTTTCCCCACTGCAAAGGGCACTGGAGACAAGGTGGCGGCACGAAAATTAGCAAATCTCGGCTGGCCTCGCATACGGATTTCCATGGCTAGTAATTCTTCGTCGCTTTCATCCCAGCTCTCATGCTCCTCATCATCCTTCTCAGTTTCACCCTCCTCGTCTTCCTCTTCATCCTCATCATCATCTTCATTGTCACAGGAAAACTCTGGGTAGCAGAAGCGTCCACCCTCTGAGCTTATGATCTTGGTGCAATCACTAAGCGATACCCGCTTCTGAGCGCCACCTTCGCTGCTGCCGCTTCCTATAGCCAGACAGCTGGAGGCTGGAAGGCCTCTCTCTAGGGACCTGCGATATGAGCTACTGATTCGCCCCCAAAATAGGTCTTTGGAACCAGAAAGGAGTGTGGGGCTAGAACCTGGACCCAACCCAGCGATCTCTTTAAGGACATCCGTCAGTCCACTGTTATTATTTCCGCTGGGTGTCCTTGGACTGAGTTGTCCATAACCTTCAATTTCCTCACTGTCATCCTCTCCTTCATTGTTATTGTTAGGCCCACCAGGCCTTTTACTGTTCAGTCCATTGCGGTTCCAGGCAGTAAAAGCCGATGTTTTACCTTGATCTATTACATTTGTTTGCTGCGGCAAGTTGCCATCTGAATCCAGTCCTGCAGATAAGCTGGGCAGCATCATAGTGGGCTTCACAGCAATGGTTGGCTTCTTGGCCACAGGAGGGCGGATGTGTCCTGAACGTGCAGGTCCGCCTCCTGCCCGCTGAGAGTTGGCGGTAAGGTTGGGGTTAGCTCTGTTCCCAGCAGGAAGTGGATTTTGTTGTTGGTTTGATGGCGGTCTCTGCTCAGAGGGGGGTTTCCCCCCACTGCTCTGAGTCAAGCAGTGCAGACTTTTTGGTTTGAAGCAGTTCTTGCACTCGCCTGGCTTCCACACATGCTCGGTGAAGGTGCTGCAAGCTGACATGGCAGCTGGTCCTGTGGGCAGCCTGCTAGGTCAGTGCACAGGAAATCCCTCCATGAAGCCACAGCACACAGGAAAGGTCTGGAGAACAACAATGAGGAAAACTGCACCTGAAACACAGAACAGGAAAGAATACAAGCTTTTAGAAATAATTTGTTTCTGAATCATGACTTTAATTCCTGCAGAGAGACGATAAAACTTACTTTAACATACAGATAATAAATGTATGCCTTATGACCGAAACACCTACAAACAAAATGTTGTTATGCCACACAATCACAAGAACAAGATAGGAAATAAAGGCCTGTAGAGATATAGAAGTAAAGCATTATGGGAAAGCAGTGTCATGATTCCTCCAGAAGGTGGCAAACTTTCACCTCATATAGCTACTGCCATGTGTTGTGTCTCCCAGCCCACCAAATGGCCCATAAGTGTAAAAATCACTAATGATGAAGGACAGAAGATTGGAGATGTTAGTCAGGGTTATGAGACAAAGGGCTTCAACTTTGTCATCAAATCAAAAGCTCAAAGTCAGGAATCATACTAAACACAGCAGTTTGACAAAAATAAAATAGAAATAAAAGCAGAAATCACAACAAACTTAATGAAACAGAAACAAAGATTTTTATGTCAGAATTTGGCTATTAATTCGACATTGTGATAATTCCACAGCTTTTTGGCATCAACACTAACCTGCTGGCATTTAAACCAGAGGTGGGATAGAGTTTGGACAGGTGGCGAGTCTATCACAAGCAACACAGAGATGCACAGGAGTAACAACATTGTACACGCGCACATTTATGCCAAAGGACAATTCAATAACACCAATTAACCTACAACCTTCTTGCTGGACGGCAACAGAGCTAACCGCTGCTGTACTGAGCATCAACTCAGGAACCATACAGCTGATACTTAAAAAGTCAACCTCAGCTGGTGGTGTACAAAACACTAAGAAAAACATTGTTGAAATACGAATTGATGCAAACAGCACATTGTCAGAGTTGTTTAGCAGTTGTTTCGATTTTTGAAAATAAAATTAAATCTGAAACCTCAAACGTTTTTCTGTACTTATCTAGATTTGGAAAATGATTGAAACTCATTTCAGGCTTTGCAGGAACCTTGCAAAAAGTAGTGAGGTCATCACATAAGCAGTTAAAGGTACGCTGTTTATATAACAAATTGTTTTTTCAAAATCTATACATCAGCTTCTGACACCGGCTTAATTATGAAGAAATTAGCAACCTAACGTTAAAGGGATAGTTCAAGTTTTGCTTTGTTTTTATTTTGTGGGATTTGGTTATGGCCTGACCTTTTAAATGTTATTTTTCATCAAATCCTAATGAAACTGTGACTCATTGCTAAAAGATGTGTGAACCAGTCATGGAGTCATGTATGTCAGATCCTGTGTAGATGAACTTCAACATGAGAACACCCCACCCAGCGCCAGACACAATACAGCAGGAACTCCTGAACAAAACTTTGCTGACTGACTGGTAAAGGGTGGGAGAGGATTCATCCTGTTGCAGCACACGTTGTGCATCCTCCCAGAAAAACGCAGGCCATCACTCCAACAAAATCATAGGAGAGACGCATCAAGCAACTGACAATGTCTTTCCAAAAGCATAAGAAAAATTTTCTGATTCAGACTGGAGAAACTCTTGTAATAACCCAAAGCACAAAAACCCTACTGAGGGATATGGCAACTCTTTTTATCACCTTCAAATTCCTTGCTATTTTCCCCCATCTGTTCAGAGTAAATTCAACACTGCAACCACAAGGAAGCAAAATCTGCTTGTAATCTCATTTCTTACTGTGCTTAAGATGAATATCAGTGCCACACGGTAACTGGGAAGCCAGGAGATAATGTAATCTGGTGTGACATGTAGGTGTTGGGTGCTTATCGCAATGGAGGCGAAATTTACACGACACAACAAATCAAAGTAGAAGTCTCTATGAAATAAGCAATATTTCTTTCTGTATAATTATTTTTGCTTCAGTATGAGAGCATTTCTTTCAGAGCTAATGTTTTTGCAGAATGGCCATCAGCCAAATTGTGACCTATTTTTGGCTTATTATGCAATGTAGATTATGTAAGGCAATGGAAATGTGATGAATTAGAACTAATTTGTTTCTAAAGCAGTTTTAAATCATAACTACAATCTTTGGCCTTTTTGTTAGCTACAACATGGGCTGGTTACCGGTATCAAGGTATACTGAGATATGAAAAAGTCAGGATTTCAAAGCCATGAGATAAAGTCCACCGGTCATGTGTAGCTGCAGTATCGTGATTCCTGACCTCCGCGGACCTCTGCAGAGCAACAACTCTGCAAGTCTTCTTCAGAAGGTTTTAAGACAAGTGTCTTAAAGGTTTTGTCTTAAAACCTTCATTGATTATGAAGACAAGTTCATAATCAATAAACAAAATTTCTGTGAACAATTTGGCGACAATACTGTGACTACTATAAGGCATTAGGCTGAGAGACTTATCACGATATAACCATTTCATTTTAGTTGATAGCTAATTATTGAATTTTTTTTTTTGCTTTAAATATCTGAAATACTCCCAAAATGCTGAAAGTTTTAGCTACAGTTTTAGATCCACACCATTGTTTTTTATTTTTATGTTGCTGAGGCACAGTGGCGAAACCTGAAACTGCTGCAGCACAAATTACTCATGAAGTTGTTGCTAAGCAACCAAAGAGTGAACAAGATAGTTGATGCCACTCACCTTGCTCAGCTGGCCATGAGAGGTTAAACAGCTAAAGCAGTTCTTCTGCCTACATCTCCCAGAATGTTGTGCGGTTCTGGATCGGAGTTCAGTGGATATTCTCTCAGATCCATTATGCATTAATGTGTCTATCCTGTTATATGTTGATATTTATTTATTACATAGCCCTAGCCTAACGTGAAGTAAATATGGGAAAGTTGTTTTTTGAACTCTTCATTTTGTAAGGAATATATCTTGTCAATTTTTCAGTTTCATATCTGTTGTAAAACCAACAGCAATTGCCTAGTAGTAAATACGTTTTGAGCATGTTTTGCTAAAAGTTTTTTGTTAATCTCCATTTCAAGCGACATGAAGGTTGGACATGTGATATGTGGACAGACGAAGACATCTCATGAATTTGAAGACAACTGTCATCACTGCAATGCATCACATGAACAGATACATGGTTTCATCTTAAATATCCACACAAATCCGGAGAGTTCACTGGAGCTAAGTGTGGCTTTCTCTCAGATTGAAGAAATGTATAAACAAAAAACTAGCCACAGAGATGATGAACCCAACACTAACCTTCCATTACTAAATCCCTCCCCCCAAAAAACGAAGACAGTAAAACAAAATGGGTCATTCAGTGAGCCTTTTATTGTTTCGGTCTCATTGTCTGTGACTGCCTTGAATGCTGCAAAGTGAGCTGTTCATGTGGGATTCAACGTAGGAAAACACTCTGTGGCCATCTGCTCCAGATCTGATTGCAGCAAACAGTGTCTGGTTTTGCTGCAGAGGAGATAACACACAACACCTGCTGCTCTGTGCCTTCCTCCCCCCAGAACATAGGCTTCATGGGCCCACCATGTGAGCCCCAGATTTGTACTGCTTCTGAAAGCAACTGGTGAGTTAAAACTTTATTTGCAGAAAGCTAGAAGGATCATAAGACGTGGAGTCCAGAGTGGGACTTTTTGAATATGAAGAAATAGTGTGATATATGCAACAAACGGACACCTGATCTTCAAAGAGGAGTTTAGTATTGCGGTCTTCATAAGTATTTATTGAGGAATCGCAATAACTTGTAGTACATTTGAGTTCAACCAGATTTTCTAAGAACTTCCATGGCACTCTGTTTCTCTACAGTGGAAATATTACGACGCAGAAGTCCAGCCACTAGCCTGGTGAGGACCCACATATATCTAGTCACAAAGTACAAAGAGCAGCATTCTAAAGGAAGGTAAAAAGTCTCTAGAAAATTTAAACATCAAAGTGCCATCTTGGCTTCACCAAGTCTTTGTAACATCTATTTGATGCTATTTACGAGCCAAAGGGTTGGTTGAGAGGCAAGGTATTTTTCTGTCCTACAAAAGGTGTGGAGTTTGCTAAACTCTACTGGAACGTTCACTGTAAACACTCCAGGATGGTTTAGCGTAAAACAAAGAATGACTAATCGAAAAATTACCTCATGCCATTAGGAACTAGGCTGGTAAAAACCGGCCTCTTGTTCTATGCGTCACTTTGTACAGGCGGTGTGAACCTTCGGTTATTGAGAAACGATTACTTCCTGGAGGCGTGGCCTGTGTTTAAATTTTACCCAATAGCTTATATTTGGCCGTGACACATGAAATGTTCCAGTTTAATGCTATGAAGCTTACCAGAAATTACCAGCGCTACAAACAGCCATCCCCCATTGCAAAGAGAGAAGAACTGATCCAAACAAGGCGGCTGATAAGGTTAATTCAATAAGTGAAAGTGTGGCCAACATTGACTGAACGGCTTCGTTCACTTCCTCTGCTGCCATTGATAAAACCACAGGCAGACTACGATTCTAAAACAGCACAGAAAATCAATGTCATAGTTTACAACTTCTTCTGTTCGCTGATTTGTCTAATTCAATCAGAGAAATTCAAGTCAATAGGAGAAAGCTCAGATGGAGCACTGAAAAGAGATGATAATTTGTTACCTAGCCTGCGCTGTCAATTGGCAAACTGCCGATTCTAATCCAACTTTCTAATCCAATTTTAGAAAAGTTAGATTTTTCTAAATAATTTAGATATGATAAAATATTAATTTATTTTAAAGATTCCTCTTTAATAGGTAACAAATCTGTCCACTACAATATGTATACCTTAAATGATCGACTTCATCAGTGTACCACAAATGCATTTATCAATTAATTAATCTACTCCAGTACTTACTTTTGTCACATCCATTTATAACACCGAGATGACTATCGAGTTATGTTTTGAATGATTGCACTAAAGGAAGCTCCTTAAAGCCACTATTTACATCCTGACACCAAGACCATCTTTTCATCTTTTCCATCCATCTTTTTTTTTTTTTTTTTACACTTGAGGCCTTTTCTCATCATTTCCCCCCATCAGTTATAGCTCAGTGAACTGACATGCCAGAAAAATGCTCATCTTAAAGGAGATAAAGCATCAGGAAGCTGTCTGAGAATGATTGCAAAGATGTCACTACGAGTTTAGCAACCCCTATGTTTTAGCCACAGTGGCGCACCACCCAAAGCTCGTTGACTCTGCACCAGTTTCCAGCGGGTCAAATTGATTCTGACTCAGAAAGAAGTGCCGTCTGCTCGGCTGGTGCAGTGGGGTAGAGAGAGAAGGGGATTGGAAAGCAGTGCTTGAGGCAGGAATGTGATTTTGGAGGACTAAATTGGAGGACACATTCTATCCAGCAGAGTCTAAATGATGTTTTCGAATACAACAAGTTGGTGGGTGCATCGACTGCCACACTGAAATGAGTACAATACCTCTGAAGACCCAACAGGCATGAGTTAAAATCAATAAAAAACACAGAGCAATACAGGAACTTTTCTGTATCCCTAAGAAGACGCATAATTAGTAAATAGAGCCAACCAGAGGTGGGTAATGTACCAAAAGATTACAGTCATGTAAGAGTAGCAGTACGTCCAGGGTTTCCCCCAGTGTATTTTAAGTCTGGTGGGCCACCAGGCTTTACTTGTGCCCCCACCAGGCTAAGGATGGTTTATTTGATTACTGTAGGTTGTTTTATACACTATTAACAGTGAGTGAAGATGGGTTAAGGAGCCTCTTTGGTGAAATGGCTGGAAGGACAATGGGAACATAATTTGGTCAGTATGTGAACACATACGGACGCTGAGATCAGGTGTCTTTCTCATTCACAGGAACACCATAATAAACCAACAACTTCAGTGAATAAAGTGACAAGTTAAAAATTGACATTTATTTTAATTGTATTTTTTTCTGTTAGTTGGTGTTTAGGTATTTTTAGTAATATCTTCCATTAACACATAACTATCTAGTCTTATTTTCAAATTTTCAGTCAATTAAAATATTTTTTTAACTCAAAAATGAAATGGGCTGCTTTCCTAGCACCCGGCTTCCCTGAGAGAAAATGTAAGTAATTATTACCCAACTCTGGAGCCAACTGAGTGTAATTTAACCAGCGCAGAAATCCAGCTGTTTTCTGTCAAGGTCATCAGAGGTTTGTTAAAGAACATTAGAGAACAAACGTCATAAAAACCAGAGAACACATTGAAGTTTGTGACTGTAAATGTACAATGTGGTTTCTGGTGTAAAGATGCTTGTACAAGGCGCCATAAAACATGAAAGAAGAGAAAAGTGGTTTTATTAAAAAAAACAACAACAAAAAAAACAATAACTGCAATGAAAACAGAGATAATGATGCTGAGAAATAAGTAAGCGATGCATCAAAACAGCAGAACCCTGTTGAAATTTCACATCAGGTTTTTACACAATCAGCCCTCCACAGAGACGCAACGTCTTCCTCCTCAGAAATGAGCTCGGTATGGGAGCTGGTTTGGAACAAACAAGTTTATTGAGGGAGAGTAGGAGCTCTCCGAGCCTGCTTCATAATAGGAGAATAAGTGAAGCTGAAACCCACAGCCATGAGCAGATGGGTTATGGGATTTTCTACTGCTGTTTGGAAAGAGGGTTTCGATGATGAGGACAGTCGCTGCAACAGCGGCACACGCTGCGGTATGGTTAGTGATACTACTGATAACATGAAGGTCACTTTTTACCAGCTCTAACTGTAGAGTAGCATTGACTGATTTGTTGATAAAAAAATATTGTTTACTATATTCCTTGTTTACTATAAGTTAGTGAAGACAGGCCAGTTTGTAGTTTGAGAAACACAAATAAAGGAAATATAGAAAACCGTGTGTTTTTTGATGAAATGAAGAATCAGTTTTTAATCCAAATACTTTGGTGCACTTAAATTAATCTAGGATCCTTTTCTGTGTGCTAGGGTCACTTTGGGGTCACAATCTGTTCACATTGAGGTATAATTGCAGTCACATGGAGTGTAATTGCCATCATACCTCACCACGGAGTCCATCCATTTTCTTCCGCTTATCCGGGGTCGGGTCGCGGGGGCGGAAGCTTCAGAAGGGAGGCCCAGACTTCCCTCTCCCCAGCTACTTCTTCCAGCTCCTCCGGGGGAACCCCAAGGCGTTCCCAGTCCAGCCGAGAGACATAGTCCCTCCAGCGTGTCCTGGGTCTTCCCCGGGGCCTCCTCCCGGTGGGACATGCCCAGAACACCTCACCAGGGAGGTGTCCAGGAGGCATCCTGACCAGATGCCCGAGCCTCAACTGGCTCCTCTCGACATGGAGGAGCAGCGGCTCTTACTCTGAGTCCCTCCCGGATGACCAAGCTTCTCACCCTATCTCTAAGGGGGAGCCCAGCCACCCTGCGGAGGAAACCCATTTCGGCCGCTTGTATCCGGGACCTCGTTCTTTTGGTCATGACCCAAAGCTCATGACCATAGATGAGGGTAGGAACGTAGATCAACCGGTAAATTGAGAGCTTCGCTTTTTGACTCAGCTCGCTCTTCACCACGACGGACCGGTACAGCACCCACTTTACAGCAGACGCTGCGCCAATCCGCCTGTCGATCTCCCGCTCCCTTCTTCCCTCATTCGTGAACAACATCCCCAGATACTTAAACTCTCGACTTGAGGCAGGACGACCCCCCTGACCCGGAGAAGAAAAAAAAAATTGCATTACAGCAAAAAATCAGAATTGAACAGGTGTCTCCTATTAAAGACACCCATTCAAACTCTTAATATGAACCTGAACCCAAGTGAAGCAGGAAGGCAACAGGAGCTAACACACTGGACTGGTACTACATTAAGACGATTGTGATCATAAATTTAGCAAAAATCCACGTATTCGCAGTTCAGTATTCACAGATTTACCTATTGGTAGATTTTTCTATGGAACATAATTCCAAAAAATATTTACAGAAAACCCACTAAGTTGCAGATTTTTTCATAAGTAAAATATTTTAAAGAAAGTTTAGCTTGGGAAACTAAAATACCTAGTTGGAATCCCGGAGCAGCATTTATTTTCCTTGGTGCCGATTGGCTGTACGCCCAAGAGTGGAAATGGGGAAGACTGCAGATGTAAGTTTCTACTGTTGTGCTAAGACGGGTTACAGCAGGGGTGTCAAACTCATTTCACATCGCGGGCCACATATGACCCCTAGGTAGACGTCGTGGGTCGGACCATTAAAGTTATAGCATACTTAGCTATAAATAACCAAAATATCATGTCTTCCCTTTGTTTTGGTGTAAAGAAGCACAAGGACATTGTGAAATTTGAAATTTAACTCAAAATGTATTGAACAACACTTTTACAAAACATTTCACAAAATTGCACAAACTTTAAGTAACTGGTGTTGAAAATTATAGTAATGAACTTTATGATTACAAGAGACTTATAAAGAAAGGCTAACATTACATTGCACATTTTTCACACACATTCATCACCACAGTAAGTATTCATTTTCACAGAGCTGTATTCTTTTAATGGAAACAGTATCTGCAAATTCAAAATGCAAGGCAGCATTTTAAAGACGTTAGTCTAGTCTGGACTTGTTTTTGTTGCTGAAACTTGGCATCTTTTGGCCTGCACAAGTGCATCAACATCAGGTGTCATGTCCTGACTAGCTGTCACTTTCAGAATGTCATTTAAGTGCTTGTGTGTGAGCCTTGAACGCATTTTTGTTTTATTGATACTCATTACTGAGAAAATTTGTTCACAAAGGTAGGTTGTCCCAAACATGCACAAAATTTTAGCAGCCAGGGCTGTTAATTTGGGGTACCCTGGTAGTAGATACTGATAAAATGTGTCCAGACCTACGGAGGCAAATTTGCCCTTCAAATCTGCGTCACATTGCAAATCAATTATCTCTAGCTGGATGTCGACAGGCAGATCAGAAGCTTTAACTGTGAAAGGTGAGCGAAAAACTGAAAATTCTGTCTCAAGTTCACCAAATACCTGAAATCGTTTATTAAACTCCCACAGTAATCCTGCAATCTTGTCTTTGTACCGTTTCACGTCTGCATCAGGTGTGGTCACACACACATCTCTCAGACAGGGGAAATGAGCAGGGTCTCCACTTGCCAGTTGCGTCTCCCACAAAGCCAGCTTCAACTTAAATGCATGTATTTTGTCAGAAAACTGTGTGACAACTTTTTTGCGGCCTTGCAACATTTTGTTCAGACTGTTCAAGTGTTCAGTAATAACCAAAAATGCAAGGTCCTGTAGCCATTCCTGGGATTGTAATTCCGACACAGGTTTTCCTTTTTTCTCCATGAACTGTCTGATTTCCTCTCGTAGATCAAAGAAACGCATCAGCACAGCGCCTCGGCTTAACCATCTCACTTCACTTTGGTATGGCAGGCTGTGTGTAATGTTGCTGTCGCTGAGAAGGGTTTCAAACTGAATGATTTAGCCCTCTGGCTCGGATGAAATTTACAGTGCGAACAACCACCTCCATGACGTGGTCCATTTTCAAGGACTTGCCACACAATGCCTCCTGGTGCAAAATACAGTGAAATGTCCAGAAACAATCTCCTCCATTAAGGGCTTGCACTTTCTCTCTGAACTTTGTCACGACACCTGCTTTCTTTCCGATCATGGATGGTGCGCCGTCTGTAGCAATGCTGACAGCGCGGGACCAGTCCACTCCAACTCTGTCCAGTGCAGCAACGACAGACCCGAAAATGTCCTCGGCTGTTGTTGTGTCCATCATAGGCACCAACTCAACAAACTCTTCAGTAACAGTCAATGTCTCATCAACTCCACGAATAAATATCGCCAGTTGAGCCACATCCGTGATGTCAGTGCTCTCGTCAATTGCAACGGAAAATGCAATAAATGACCCGACTCTCTGTTTCAATTGGCTGTCTAAATTTGCCGATAGTTCCGAAATCCTCTCTGCTATAATGTTCCTCGTCAGGCTGATATTGGCAAAAGCTTGTCGCTTCTCGGGACATACGAGTTCAGCCGCCTTCATCATGCATCTTTTAACAAAGTCACTGTCGGAATACGGCTTTGATGCTAATGCTATTTCACTAGCAATTAGGTAGCTGGCTTTTACCGCGGCTTCACTGACTTCTCGGCTCCGGGTGAAAGTTGACTGCCGTTTCCTCAGGACCGCCAGAAATTCGTTGACCTTATCCGTTCTCAGTTGTCCTTGTAAGCTGTCATATTTTGCGCTGTGGTGAGTCTCGTAGTGGTGCCGAATATTATATTCCTTACATACGGCAACTTGTTGCAAACACACCAAGCACAGAGGTTTACCATGCGTTTCCGTAAATAAATACGACGTGGTCCATTTTTCTTGGAAAATTCTACACTCTTTATCCACTTTTCTCTTTTTTGATAACGCCATTTTTGCTAATTAGGGTGTAGTGGGCAGGTACAGAACAGGATATAAACAAGTCATAACAAGCAGCAGATGTTGCGAACAGTGCGCCCCTAGCGGATAATTCATGAATTGCATTTAATTAAAAAAATAAATCCATGTCTTTTATGCATTTTTTTCCACTTTCAAATTATCCTGCGGGCCTGATCGAACCTCCTTGCGGGCCGGTTCCGGCCCGCGGGCCGTATGTTTGACACCCCTGGGTTACAGTGTACATATTAACCCATATTAAGGTGTATTTGATGCTGGAAGCAATAAAATATGGAGTTCAAAGCATTTTTAGAGAGTGGTCTCACGTATTTGTGGATTTTAGTTATTACTGCCCACTTGAATACCAGAGGTTCGCTGTAGTGTAAAGTTCTATTTTGTTTCATCTTTTTGAGCTCTCAACCTTTGTCAGGAAATATGTTGTGTTTCGAATTGCTGACGGCCTTTTGGAAACCTCACAGACCCAGAAGGTTTTAAGTTTTACAAAAAGAATATCAAAACTTTAAAACGCTGATGGATCCATCTCTATATCTCTGAGCTGCCAACAGTTTGGATCTTTACCTGGTGGAACCATTTTACTCAATTAACAGCTACCATGGAAAAAGAAGAATCATGATTCAAATTTCAGTGTGTAAATGTGACTGTGTAACCCCAGAAGTGGGTGGCATATCCCAACAAGCTTTTATTTCCACTACTAAAGCCCACTTCACGGTTGAATCGTTTCACACAATATGGAGTTTCAACCCAATTTCAGCTCAGTCACTTCACCGAGGGACCGCATGTCACTCCAGCCTGGAGGAGCTCTCTCCCACAACCCTCATTAGCTGCTCAATTAAACATGTTATGGGTTGTAATCAGTTCACATCTAAATACGGACATAAAATAAAAACAAAATCTTCTCTGCTATTTTCATACTCGTACTGGGTTTGAGAGAAACACCAGAAAGAAGTTTCATTTTGAAAACAAAGCCTTTAAGTGAACGAGTTTGGTGGCTTCTTGGTTTCTGGGAGGAAAATGATAGGCAAATTGTTATAAATTAATTATTAATTTTAAAGTGGAAACAGCAATAATCTCAGTACACAAACACTGACACAAAGAAACTTGTGAGTCTCTTACAGATGATACAAATACTCAACTACAAGTAAACGTTCAACTATTGCAAGCAGACCGTTTGCAATTAAGGTGTATGTGCTTATGAGAATAATGTGCTCTCAGAGGACTAATTTCCTCTCTCAATAATAAAGCAGTAAGTCATAAAGTTTAGGTTAATGAGGCTAGAGCAGGAGGCAGAAATAATGTGGAAGAAAACGGCAAAACCACGACTGACGACAGCGTGTGTGATCTACAGATAATCCAAAAAAAGAGATTTTATGGCCCAAACAAGTCTCAGAGCCGCCAGGAGAGAAGAAACTGGAATAAAGAAAGAAGGAACGAAACCTTTAACAAGTGAATGTTTTAAGATGGTTTGAAGATCCTGAATAGAGGAGAAGACGATACACTGTATCTTTCAGAAGCATTCATGAGCCTTTATGTCTTTATGTTTTCACATTTTATAACATTACCACAAACGTCAGTGTATTTTACTATGATTTTATGTGATACAAGTGCAAGGAAACAGAAACTTAGCTTTACATTTTTTGATCTCTGTAGCTCTTACCATACTCAAACTTGAAAAGAAGATATTTTTACACTAACTAATCTTGCTTTGAACTTGTTCACAACTTTCTCCCTAACTTACAAGTTTTCCTTGGTCTTCTTGCATCCCTTTGTCACATGAGCAAGGCACTTAGTCCCATGTTTGCTATTGATCAGCGTATCGATGAATAAAAGTGTTTGAGTGCAAATGGATGAAAGTGTCTGTAGTGGAAATTGATTTGAGTGGTCTGGATGACTGGAAATAATAATAATGATGTAAATTCAGCCAATTTACCAAATACAGACACTGTCTTATTGGAACATTTCTGAAATATCAACACTGACAGTTTTACATAGATTACACTATTGGCTGGCCATGCCACCTCCAATTATGCTACTTTATTCACAGAAAAAATAAAGTAAAAAAGTATAAACCACAGTAATTATCACAGTAAATTACTGTAATCCTAAATGTACTATGCGCTCAAAAAAATGAACTTAGGGGGTTATTACATTAATAAAAGAATATCATGTACTTTTAACACAATAATTTAATGTTTTAAACAAAAACGTGATAAAATCATGTTGAACAAACAAGAAATTCATCAACTTAACGTTTATGAAATTGAATCATGTTGAGATAACACGATTCATTATAGTCAGACTGATCTTGTGCTGGAGGCGACGAGCGAGATCACGGCAGATCCTGCGAGATCATGGGAAATCACACGAGGCCCCGTGAGATGATTGTTTTTCGTGCCAGGAAAACGCCAGCTGCAGTTTAGAGAATACTAAATTTTCCTGGCAGGATTGTGCACATATCAGTGTTGCTATGTTTGGTTACGTTTCTATGTAATTGATGTACTTTTCTTCTTTTCTATTCACTTTTCTTATTGTGTACTATATTACTTTTTATATTTGTATCATGTTCGAAATAAAAAAAAATTTCAAATTTCTCATGTCAGTGGCTAACATGTGTTAACATCACATGAAGTGATGGTTAGCTGGTAATTAATCAGCGTTTTTCTAACATTTGCACCATTTCCTGCTTGCTCCATGCTTGTGTCAAAGCACAACTGAATTGAAGTGGTCATTGCATTTATAAAAAATAACATGTTTAACAGAATTATTTCATGTTTCAAAGGCAAATATGACAAAATCACGTCAAATAAACATAAAATTCAACAACCTAGCGTTAATAAAATGTATTCAAGTTGAGACAACGTGATTCAATTTAGTCAGACTAATCTCCCGCCGAAGAGGGTCTAGCGAGACCCGGAGATCACGCGAGACACTAGCGAGATTACGGAAGATCACGCGAGATGCTAGCGAAATTATGGAAGATCACGCGAGATGCTAGCGAAATTACGGAAGATCACGCGAGATCACGCGAGATCTTGTGTCTGGGAAAACTTCAAACGGTTCTTTCAAGAGAAGCGGGAAGATTCCTGATTTGGATCTGCTTACTTTGAAAAAGGTAAGATTCAGTCTATTTTCATCCGTCTAAATCAAAAATAAAAATCGAAATAAAAAGATGCAAATTAAAATCATCAGACTTTTTAAAAGAACATTTTTTTCTATGTTTGGTCACGTTTCTATGCAATTGATGTACTCAAATCATGCTAACATCACATGAAGCAGTGTAAGGGACAAAAAACGGACCCCATAAATGTCACAGTTTTGCTCCTCCTCAGGTTGTTAAAACTCCCTGGAAAAAAGTTGGACTGATGTAAATTCAGCATCTGGTGCCATACAAACTCTGAAGTCTGAGGTTTAGTGGATTTTAAACACTGGGGCCAAACATAAGTCTATTTAAATGTTTTTTTTTTATTATTATTTTATTTCAGTACTGTTATTATGTAGGTAAATGCAGAGTGGACATTGGATGCACACACACTTTTGTGGCTTTCTATCGTAATACAGATTCTTAATTTATTAATAATAAAAAGTATTAAATTTGAGTCAGAGGAACCTGCGGAAACCTTTGCTGTTAGAGCTTTAAATGTGCTTGCAATGTCCACATAAATGTCCACCTGCTAGCTATGGATTTCTAGTATTGTTTTCTGGCTGAAACACTCAGAGGATTGTCCATTATTCCTATTAGTCCATGAACAGGCTTTCTTTTTTTTTTAAATGCATATATTCCTCTGCTCTAAAGATGTATTTTGTTATTGTACTTGTTTTTCCCCAAATAATTGTAGTTCATAAACAATTTTTAAGTTTATCGGTTTAATTTTGAAATGTTGAGGTTTTTGTTTTGATTTTTATGTTTTATATTTTTATTGCTTTCTACCATGTTCAAGTCACCACTGTTCTGCACGTACATGCTTGCATGTGCCCAGTGATTATATTCAGTTTCAGAACAGCTGAAACACTGGGTGCCTTTAAATCTCAACTTAAAACCCACCTGTTTAGAGTTGCTTATAGCTAAATTAGGCTTAGTGCGGTTTTAATGTCTTCAATGTTTTTAATGTTTTTGACTTTACTTTTTATCTGTTTCACTGTTTATTAAATGTTGCATGACTCTGTGTTTCTGTTTTTAATTATGTAAAGCCCTTTGAAATGCCTTTCTGCTGAAATGTGCTGTACAAATAAAATTTGATTGATTGATTCATGATCCATTCAAGAGACTTGTACTAAAAGTTTGAATGTTCAGATACAACTCTGCTCAGGGTGAATTACATATTTTAATGTTTGAAAATCTGATCTCTTTCAGAACATCACCTGTCTGTTATCCACCTACATAAGCACTGGTGAAGGGGGTCATCGGCCATCAAGTTTTAGATTTCAGTGGCTAATGGTAAGTTTTGCCAGATCTAAAATGACTGAATCTAGTGTTAGAGCGATTAAGGGTTCAGCTAAACTTGTATTTGGTAAGTCTGTTTTATTTGTCTTTATTTGCGTGGGGATGTGGAACTGTAAGGAGTGTTGTCTCTCTCTGTCTAGTAGATATGAGCTGCTATCAGCCCTGTGCTAGCTACAGATTAGTACAGAGCAAGGGGGAAGAAGGATGAGCAGCAACATGAGATTGGGATTGACCGCACTAAAACTCTCCTGCCACTGACTGGTTGTTTCTAGCACTGGGAGAAGGCAGAGGAAATAGATTTTTCACAGTATATCCCCCTATACTGAACCCTTGTTTCAGACATAAATATTTCTTAGGTGACAGCTTCAGTTAGAAGCTTAAATAAAATGTTAAACTTAATTTTAGTCATGGCATAATTAAAGGATTATAACAATTTTAAAGATCTTTCAAATAGGCTGCAAGCCACTGATCACTTTCGTTGTGACTTCCTTTGAATTTAGCTAAGTTTTCAAGTGTGTGACCCTATAGTATACTGCTGGATTTTGGCGGTTGTTCTCATTGTTTTCTGATCTGCATATTTAGGAAAACACGGCTGAAGTCAGACGAGGGTGCATCCTAAAAGGATGTGTGCATACCTGGATGAAGATCCAAAGGAGCTGGAGAAAGAGTACATGGTATGTTAATTTATCTTTGTGTCTACAAAAGAGGTGATGATAGTTGGAGTTAATTGGACTTCCTGTGAATTACCAATAAATTTAAAGTAAGAGATGATCATTAAAACTCTTCTTTTTTTTCACTTGGGTACATTCAATTTTAATTTGACTTTTGAGATGCTTTTAGATTTCTCCCACAGAAAAGGATAATCATTAGTAAGATTGATATAATTACAGTTATTGTTAAGTGGGTTTAAAATGAGGATTTTTAGGTGAGTTAAACTCCACAAAAAGATCTTTGGCCTGTTTTATTTAGCCTTTTTTTCTAACAGCATTGTTTCATACGCAGACAAAAATATTAAGTAACTTTACCTAAGATGTTAGTACTGATCTATTTGGAAATAACTACCACACATAGTCATGACATTTCCTCCATCCAGGAAATAAGACAGGTTCTTCATGTATAAGATGTTTGGTTTGTGTACAGAGTCAGGGCTTTGTTTGCACATAAGTAGGACTGTTTTGGAATGACAGTCTGTGTGGTGGATCCTCAGACTGTCATTTCAATTGAGGAGAACAGGCCATGGAATATGGGGCCTATTTGGGATTCATCCCTTCTCTTCATGTTTTTCCATATGAGACAATATACCGTATTTTCCGCACCACAAGGTGCACCGGATTATAAGACGATTTTTGTGAAAATGTAAGGCTTTTAGGTGCACCTTATGGTGCAGAAAATATGGTACCTTTTCTAAATGGAAAATCTTACCACTGGACTCACAATTAACACAGACAGATCTTTGATGGACCTTAGCTGTTGGTGAGTCAGCCAAATAAGTGTAAAGTTATTTTTTTATTTAATGAGATGTGAAATCTCTCCCCCCCAATACCCCACCCATGTTCCCATCATCAAGGTGCACAAATGGCCGAGACCGTCTGTGGAATCTTCGTTATTCGACCGGAGAGTGCAGAGCCTGGCGATGCCATTGAGGATGTTGGGATTGTCCTGGAGGCGGTGGAAGTGATGAACAACTTGAGCATTGTGTCTTTAAATTTTTTTCCAAAGACTGCAGTCGAAAACTAAATTTTAATTGTTACAGTTCGCAAAGTTGAGCGAATTTACTGACACTTTTTATGTTGTTAAGAATTTGATCTATGCTAAACATAGCTTAGTTTTTTTCTGGAAAAACAAAACTGACCTTTTGTTGTTTATTTCAACTTTCAACTCAGCTGTTTTTTGTGCTGTGTAAAAAGAAAATGGATAACAATTTTGAAAATACAGTTCATGTTGTACTTTTTCTAATTGTTGAGTGTTCTTTCTTCTTTCAGTGTGGTCTTAAAACACTTCATTTAATAGCACTTAAGAAAATGTCTTTGATTTAACATAATTCAATCATGGAAAGATTTTCCACACGATTATATAGCTTTCTTTCAGCATGAAGCGTGTTTGTTCAGCTAACTTAATTTTCATGAGTTGGATCAACTTAATTAAGTAGTGTGAAGGTATCACTGTAAAATTAGTTAGGCTGGCTCTATTAAATTACATTGGGTCCAACTAAAGTAAATAAGTTGAATCAACCACAAAAATTAAGTTGAACCAACACATTTGCTTTAAATTGGAATAACCTTAATAAATTAAGTTGAACAAACACATTTGCTTTAAATTGGAATAACCTTAATAAATTAAGTTGAACAAACACATTTGCTTTAAATTGGAATAACCTTAATAAATTAAGTTGAAGCAACACATTTCCTTTAAATCGGATAAACAAAATTACATAGTGCTGAAATAAAGCAAAGTAATCAGGTGGAAAATCTTTCCATGATTTTTTTTATGTTACTCCAAAGAGTTATTTCTTTCAGTGTGTGAATACCTAAGCAAGGATTGTACAATGACTCACTGAATTCTCTTTTTACCAAAAATGGATCAAAAATCACGACGCGCCTAAGCCGTCTTGAAGCTTGTTGTGTTGACAGACAGTAATGAGTAATGTGACAACTAAATCACTCCATTATAGGCTCAACTCAGAGCTGATTCAGTGACAGACCTACCTTAGACACAACTAATACAAATGCTCAAAGACTTTGTTGCTGTCAAAACAAAGCCTGATAACAGAGGGGTTCAGTTATCACCTGTTGGCACGTTAAAGCCTCTTTATCTGCAGTTTGGTTTCTGTATAATCACAGGATAACAAAACTGTGGATTAGGAGTTTTTGAAGAGAACTTTCGAAAACAGCAAAGGACTATAATGTCCCAAAGAAACACTGGATTTATTTGCTTTAATTAAGCCAGTCTATGGAGTTTCTTTACCAGTCATGCAAGAAGGCAAGTTAGAAGAAGAGTTAATGCAATGCTAAGCTATATCTGGAACCATACTCAACCAGCAGGCATGACTTAAACAATTATATGGTGTAATGTGATAAGAGTGATCATTTCAGGCATTCATGAGTCACACACTAAGAGAGAGACAGTATAAAACCTTGGATAAAATGAGGAAAAATGGAGAGCAAATAGAGGGAGGGAAAAAAAGGTGGGGGCGAAATGAGAAAGCAACCACATTCTTCTGTGGTATTTGGTATTGTGCAAGCTCTGGGAGAGTGCTTGGCCTGGGAAAGAGCCAGTGGAGGTCTCCTGGGAAGGCAACCCGCTAGCCTCCAGAAAATCACCAGCAGAGTGGCAAGGCAGACCAAGCCAGATGCGTAGGAGTCACAGTACACACAAAGAACACACAGGGCGAACAAACGACACACACACACACACACCCCAAGCAAAAGAAATGCAACTGAGATTCTTTACATAATATTTGCTCTAAAAGCTGGAAGATGGGTTTGTGGAAAGTCTGTGTCGCAGCAGGGAGATGCATGTGCAATATTACATATAAAGGTGATTATCTACTTCAACTGCATTCTCAAGGTAAACAGGTTTGTAGATCAGATCAGATCCTCTTCAGTACAGCAGGGCGTTCAGGATGCAGGAAGTAAAACCCATAAAGGACAATTTGCATTCAAGAAACATGAATCAATGTTTCAGGTAACAAAATTACTCCAAAACAGACTTTTAAAGGTGGCCTACTATGCTTCCTTGAACAGCTTATGTTAAGATGAGTCTATGAGCTATACAAAATATGTTCATTGTTCATTTATTTGTTTGCACAAAATCATTCTTGGACAATAAGATTTCAGTTCTGCCTATCTTGAGCTCCTCTCAGAATGGGATATTTTAGGGCCTCTTGTCACTTTAAATCCAAATAAGCTGCTGCTGGCCACGCCCCCAAACTCAATGTTTACCCTCGCGTGTAAAAAAGCCTTTAAACAGATGTGCAATGAAACATTCACACATCTTTGAAAAGTAGAAGTGGAGCCTCCTGCACAACCAACAAGAATGCAGCAAGTGGTTTCTGGGTGGTAAAGTAGACAACAAAACACTTGTCTTTTCCATCAGCGCAAAAAGCAGTAAAGCCAGCTGGCCAAACAAACATAAGTCACAGGTGGGGCTTCGCTGCTAGCAGGGCAGTGCCTGCTGGTTTACGACGTTAAAAAAAACATTGCCAAAAACCGGCAAGGCGGTTTTTCTTAATCTGTTTTTAGAAGCAGTAGAAACCCAAATAGACAAAAACATGCAAAATGTGAATTTTGTGTAATTGGTTCCCTTTAAGTTCAGATCTACCTTCATGATATAAACTGTCAGTAGGGGGCAATATGGGGTGTTGAACATTAAAGAGAAGAAAAACAACATCATCCAAATTGACTATAAATGAGCCAAAAAATAGAAAGGGAATGACTTTTAATTTTACTGTGTGTTTTTGGATCATTTTTTCTTCAAGTATTGGTCATGTTTACTCTCTAAACCCAGTAACAGCTGATTCAGTTCAGGCAATCAGTCATGCGAGTCATGAGCTCAGTGTGTCAGAAGTGATTTGTTTCCAGAGATCCACAAGCTAACATGTATAGCTTCCCGTTTACATTAACGGCCAAAAGACTCCTCTGTATTTTTACGTCTAGAGGAGAACAATATTTTCTGGGTGCCATGTGTAAATCATAAAGATGAAACATGCAGCGCAATATTTCACATGCTCTAAGCAGAGAGCAAATTTAGACTTATTGAAGGCAATTCCCACAAAGATGTAATGATAAATCTCTCACACGAGAATGGAAGATATAAAACTTTAGCAGGATTTTTTTTTTGGGGGGGGAAACAAGTTTTTTTTTGTCTCCAATAGTGTTTTATAGATTCATTCAGTATAGGCCTTAAGTATGGGCCTCTACTGTAAAATGACCAGTAGATGCTTGTCTTGTCTGATCTTAAGGTGGTCTAAAGTTTCATAGATTTTGTTTTTATCTTTAGTGGAGAATTATCCACTAGCATGGCATGGCATGTTAAAAATTAATGCATGCATCGCTTGGGATAAAACAAAATAAAAAATATCTAAAATATATACACTAACTCAGCGGTTCACACTCATTTTCCTGAGAGCTCCCTTCCAGCTGTGACCACATCTCTGACGGAAAACTTGCGTACACATGCATGCATTCATTTTTCAGCCTTCTTGATCTTTTAATTCCTCTATCCAGGGATCAGATGTGAGGATATAGCAGCTGGTAGAGGTGTGTTTCTGCTGTGGTAACATGCTGAATTCTTCAACATTCATGTACAGTATGTAGTAATTGATGCAAGAATGGCCTGAAATCCATGAGCATCAGATTCTCCTATGATGATCTAAGAAACATCCTTTTTCTTTCTTTAATTTTTTAAAAATCTTCTCTCACTGACAGCCAGAAAGTCAAGAGAATTTATTATGGGATTTTTTTTTTTCTTCAATGAATAAAATATTAAATCAATAAACTATTTTCCCAAATAATCATATTAATGTGACCAGGTCTCCTGAGGAAATAGTGATTTATCTTGGTGACAAACATCACTTTAATACAAAATGCGGTTGAAGTGGTTGTTAAAGTAGTAATATTTACTTTTTTTAAACCATTCTAATTCCATAAATACACTTAAAAACTGACAGCTATGTGGAAAAGCAGTATTTGTTTTTTTACATAGAAAGTTTTTTTCTAGGGTTCTGATCAACATTTACTGTCTTTTTGGAAAAACCAACCAAACAACCAACTCAAATTTAAGACTTTTTAAGACCAGTATGAATGAAATTTAAGACCTGTATCTCCACAGAAATGTACAAACTTTCTCCATCCAACCTGCGATAAATTTGCACTTACCTATGATGCACACAAAAAAGCTAGCTAGATAGATAGCTAGGAGGGGTACATTAGCAGCTAGTTAGCGGTAGCCTCAACCGTCTCAAGTCAGAACGCAAGGACTAGAGCAACTCAAACTTTTTCCTGACTGTAAATTCCCACAAGAAAAACAAAAATACATGGAACACATGAGACTAAACAGTCCTGTCAATACTAAATGTAAGACCTGGGAATAACATATTGAATTCAAACTTAACTTTGAAATGAATTTAAGACATTTTAAGGATGCATGACATCCTGTTCCCCAAATTATTTCCACACAAATGCAGCTCTAGCTGGTCTATTGTAGCAGAGTTTAAATCTCCTTGTGCGAAAAAAAGCTACATTACAGGAAAAATAAACAACAGAACAACACATTTCCAGTATTCTTGACTTTAACACAAACACAGCCTTTCATATTCAATAACATGAATTGCACACTGCAATGTAAAAACGACACAGATTAGCCCGAGGCTGCAGGGTGGTGACTATGGAGAGCTCATGAAGGCTTTCTCTCCACCAACTCTCTTCCCGCCCTCCGCCCGGTGGTAAAACAAGCCGAGCTATCCATCAGGGAAAATGAACAGTAGAGCAGAGCCGGATCCTTTCAGACTGCCAGTGGGGATGCAGGGAACAGCAATCAGATGGGATCACAGCAAATTCCTATGGCTTCAAGGCCATAAAGTCCCACTGATACACTTGTTATAAATGACTACAACAATGCTTTCACTAACACGGGTTTTTAGGCACTTCAGGGGGCAAGGTATGCCCTGTGATACTTTCAGTGCTCAGGAATCCATTTGACTTAATGTGGAGTTAGCTTATAACAGTTACTGCAAAACTTGCATTCATGAGTTTTTTATTTTTCCTGATATCTGTTACATCTTAGACATGTTTATACCGTTTCTGTTACCATAACGGGTTGGCATCAGGTCTGCTAGTTGTTTAAGATCCCAACGGAAAAACCATAAACTTAATAAAAAGTTTTTCATGTCTTTCTCTTTTTTACTGTTTATTACTCTGTGTTTCTGTTTTTAATTATGTAAAGAACTTTGAAATGCCTTGCTGCTGAAATGTGCTATACAAATAAAATTTAATTTGATTTGATTTAGTTCAAAGTGGTATTCTATTTTTTAAATATATTTTAAAACACTAAAGGATAAAGATGCATCCCAGTAAACGTCAATCTCAATTGAGATTGAAGTTGAATAAGATTTTTGAATAATCTTATTCAAAAAGTAAAATTCATATCGGTTCAGTTTGCACAAAAGTGTTAATTTCAACCAAAGTGGATTTCATTTAAAGAAAATAAAAAAATCTGTCTCAGATTGAACAAAAGATAAAGACCAAAACCAACAAATAAACTACTTTTAGAGCAGCGTTATGCTTTAGCCATGTTATGGATAGCAGAGATATGAGGAACACTGCTGAGTTGACATTTGTCCAGAATACAGGATATACACCAAACTTCATTGCTAAAGAAGCCGGATGTTTACGAAGGCAAATAAATTGGAGTGGAGGAAAAAGTAAAGTTAAAATGAAAAAGGTTCACAAGTGATGACAAGCTTTATGGAGATACCGATTTCATTTTTCAGCAAGACTCGGGACCTGACAAAACTACAAACACCTGCTTCAATGCTCAGGGTATCAAAGTGTTTCATTAGCAAAAAAATAAATCCCATAAATTCTCTATGGCAGCTTATGGAGATACGGTGGCCCAGAAGGGTCAGAAAAATGCAAAAGCTACAACTCAACAACACAAACCACAGTGGACGTCATGCTAAAGTTGGATAAAGGAATTCCATTTTAGCATAATTTCAGTTTTAGCACAAATTCCATGTTAGCATCATTTCTGTTTCAGAATTAATTTCATTTTATCACAACATCCGTTTCAGCATACATTACGTGTTAGCATAACTTCCAACACGGCTTTTTGCTGTTAAGGCTTTTGATTTTGTTGTGTTGACCCTTCTTGGTCACCGTAAAAGACAGACATGAGATGCTAAATGCAACAATGAAGATGAGCCTAATGGTCACTGTCACTGGCCAGGATTTCTTCTTTGGCATTTCATTAGCAGTCATCAAATGAACAAAAACCAGCGCTGGAACTATACCACCATGGGAAATTAATATATATGTGTGTGTGTGAGCTAAATTGGATTACTGAGATTTAATAACTATTTTAATTTACTGAGATCTATCTGGACAAAAAAACCAAAAAAAACAGAATAAACACATCAGATGCATGTAAGAAATTAAAACATAAAAGCCGATTTGGTTCCCACTTGGTTTAACTGGAGAACATTTATAACGCCGTATATGTGGAGTATTCAGGAAGCTACAGGAAACATGAGCTCTGACTGAAATGAAGCTGGAGAAGCTTGTCCTACTTTCTCCAAAGAACAAACGGCTCTTTCTGCTACAGCTCTCAACTCTGGGAGAAAATAGAACAAGGGAACAGATTTGATAACAGTTCCCAATTACCACCACCAAAAAGAAACTATTTCTGTGAGTGGAGAATGTCTCTCTGCCTTCTCATTATGATTTTGGACAGCATCAGCCTGGTAGTGATGGTGGGACAGGCTTTTTTTCCCCCCACTAATGATTTAAGTAGGACTTTGTTTCCAAGCCCTGCTAAGTGTTCTCTGGAGTTTGGTGGTTCTGATCCGAAAATCTGGCTTGAGTTTGGAACGTTTTCACAGCAGCCTTCATGAACTCATTTTCAAGCATGACAGACTTCGTCGGAGGAGGGAAAAACAAAATCCATATTTTTTATACAGATTCTGTTTCACATCACGGATTATCTCAACAAGAAAAAATAAATCACAGCATTCGAGGCATTTCAAATGAAAACTGAGAATCCAGGAGGATTTTAATTGCAGAACTAAAATGTTCTATTATGCAAATGTGGAAAAGTGGAGCCCTCTGGCGCCACAAGCACCAAGAGGTGCAAACAACACCACTGCTGTTCTGAAAAACAAAGCGCAAAACACACACAAGCAGGAAGTAACTGACACCAAAGATGGCTGAAGAGATGGGGGAATTTCAACATTATCCTGCACCGTTTACCCTTCCAGGTAAAACTCACAACAGGCAGACAGAAAAGTGTTATAAACAGCAGGGAGTTCTACCTTTGATTAGTGGGCCTGTGTTAAATCTAAATGTTAATGTCTCATCCAAAAAAATGTAAATAGATAAATGTACATATTGATTTATAGAATGTTATATTTCACTATCTGATCTTGGATAAGCAGCACTAAAGTTTGTACTATATTATATGCTATGTTTATTCTACTTTAGTCTATTTATCACCGTAAATATAGTTAAAAAGACAACAATATTGTCAGCACTAAAGTTGGAATCCTATATTTTCTCACTGCATTAAATAATTGTGACAATATGATCTAATTTATCTGCGAATATTTTACTGACCAATCTCTTCCAAATTAAACACTGTGGAAAAATTGGGGGTTCTCCCATCAGACTGCTAGTTCCCGAAACAACCCACAGAATAAACCTAGCAGAAGCGCACACAGGGTCAGTGTGACCCCGCAAAAACTTGTGGGGTCCAAATGACCTCATCTCTAAAGACTGCATGAGGGTTAGTGGAGACTTCACACCAGTTCATCACAAGATAAAACACAACATTAAATTGTACCAACATCAGCTCAATTTAAAAACACAATTTATTCCAAAGGGAAATTAAATGTTGTAACATCACAGCTGCCTCAAAGAGTCATTGTGGGGCAGGAAGGGTGTTTGGTAGCAGTCAGTCTTGCAACAAATCTAAAAAGGCTTCTGACTTCAAATTGTTGCTATATGAGAGCGTCCTGACTGTCATGACATGCTAACAGCTCAATTTCTGGGCAGCAGATGCCATACTGAAAAGAAAAGATGCTTTGAATTTCCTCCTCCTCTCTCTGCTTGGGGTCGAAGTTCATGTATTATTTAAGCTTTTGAGATACTAATAGCTGCTCCCAGTTGTAATAAAAATACCCAACAATAAAAAAGTAATAGCAACAATCCTTCCAGCTGCACAGCATCCAAAACCAGAGGGAATAATTGTCCAAACAAGCAACGCCTCAATCAAAACTCGAACATATAAATTTCGGATTGCAATACCTCTTCCCGTAGCATTTTTAAAGAAGGCTGTTATAGACTGCTCCCAGCTGCAACATCGGCGCTTTGACTCCTACAACATTTTTAACCTGAGTGTCTGGTAATTTGAACCCTTAAATTTGGTCTCAATAGGAGGAAAGCACTCTGCATGACATGACAGCTTTGCTACAATTAGTCTGAGTGGGTGCGTGTGAAGGGGCAAAACACAGCTAAACACAAGGTTTCTGCAGGTTTCACAAAGTCAAGTTTAAGACTTTTTTAAGATCTATATGAAAGGAATTTAAGACCTGCATCACAACAACAGAATGCACAAAAGAAAACTGTACATAAATAAATTATATGGGTTAGCAACAGAAGTTAGCTATTGGTTAAGACAAACATCGCCAACCAACTGGCGATAAATTTGAAATTACTAATGATGGACACTGAAAAAGCTAGCTAGCTAGTCAGGCTAGCTGGAAAGCGTGCTAGCTGGAAAGGTCGTTACTGGCAGTGAAGAAGTTTGCGTGCGATTCAAACTTTTGCCTGACAGAAATGTCCCGTGAAAAAAAAAAAAAAAAAACTATCATAAGAGATTAAGATGTCTGGATATGACAAAATTTAAGATCTGTCATTAGCATACTGACGGCAAACTTTAAAGACAAAAAGAAATTTAAAAAAAATCAGAAATTAACACATTTTGAGGCCTTAATTTCTGACACCGTTAAGTAATTTTTCTTTCACCTTTTGAAGTTTTAAATTATAATTTTAGTTTATTTCAAGGACAAAAGAATTTACTTCAGTGTCACAGGTAAAAACTTTACTGTGAGAAATTTATATGACAAAAACCTATTTGATAGTGACACAGTGAGGCTTCTACAGCTGATTGAATGCACATGCACAGCCCATTTCCAAAACCAACTAGGGCTGTAGTGATACAGTAATCTCATGATACGATACAATACACGATATTCCGCTCATGATACAATATATACGCGATATTCAGCAAACGATACAATTGAAATCACGTTTGCGATTTTCTGAAAGATTTTAGAGGGACAGAGTGATTTTGGTGACATTTTGTGACTGTTATAGAGTTGGACTGAATTAATTTAACTGAAAACTGATTAAAAGCACCAACTACACAACACCTGGCTCTGCTTGGGCATGGACACAGACTTAAAGTTGACAGCTGGAGAAAATGAATCAAAGAAGTGGAGAGAAAACATGTTTCTTTTAATTGAAACAGTACAAACTGTAGCTTACATGCATTTGTAAAGTAAATAAAGTGCACCAAGTACCCTGCTCTGAATAGTTTGATACCTTTTTAACCTTGACACTTAACATCTGAAGGAATCACTCTAAGCCTGATGACCTAATCACTCTCCTGGTGAAGCAAGCAGTGAGTGAGCAAGGTGACAGTTGGATGTTACGATACTTGCAGATGAATATCGATTTTTTTCTAGGAAAGAAAATATCGATATATATCGCAAAATTGATATTATTACACAGCCCTGGAACCAACAACCAAGAAATGACACCACGAAACGCAGATGGACAGGGAGACCTGGACACGCACGCATTCTCACATAAAACAGAAGCTAACTCACAGTGCAATGAATCAAGCAGCAGCAGCAGCCATGGCGGCCATGGAGTCCCAGATGATGGAGCTGAGAGTACTTGCAGCTGGAGCCTACAGATGACAAGAGAGGCACACACACACGGCAGAGTTACTCGAGATAAAGAGATGAAAAGTGTGGAAAGAAAGAAGGAAGACGGAGACGAAGTAGAGAGAGAGAGGGGCTTGACGTGAAGCAGATCATAGCTTATTGTCAGAGCCAGTCACAGTTCAGGCACGGCGTTACATAACGGCCATCAGATATCCGACACAAATGTGCAAAAGTTGACACGAACCTGCTTCTTATGAAAATGTCGGGTCATATTCACATCACCCTACTCCACTGTACACAGTTCGCCGTACTGTAAATCATCCGAGAGGGCTTTGACAATAAATCCAGCTTAAAATTTTGATGGATAAATCTTTTTAAGTGCAGAAATATGGAATATGCTTTCCATTACTTTCCAATTTTTTGTGATAACGATACGTTGGAGAAGCACCGCTGCCTTGTCACACAGCTGTCAGATTTGCTGACACATTTAGTATTGAAGGAACATTGTCTCCACTGTATGCAGAAAAGCCAGAAAACACAAGAGAGACTAAATGCAATGCACATTTATTGCGGTTTGATTTGGACGCACAATGCTCTGTATAACGTGTCACTTTGAGCGCCTCGCGTCTTTGTGGCGTGTTCGTTTCTGCCCTGTTCTGCTGCAACTGTGCTGAAAATAAACTAGACAGTAACAGCTTTCCTAATCCAGTTGGTGGGTTTAATGCCAACTGTGAAGAGAAGACATACTTTTTCATGGGCAAACTGAAACTGCTCAGCCCGTCAGCGAATCCTACCCTCCTTTGTTGTAGGATCAGTTGGAGGTTTTATATTTGATGCAAAGTCGCTCCATGTGGGTTGCTATGCAACAACAACAAAAAAAGAAGAAAAACAAGCCAAAACAACTACAACAAAAAAAGCATCACCCCATTTTTTACGATTCTTTTAATGTTCAGCATTAGACGTTTTATTTGCGATGAAAATAACCACAGGCATCCCAAAGGCCTTGGCTTCTCTGTTACAGCCAATTTAGTTTATTTTGAATGAGGAAAATTTACTGTATGGAATAAAAAATGGATTAAAAAGTCTTTGAAAGCTGCGTTGTATGTAAGACAAATGTCCAAAACTTCAATGTTGATATCCTTAACTGTGGGAGGAAAAAAATGTTCATATTTCCTGTGGTGTTTCTTGTTACGGCTCACCCAACTGGGTGGCAACAGCTGGGGGCAACACATGAACTCAGGAAAAAAAAAAACCTCATAAAATATTAGTATTCGAAGAACAGGTTTTTTATTGCTTATTTGCATATCTAGAGAACAGGGAGTGAGGGCCTCTAAGAAAAACCACATCTGGCTAATGCGGACGAAGATTATATTTGATTCTCAGCTTCCAATACAGTCGCAGCTCATTTTGAGAAGCAAAAGTCCTTGTACAACTTTCTGAACAACCGTTTAAAGGGGCAGTATTATGTATTTTCCAGACACATAGCTCTATTTCACAGCACAATCCAGCAGGGCTGCACCAACAGCAGATTTCTGGACGATCGCAGATTACCGATCTTTAAAAACCTGACCTGCTGATTCCAATCACCAATCTCCCAAAATTAAGGAAATCGTCACAGATAAATTACTGTACTGTAACTTAACTTATCAACATTCAGTTGTTATAAAAATGCTACGTATATCAAACATGACTTAATTTGATGCTTTGAAATTGGCCTATGTCTCTTTCAGAAGCTCTTACTCTTTCCAACAGTCTGCCCACAGTTTGTCATCACAACAATTTTCCTCCATTATGCCATTTGCAATCATTCTTACAAGGGCTGCACTGAGAAGTAGCTCACATGCTAACTTGTTTGCCCTCATATGTCTAACTTATTTCTATGAAATATTCCAAAATAAAACATATTGAAACACAGAACAGACAGAAATATGTCGACTATAACCAGTTTCATCAAACTGTTTTTGCCTTAAACTACTGCAGCCTTCTTCAGAGGATGTAGTGAATCAAAGCAACCCTGTTTGGTCTGCACACCTCAGGAGATCTCCATCAAAGTAAGGATTGTTCACAGGTGCCTTTGCACACATGTCCTTCCCTCTGAACTCTAAACCACAATGTCTCCCTCTTGCCTCATAAACAACAGCTGGTTCTAGTAGTCCATCTGCTACCTGTTAAATTCCCCTAACCCGTATTCACAGCTCTAGCATACCATTACCTCGACTCCTTCCAGGGATGCCGTGAGCCACGGCTGCTGCCTTTACGGCGGATGGCAATAATAGCAGTTTGAACTGTTAAACGGCATGAGTGGGCTTTTAATTCTGTGTCTCTGCATTTTGTTTTTTTTATTTTCAAAAGCATCAGGGGGTTAAAAATAAACGTATTGATTACTTCAATGGCTGTTTTTATCTCTCCAAGTGCATTCAGGAAAATTAAGTTCCCAGCTGGTCTTATTACTCAGGCCTGCAGTGTTGGTTTACTGGAAACATGTTTTTATTTGTTAAAATGTTAAACGTTGCCCAGTGTGTCAGGCATAGCACTATTTAAATTGGAAAATAGTCTTATAGTTTCACATTTATTCCAGTCTTGCTTTCCACTGAGATTTAAAAGGCACAAGGTAGAATATGCTGTTAAATATGCTGATGTGCTGCTCTTCCTACACACCATCTACTATAGTGTTACACCCTCCAAATAAAGTTAAAAAGTACTACTACTGAACATTATTATTACAAAGAAAGTTCACCACATTTTAAATTTATGTTTTAGAGTGTATCTGTTACTTTTACAGTTTCATTTTGGCTTCCTGTTGTTCAAAACATAGCAGCAAGGTGGAATCTGTATGGTTTTGTAAATGTAGTTATCCATCCATCCACTGTCTATACCAGCTTATCCTTGCAGGTGGCTATATCCAACGGTCGTTGGACGAGAAGCGGAGTACAGAACCCTGACAGAGCTACAAACTGCACTGTGAAGTTACATTTTTCACCTAATACAACCAGATTATTTATATCTTCAGACTAGACATGCAAAAATAAAACTTTTGTGGCTTTTTTCCAGTCTCCAGGTTTTGCTGAGTTTTGACCTGCCATTATCAATTTCTGTAGATTCCAATTCATCTACAGGAGGTAAATAATAATATGCATAAAAGAAAAGAATATCTTCCTGTCTGAGCAGAACAGGCTGTACAAATGATCAAATTTATCCCTTAATTTAAACTTTTTGCAATTGTCTGCAAACAACTGCAAAAACAACTTTGACACTTTGTCCTCCAATACAGTTTCCAAAAGGAGTGTTATTCATCACTCGGTACGGCTTATGATTCACTAATCACACCAGTGGATCACTGGCACCCATAAACACAAACAATTTCATTGAAAGGGTTTGTGAACAAAGTATCAGAATGACATGACAGCTCGTCATTTAGCTGTTCTCAAAGTTTTTCAATTCTTCGTTCAATCCTCAGCCTGTTATCAAAGCAGCAGAGGTGCAGAAAAATAATTGATTCTTTTGAGAATGTTAATTCCTAGTTCTAGTAACTCTGAATCAATTCAAAATTATCAAAAATCTATTTTAAAATGCATTCAAGTTGTACGTCTTTGCCACTATTTTCAACTACACTGCATATCCTAATACGTGCCCAATTGGCCATCTTGTATTTTGAACAATTCTTTGATATTTTGTTTATTTAACCCTCTATCAGTCTTAGCGTGATGCTCTGGATGAGCGCAGCAGATGTCACTGTCAGACAGTGGGGAAGTGGGGTGTTATCCCATTAGACTGTCAGTTCTCGAAACCACACACAGAAAAGAAAACCCTCTGAAGACTGCACATAGGGTTAGTGTGACTCCACCAGACAGCATAAAAAAACTCATGGGGTCCTAAAACCCTAATACTCCATCTCTTAGAAGGGTTAAGAAAAAGCCAGGCAGCTAAGCTAACCTAATACTGGAAATTAAAGTTACAGAATTGTATGCACATTCCTAATTTTGTTTCAATATAAATTGATGGAATTTGATTGCTTTAGATAAATGTTCTATTTATTTACAACATCTTTTCCCCTCATCAGTCAGATAATTTAAACAATCTCTGGGCCATTTGAATAGAAAAATCGGTTTTCTAATCAAAGATAGTTTCTGAATTGAATCGTGACCCTAAAAATTGGAATCAAATTGCCAGACTGAAAAATCCGCATCTCTACAAGACAGGCTTTTCAAATTTCATTTTGACCCACTGCTGGCGTGTGGCGGGTTAGATGGTGGCTAATCCACAAAAAATAAATCAAGGAAATTGTCAAGAATTAAAACTTAAGTCATTACAATTAATACTATAAGTCATTTGAGTTTGTTTGTGTGTTATTCCTGCTTGAAATTAGGATTAAAGTATAAGAACTAAGTCCAACAATTGGTCAACACACGATAGTTGCAAAGAGATCCACCAAGTGACCGTCTTTTGCTTGAAGGACATGGTAGCAATATCTAACCAACCTTTCTTACTGAATGGCCCGTAAGCTGTACAGTGCAAGCCAGTGAGCTCAGCTGGTTCCAAAAATATCCTACAACTTAGCAACACACGCAGGTTCCAAAACGCAGTTTGCCTCTCAAAGCTTGACGTTTATGATCTAGATAATGTCAGATTACAGAGTAACCCTGTCTTGAAAGCCTGTGTTTTTTTTAAACATGGTGTGTTCAATATAGTTGACGTCTGTGGTTAAGTTCAACGAGGCACAGGAAGTTTTTACACAACAACATGGCCTGGTGGAGCACCACAGACAAATCGTCACTTAAAATCCAGAGCTTAGTGGCACGCTTGATGCCACACAAACAGTCACGATTTAAATCCATACCTTCAACACACTTCTGAAAATGGATTTATGAATACCGCTGACGCTAGAAAATATAATAGTTTGTGGCAAGCCTGATTTCCTTAATTTTTTTTTAACTTGTCTCAAGAAGTTTCCCTTTTCAGACTACTGTCTACATTAGTCAGTGCAACAGGAGTGAGCAAATCTCCACTACTACAACTTAGCACTGATTTTTGTTAAACAGACAGTTAGCAAAGTTGGAGATTTAATTTATATCTGAAAAATGTTTTTCAGATATAAAAATTAAACTCACAGTCTACTACTTAATGGACTGTGATTAATGAGTTATAAAGTTAACTGATTTCATTGCTTGACTAAAGGTTAATTGATAAGCAGCCATTTTCTTAAAAACTTGAGTTTTCTCTTGTATGAAGAGGGTCGACCATCTTTTTCCATCACATAAAGAGCAAAATTTTTCATAATGTTCTGGGTTTAAAAAAAAAAGTGAAAAAGAACCTGTTAAGTATTTATATTTCAAAACAGAATAGCATAAAGTGAATTTTGCATCCCATGCTGGACTCTAGATCATTTCTCTTTCCTGTTCTGGTATGGCTCCGCCAACTTTGTTTCTGTATCAACTGGCTCCACCTAGGATTGACCAGCGGCGCCCTCTTCAGGATGGCAGCAATACTACTACACGTAAGGAAGGTCTAAGCTGGCATTACTAGATAATTGATTTGAACTAATTTTGATCATTAATTGACAATGAATTGTAAGTTGATTAATTGTTTGCATCATTACTTAAAAGTATGTTGAAAATGCCAGTCATCCATCCATCTATCCATCTGGCAGGGATTTTACAAATGCATTTATAATCAAACTAAACAAGCAGGTGAACTTAAATCTAACAAAAAGACAACATGTGGGTGTTGATCTAGCTCATTGCAGCAGCAGGTGCAGTTCAGCTCTCTCTAAAAACACTTCAGGAGCAAAGGACACACAAGTGGCCTGCAGCCTGACCTCATACTGATGTGCCTCTTACAAGTAGTTGCTACTAATTGGCTAAGGCAGCGCTGGCATTCTCAACCTTCTGAGCTGACTTATGAAAATTCCTGCTTCAGTGTGTGTTGGACATTTATTTAAGGTTGAATATGCTGTGGGTCTAATGCATATTGACCCACAGCCACAGTTGGCAGAGGACGGCAGGTGGCACAGCAGGAGGCACCAGGTGACTCAGAGACCAAAAGGTCTCTAGGTCACTTGGTGGCTTCTCACCCACGGCTGCCTTTCATAAATCGTATGTGTTAAAATCTTGGTTTGCATTTTAAGGTCTGACTTTTATACCTTAAACCTGCAATTACGTTATTTCTTAGCCTACTAAATGTAGATCTAAACTAGAAGAAACATTGTAAATTGTAAATCACTAAGTTGTCTCTCCCCCTCGTTTTGATACTGTGTACAGTCTGCTGCTGTGACAAGACAGATTGAGTTATCTTTTTGTCACATCACAAACTCATTTAATTTGGTGCCACAGTAACTGATCACATGATTGGTTTCTTCAAGTTAACGACTTCCCTAGTGTAGAGAAAGCTTCTGCATAGCATAGGATGATAGTGCACTTTCCCCCCCCGTGGACTGATGATGTTATCAGTCTTCAACTTCAACTGCTTCAACTTTTGAGTAGCGTCTAGGTAAATTCGGTCAAAGTGGTGGCTAAGCACAAGACGTAGCATGTCTAAGTCTTGATGTTCATGCAAAGAAATGTTTTGACAAGTCCAAAACAACTATTCTTTAAGCTACAATTTCATAGGTAATGTTTGTAAGAGAATGATGGGATATATCAATAATAGTGTAATGGTATTGGCCAATTGTGGCAAACCTGTCTTTTCTGATTTTTCTGGTTAGTAATCATATCAAGCCCATTCTGTTTCTTATTGACTAAAGACTTAAAAGCACCAAGTGTAAGTTTGATTAGTTTTACTGTTTTTAGAGTTTATGTATCTTTGATAATTAAAACGGACAACAACACAACCAATGTGGCTGACCATCGTACTTAGCTTTATCAACAAAAAAGGGAGAAAATACATCTACAGCTTTTTACTGAAAAATGAAATTTGGATAACTTCTCCTTATGACAATGAATTTCTGAAGATTGAGCAGTCATAATTTGATCATTTTTGCTACAGTTTCCAGTAAGTAGAGACATCAGTCAGGAAGGATCTTTGATTTAAAGAAAAGTTTACCAAGGAAAACTGTCTTGCAGTTTAGTGTGAACACACTGCATGCAGAAAAGATTCAAGGTCTGTTAAATTACAGGGCAATCACAGAGTAGCCGTCAACCTCAGGAAATCAGTGTGGTTGAGCCATAGCTGTGGGAGCTGTTGCATGTTGTAGCCTACACTGACAAAAACATGTTGATATCCCCCTCTATCCTATATTTACGAGAAATAGAAATACATAACAAAACCAGCTCCAAATTGTTTGTTGATGAGAATCTCATGAGGTTTCTGTAAGATTACAAAACTTTTACAGTAAAAACTGCACTGCGACCCGTTTTTTTTTTCTCCGTTAATTTAAGAGGTAAAACTTCAACACTTGTCTCTCATTGTTGGCAGAGGACGGCTTCCAAATGTTTCCCTGTCAGTTCATTTAGCATTGGCTTACCCTCTTGCTGCTCACACGAGTGAAGTGAAGAACAAAAAAGGTATGAAACCATGCCAATCAACACTTTAGCCTGAGAGTGTGCCTGGATTATTTTTAGGACACAGAAAAGCAGTTTAAAGTACAGAGAGATAAACTGACTGGCAACCAGCTTTTCTGCTCTATAAAACAGATAAATGGTCACGGAAGACGACATATTCATTAATCCTACTGAAAAATGTGTACCATCACTTACATACATATTTATAAACAGATGTTCAATTGACAATGACATAGTGAGCAGTTTTGAAATGTGGTAGGCATCACAAGTGTATGTCGATTTTTCCCTCTTAGACCTAAAATGAAAGACTGGCGTGACAAAACCCGTGTACACTGATAAAATTCTATGTATGCTGAAAGAAAGTAAACCTTGAATAAATAAACTCCCTGTCTGCAAATTTTTTGCCAGTGGGAGCCCAAGTCAGCCATGCCGAAACATCCTCAATTCTAGAAATTTTCATGAGCAGCAGATTTTCGCTAAAATTGTAAGTGTTTTTCATCCTTTGCAATGTCTTCCAAAAGAGAGAGAGAGGCTGTACTGGCTGTTGCTTCATCCTGCCTGACTGTGTCATATGGCCTGCTCTGGGTTCTGCTATATTTCGCAAGTGATCTTTAGAAACAAATCATAAAGCCAGGCTTGTTGTAGGTGATAAGTTGACAGAACATTATTGGGTATCGCTCTCCTGGAATCGATCATTACGATTTCTGACCTCAAGACCTTTGCTGCATGTCTTCCTCCCTTCCCTCTTTGGCCATTTCCTGTCTGGTAATAAAGGCCACAAGTGCCAATGAAATAAATTAAAAAATAAAAGAGATAAAACTCCTTATTAGGGCATCAATATTATTAGTGAAACTGTAACAACATTTCTGTGCTTTAAACACTTCCAGTTGTGTTCGCGGAAAAAGTATCAACAAATAATCTGCTTTGGTACGAAACTGTCTTCCACTTTCCAAAGTGTAACGTTAGAATTTACTAAGACTGTAGAAAGTCATATTAATATGACTTTCTCTCCACAGACAGTAGAAAAAATGTGCAGAAAACGTCAAAAAGAGACTGAAGGAAAATAATAATTCCTGTGACAAAACAGTGCTTTGCCACTGAGCCTTTCTGAAAAATACGCTGCTCCGAGATGCATTCTGTACTATCATATGGCAAACAGAATATTATTCATATAAAACCAAATTAGAAAAGCTGCTAAACAGCCATGTGTGGATCTCAGGATAAACTATTTTCTGAGCAATAAAAAACAATATTTAAACTCCAGCTTCTCTGTGCATGAGGTGCGCTCATTAAAATGTGAGCCAGCTTGTCCAACGCAAACACATCCTGTTAAATTAAAGGGAGTCCCATCAGTGTCGAGTGTCCCTCGTCTAATCCTGTGACAGAGGTGATGCGGGTTATCAGGCCTACCACTCCACCTCTGCTGCTTCTCGCACTGTCCCCTTCCTCCAAAACTCAAGGAAATTTCTCTGGGAATCTCTTAAAACCTTGTGTTATCGTTACGCCTGCGAGCCCAAGTGGCCCTGCGAGAAAGCCCCCGGGGGCAACAGTTGGCGGAGGCTCGGCAGACGAGAAACGAACATAAACGGCGACGCAAACTGGAAGCACACTACTCACGGAGCGCTGGTGTGAATCCGGTCTGCGGTCAGGCGGATGAATGAGCCACATGAAAAGCCTGGTGGGGAAGAAGCCGGAGCATGAATGAGAGGAGGAGACGGAGGCGGAGCTTAAGAGCGACGCGACGACGAAGGGAGGGAACGAGCATGGAGCGAGGCAGGTACGGAAAATTGTTGGGAGAAAGAAAAAAACACTAAGGCAAGTTTTGTTTTAGGGGTAAAACAGCAGAAAAACTTAAAAGATAAAGCTGGAAAGAGAAAACGCATAAGATGAAGTCAGCTACACATGACACAGAATTCCCTTCCTGGTAGTAATTATAGCTCACGCTCAATCCCAGTGTCCACCGAACTCCTTTAGCAGTCACCGGGGCTTGTTAACAACTCATGTTGCACTGAGGGGATTAAAAAAAGGACTTAAAAAAACCCCTGAAAGAATGAGCCTAAGAGCAATCCTCCCAGCAGAACTGAAGTCCCAAAGAGCCCTATCAGTTCCATGATGCCTGTTAACCATACATCTCAGGCACGGAGAGTCCAGCAGCTGTCCGCCTGCCAGTGATATGGATTAAAGCACAAGAAGCTCCTAGTCGGCCTAATGCTGATTTAATAGACGTGTCAGCAGCCAAACGGTTTGTTAAATACAGAGTCTAGACAGAGAATGTGACCTGGTATGTCTCTGACGAGGTGCCTGGAAGAAAAATTAAACAAGTGAAGTAAAGTATTTTATCAGAACTGAAGGATGTTTGATTGATGTTTGGAGTGAGCTAACAAAGAGTTAAAAAAGCAGAGGGAAATAAATTCTGTGATTTTATGGGGGGCATCACAACCAGGTATCTTTTATAGCCAAGTCTTATTTTCTTACTATAACTTTTGCCGGACGATAAATTGCCCCAGAACTTATAGAGATAAATGATAAAATTGTTTTGAGAACTTTTTCAAGTAATATAATAGTAATAACATAAAAATTCACAAACACGTTCTCAAAGATCAACTTGAAATTCTAATGAACATTTAAACACTGGAGTCTGGAGGCATTTGGTATATCCAAAATAAATAAAGAAAACAACAGAAACAACAAATAAAATAAATTATGAAGACAAAATTATCTAAAAAAAACAAACAAACAAAAAAAAAGGGGATAGTTGAGACTAAAACACCAGACTGAAGACTTTTATCATTTGGTTTTTGGTAAAAAGAGGGAAAAAAGAGAAAACCGATAAGTCAAGCAAATAAACTCATTGAGTTTCTTTTAGTTTATCATGCGATTAATTGATTGATTGTTTATTGTGACACGCCTACTTACAAGCACTGGATCTGTGAGATTTATTTATTTTTTTATTTTTTACTTGATTCACTTTATAATAATTGATCAAAGTAGATTGTATCTTTTTTACTTTATGGTAAACCATTTTGTTTTTATAGGATTCCCTTTCTGGAAGTGATTATAATTCAATTGCTTATTGCGACAGGATTAGCTAATTAATTAATAATTCAATAGTTTTCATGAATTGAGTTGAATTCAAGACTTAAAATTTGCAGCTCAAACAGAAAAATCACCCAATGCAGCTGTTTCATGCAGAAAAATTGTGGCTCTTTTTGTAGGTCTATCACATAAAATCCCCACTAAAGTTAAATTATCATTGTTTGTTGTTCTAATGTGACTAAATATAAAAAAGAAAAAAGTACATAGCAAATCTCTGTGAAATGTCCTTAAGCGAATACCATCAAGATAACCCTTAGGGTGTCAGGAACCTAAGAGCCAACACATACAAGCTCAGTCTAAACAAAACCAATCTTTTTTTTTTTTGTTTTGGTTTTTTCCCCACAGATGGTTTGATGGTTAAGTTTCCACTGCTGCCTCCACAGTTCATCACTTCTGTGAGACTTTAAAGACTTTCGGTAAATCAAAATGTTCGCTCTCTTTCCAATCGAAACAAGCCAGAGGTATTCTCACTGAAACACTCAAAACATGTTGAAGACAAAGACAACTGATGGATACCAGCTTCTCTGGTGTTTAGTCTTGGCGCCACCTTGGCAGTTCATTTCGCTTTAAGCAGGGCGTTTTTCTGGAGGTGGTATGCGTGCAGACGTGACAGCAGTGGGCGGTTGACCTGCTCTGGGGTAAGCCCCCCCCAATCACCTGACATCTGGCTTTTTTACACAGCAGGGTCGATATTAAAATAAAGAGTCAGGTCACAGTAGGTGGAAGGGCCACACAAGGTCAACATGTGCAAAAAAAAAAAAAAAAAAACAGCAGCAACTTCTGCAATGATGTCGACTTTTTATCGGGGCTTAAGTAGAAATGAAATATCCTGCATTTTAAATGTTGCTGTGGGCATAAAAGACAAAAAAACAACAAAAAAATAACACAAAAAACAGCAAAGAAGCAGAAAAAAACCAGGGTTAAATCAAAGTAAGAGGCTGAGTGCAACGCCTTGACGTCTGTCAGTGCTTAGTTGTCTTAATGAAAAACAGACACTTTACAGAAGCAAATGTTTTCTGGGAGATGGATTAGAACAACACAGACACTTTGTAGGCATTGTGGTGACTGATGCTTGTCCTTCTCTGGGATCGGATGAAAGATAAATCCTTGAACTCATTCTCATTTTAATCACCTCATTTGACTGCAAGACTAAGTGATAATAAGGGGGCTTTCCTTCCAGATGATGATTTCCAAATGACGCTACTTGTTAGAGAAAGGCCAGACCCAAACAGGCTCGTATGGACTTAATGTGTTCTGTTGTGGTTTTATGACACCAGCACAAAAAAGTGAATAATTATGCAGTGGAAATAATAGAATATGTTGTTTTTAAAATGCATTGTTCTTGCAGCATCACCTTACGGTTGCAGGTATTGGCAGTATTTTACTATGTTCAGATTATGAATTGCGTGGTGCTCAGATTGCTCCTCAACTTTGACAGAAAAAATAGTTGATATTTCTCCTGAAAACCAGCATAGTTGTCTAATTATGACCTGCTTGTTTATCTTCCAAGTGGCCAGGATCCAGAGATTGGTGCTGTTTTATTATTTTCAGAGGCTACCTGAGTTTTCCAGTCTTTAGTGAGTCAGCTGCTACAAACCACATGTTACCACACATAATGTCAGATTGCTTCTGGGAAAAATGCCTGTGGTTAGGCACCATTATATATGGCCAACCTGCCCATTATGGTTCACCCCTCTTTCATTTGTGAATGTGAGCTCTGTGTTTGTATGCGAATCAAAACTCCATGCATAACTATTCCTGTCATCTGTGCGCTCACACACAAACACACACACTCACGGAAAACACAACCACATCCTCCACTTGAACTTGTTTTTCATCACATATGTGTGGACATCATGGAGAATCTGTGGAGGAAACTAAAGATTAGGGTGATGACAACGAGGCCCTCCAACCTCAAATACCAGTGAAAACATGCAAAAAGCTGGTCAGGTATTATTCAAATTTGATTTAATGCCAATGAGAATTTTTCTGTTCATAACTGAAAAGGTTTTATTTATTTTTTTAGCATGCAGCATTTTATAGCATGTAAGTAAAAACATAATGGCAATGGCGTCAATATCGGCCGGGGTTAGTCATTTTTCTCATATATATTGGCGTCAGTCCCGTAAATTAATCCAGGGCGATATTAGTCAAGGGATCACGCTAATTTTCACATCGCTGCATCCACAAAAAAATGTCGCATTAAATTTTCAAACTGATAATCATTTTACTACATTTTAACAGCAACAAACTTCTTGGTGGAGCCAATCTAAATTGGATTTTTTTTTTTTTTTTATTGGTAGTGAATGAGATTGTTTGGGCTGCAGAATTTTCGATTTCTGTAATGCAACCTGCTCTGCATGCTTTGTTCTTTGTTTTTGCTCCTAGCTTAGGGGAAGACGGAGTGAAAAAAATTCATAAAATGTTATCAGGCAAACATCTGATCCGACATGACTCAAAAAATACACACTTTTATTACAATGTACACACCATAGCAGTGCCAGTATGCCTTTGACTCCCTGTGAAAACATTAAGAGCTTTTAGGATTTAAATCGCTGCTGCTATGAGAATAACTCAACAGGTGAGTGTGAGTTTCAATGAAATGGAAGAATGTTAAAGCAATCCATTTCTAGCTCCAGCGGAGAAAGGAGATAAACAAAAACAGATCAGTTTCTTGGCCTGCTTGTGTCCCTGGTTGGTGCTTTTCTTCTTCAGTTGTGCCACCGAGTCAGCTGACGTTCGTTCTGTTATGGGTGGACACAGTGGACGACAGCATGTCTTTTACTTTTATTTTGTCAGGGAGGGGAAAACCCCCCCACAAAAAGAGCAGTAGAAAATACAAAAATTCAAATCCATCTCCTGTAAATCCATTAAATATCGTCTTTGGTTTCAAAAAATGATCTTTTCTTTTTAATAAAACTCGGAGACCATCCACAAAACTATCACAATGAGCTGAAGCAGCTGAATAGACAACAGTGGATTAAAACTCAAACAGCACAAAAGTCTCAAGTCCCCCGCTATTATTATCCCTATCAGTTTGCAGCATTCTGCTGCTTTTTAAATCTGCCCTTCTTTTTCAGCTGCATGGCATGCAATTATTAACGAGATCAAAGCGAATGAAAGGGCTTCTGCGTCAGCGAGGTTGAGCTCGGGGAGCCGACTGACACTAAGTGATAACGGCAAAGCACTGGATTGTTTTTGCCTCTGCATGCAGTGCCATACACGCGAAATACGAGCTTTGTAGCTGCTAACTAAGGGTTGCTGTCAGTTGTTATCTGGGGTAGTAATTCAAATACAGCATGAACTTTTGCATAGCCTCTTTAAAACTATTAAGAAGTCTTCAACTCTGTGAAGTGACATGAAGATTTAAGGTTACAAAATGCTAACTATGAAATAAAAAGAATTAAGTAAGCTGAAGAAAAATAAGGTTAGAGACATGGATATGATTCTGGCTTTTGGAAACAGGTTTATCCTCTAAACACCACACTGCACTGAACAGCAATACCACCAATCCGAGGTAATCAGCTGGCTTATTGATGAACCCTTCTCTTTAATTTTGGGTGATTGATAACCAGCAGATACTTACATACGTCGCATAAACACAAAACAAGTGATTTTAATGTTGATTCAAGTTTTTAAAATTCTTTAGAAACCTTTAAAAAACAGTGTCTGGTTTTGTGATAACCTCACACACCAAGAGGAAAGAGGGTTAGCTCACAATGCTATCTCAAAGCTCTCTGCTAAAAAAAATAAGAAAATATATGTATATATTTTTCCCATATTTATTTACCCAATAAATGCAACAGAGTACAAATTAGTAAATATGATGAAAAGTTGTCATTTTATGTTGAAAGTTTTATGTTGAAAGTTTAAGACTTGCTCGTGCAAGTCTTAAACTGCTGCTTTTCTAACCTCCTGTGAAACAATTAATATACAAGTGTCCAGTTTCTACCGTATGTTTAATTGCCTCCTCCTCTATTACAATATGCCATTGTTAATATTTTTCTTACCATCTAATAAAAATGTTTTCCTGCTGCATTACTGTCTAATAGTAATATCAGCGCTGGATTTAAATGTTATATCAGCTCTTACAGCAGCACAGCTTAGCTAAAACCATGCCTAAGGTGGCTTGCTAATGTAAAATTGCTTCATAAAAACAGTTAAAAGTAATATTTTTAAAAATTTACTTCAAAAGGAGTTCTACGTGGGAATCACTTGTCCTGATATGAAACATATATTACTTGTGTTTAAAGGGTAATAAAACTTACAACAATAGCTGGAGCTTGTAATTCTTAAGAAGATGAAGTGATATAAGATGACCGCTTCAGATGGCCATTTGGCAGGAAGAGTGGCAGAAAAAGCCCTTTCCTACCCATAAGCAGGGCAAAGGACAGCAATAGAAACAGAATGACGACAGATCAGCTTCGACACGTTTTGGAGCCAGAGGAGGGCATCGCGTCATAAAATATTCAGTCCAGACAGATATATGATAGCCTAACTAGATCACAGAGAGTAAAGCGGTGAGAATGATAAAATGGAGCAAAATTAATCTGAGTGTACAATTCTGACTCACAGTTCAGGTATGCTTACATGGAGCCAGGCTTGAAAAACCATTATCTAGCAGGGCAACCGTGTCTGGCTCCCTTTGGAGAACAACATGGAGCTCTAAAGTCTGAACTACAAGTCTGAAAAGTACAAAGACGTACAAGGAGGATTTGAATAATTGACATCCAGGATCAGGATGTTTTAAGTCAAATTACCTACATTTTCATCTCTTAAAAATCACAAGTGAAAAAAGTGAAACTTCACAAGTTTTCCTCTGTCATTAAATGTACAAAAGCTACAAATATAAAAACGTTAGTTTTCAAAGATCAAATAATGGATTTTTAATTGTTGCTCAAATATTGACCATCAATAATGAGAGTACTACAGGTCAAATGGCTGAAAAACACCCACTAAACTTTTCCCTTGGTAAAAAAAAACAACAACAATTTGGCTGTTAGAAATATACGTGAAATACTGTAAAACAGCTGTGAGAAACAGAAACACTACCCGCGTTTCTATTACAAATAAGTGCAAAAGTTAGTTGCTATTCCACAAAATCAAAAAAACATAATTTCAAAATCGTAATGTTTCCATTAAACAAAAACGGCAATTAAAATCACACATGAATAACACATGATAAGTCATTAAAAAAAACACATCGTGTCGTCATCTTCCTACCACTTTTTTGTCTCCTTTGTCATTTCTGCCAGTAGTAACATCTGGTTGTTGATCATGCGACTCGTTTGATGCAAAAAACAAAGTTTCCGTTGCAGTTTTGCAAAATACAGTAATTTCGATACAGCCAAAAAAATCCCACCTCATCCTATTTTCAACATTTTTTATTAACAAACAAGAGTTTTTTTTTGTTTTTTTTTAATTGCCATGTTTACATTTAGCAAATTTATTTTCGTAATTCCAAATTGCTCAATTATATGGTCGATAGAAATGCAGCTACAGGTACCATGGAAACGCCTTTATGAAAATAATGCTGATTAAAACTGAAGCTGGAAAATCGTCTGTTATGTCTGCAGCTGACTGCAGGCTGAATACCGCATGAAACAATGGTATTTTTAATAAAGGTTATCATATCACAATAATCTAATAATTTATCTTCAATTTGTCCCATTAAAAGTATCACGTGATATTAAGATGTGAAACTGATTAGACCTGGAGAGGTATGAATAAAGTACGCAGCAAACATTTACAAAGTACTGCATGTCCCACAAACACAGTACAGGAAACCAAAACTGTGATAGTGATGAAAAACTTAACGGTCGTACTCTGTCTTTGTGTAAGCTGTCGAACATCCAGAGAGGTTCACTGGAAGGGGATCCTCTATCATGATCAACATCCATGACAAGGACAAAGTTTTGAGAGCAGCGAATGCCAAAAGCAGAGACAATAAGTTCCTATAAACAGACCAGGGGAGAAGTGAACAAAAACAAGGGATGACAGGAAAGGGAGAATGGGGCTGTGATTGTTAAGCAGAAAATAATGTCTCTGCCCTGCCTGCTCATACTGTCCTCCTTCTTTGGGCTGACTGCTGCATGTCTCTAAAAGCCTCTGTTAGTCTGAAAAAGAACTGTTAAAAGTCCTCTGAGGTAGATGGTGGGGGAAAAAAAGTGCAGACACGGGAGAAGACGAAAAAGCCAGACAGCATGCATTTTATAAGAGCGCCAAAAATCAGAAGGAAAGAAGAAACTCTCTCTACGTTAACCGACATTATCAAGTTCAAGGTGGACTGTGAAGGTGTGCATGTCTAGGTCCTCAATTATAAAGCTGCTTTAAAACAAATACAGCCACAGGAAGCAAAACCAAAACATGCAGCATTAGGAATAGGCTGCTTACTATAAATTCATATTGTCCCTACAGTTTAAAGTGAGATGTTAGAGAAAGTGCCAGAGAGATGGGCGTGTCCTCCAGCTGTTTGGAGGAATGGAGTTCTGCCCCTTCCCCACTTGTTGCTGCATACTGTTGGCCAGCTAACTGAAAGAAGACCAATACCCTTTTTTTTTGCATAGAAGAAAAACAAATTCAGCTGTCCTGAATCATTTACGGTTGCAAAAATGGCAATAAAGTTTGTAAATTTTTGATTGACAGGTTGGACACAAATCATATTTTGAGATATGTCATTAGTGTCCAGTGTGATCATCTGTTGCTGAGACACAACTGAGTAAATATTACACCAATATGAAAAATGCAAGTTCCTAACACCTATATTGGCCAATAACTACTACAATCCAAACAGTTCTTCATAATATGAATATTGCACTGCAATGGCAACATTTCTGAGATTTACACTTAACTATGTACCAATTTGAATAACTAGCATGTGGCTTGATAAGCTTTTGACAGGCTAGTTGCTATTAGGAGCATGAGTTAAAAACACTGTTTGTCTTTGCATTTTATGCATAATGTCCCACAAGTAAAATTTGCACAAATATATATGCATGGCAGCGATGTTGGAGTCTGACGTATAAGTTGAGGAGATTTTTATCTTTCTCACATCCTTATTATTTTGTCAACTCAAAATGTTTAATTTTTTGTTCAAGCAAGCAGTGCATATTGAAAAAATAATATGCTCTGTCCCTTTTAATTATTACCTTTTTTTTGATAAAACACTACAAATTGAGATCCAACTCTACTGGGAAACCTGTCTTAACAATATGATCATATTTGGAAAAAAGAAACATTTTATGTTTGCAAACCACTGTTATTAAATTATTCTTTAACAATAAACTGTTATAAATTTATGTTTTAGCAGCAATAGGAGTACGATGGCTTTTCTTTTTTTAAATAAAAACCAAGTTGCTAATGTTATATGTTTGCATTAAAATTTTTGGTATATATACTGTAAATCAATGCCAATTTTACTGGAGGTTATACTATAAATCATACATTCTTGAAACATATCTTGATCAATACATCTATTATTTAAATTAATCAATTAATTTAATTAAAGTTTCATTTAACAAACTGTAGCGGTAGCCGTAAAATCTGGTTAAAAACCATAAAACTACTCGGTTTTCCATGGAGCGAATTCAAAGACTAAAGGCGGTACATTTATGCTTCAGCAGTTCTACACAAACCTTCTGGGTAGCAAAAAGAAAACATGCACCTTTGCTTTCATGTGAAGTGCTGAGAAAACACCAACATAACCTGAGGCATCTCCTTGCATCTAATGTATATGCCACCTGAGTGCAATTGTTTCAAAAAAAATAAAATAATAAAAAATTAAAAAAAAAATTAAAAAAAAGCTGTTCTGATCCTTCATCTGCACCGGAAGCCTTTCATTCAGGAAAAACAGATTGCATGAAACAGGGAAAGTTGGGAAAATAAAATAAAATAATCTCAAGATAGTGCTGAGTAATCCGACCATGGATTAGGACTGAAACAATTAATCGTCATTAATTGATTATTGAAATAATCATCAACTATTGTAGAAATCGATCACTAGTTAACTCGTTAACAGACTCAAAATAAAGGTTATTTGCTTAAAAATAAAAATATTCAGAGCTTTAATTTAGCCAAAAATGTACCAATTATATACATATATTTCACATTTAAGATAAAAATGCCTTCGTAAAACATATATTTAACCCAAAACTCCTGAAGTGGCTCAAGAAATGCTCTGCTATGCTATTGCATTTTAGAAAATAAAATGCTTATTTTCTTATTCAAAAATCTATTTGAATTAGTCGTTTATTTCCATTTTCTAATCAAACACTGAATTGAAAAGACTTAATATTTCAATGAAAAAATCTGCAAAATGTGACAAATTTTTTATCCGAATAAACAATTAATCGTCAGAATACTGAATAAATGAATCGATCAATGAAATATTTGTTACTTGCAGCCCTGTCTGGGATGACAGACAGATCTGCTTTCACTCTGTTTAATAGGAATCCCATAAATAGGAGAAAGAAAAAAATCTGCCGGTAGTGCGAAAAAAAAAAAAAAATCTGGGTAGGGAATATCAAGCGTATCGCTCTTTTATATACTTCAACTCTCTTGATCGGTGCAATAGAAGTGATGAGGTAGTCATTAAAACACAGCAAGATGGTGAAGTACATCAGCACCGCGAGTGATGCATAGAAATGAATTCATTAGAAACGTGAACACAGGCATTCCCCGCTGAGTTTTACAGCCTTGTGTTGCTCTTCTATTTTTAGGATGTCAGTCCTAAATTAGCTCTTTGAAGTCTAATCCGTAATAGACACCAGGAACCAAATACTGCTGGAAGTGAATTTCTTCACTGCTCAGCATGAAAGCGGGACCCTGAATGCGAATATGGATGTTAAATTTCAGAGTGAAGATTTCAGATGAGCTCGATACGGTTAGGGATGTCTTGGAAATCACAAAGACAAAAAAAAAAAAAGGAACAAGAAAGTGTGATTTCTCATTTATGTCGTGAACGTAAGTGGATTCTCAAAACACGGCAAGTTCTTTACACCTTAAAAGTTGATGTATAATGGTTGTTAAAATCCCCATTGGTAGCAATAAGACTTATGTAACTAATTACTAATTACTCCCATTTTCTGTCGTGTCTCTTTTGGGAGAAGACAGTGATCCGACAAATCAGAGAGAATATTAAATGTGTGTCATGTTTGTTTTGTTTCCTAATTGACCTAATGACATTTATTGCAGCTTTTATTTGCAGATATACTCATTTAGTCACCATTATGAACAGTCATTAACATCCCATAATTCATCAACGTCACTCGCTAATAATCGAGTGCAGCCTTTCAAAGTAAAACTTGCAGCTTTTATGTCTACTACAAGACTTAAGTATTAGTGCAGGGTTTCCTCCAGAGAACTTGCTAACCCCAGTGCTCAGGGCGCTAGGGCAGTCATCCAGCCCACCGCCATGTTTTTAAGTTAAAAAATGTTTAAAGTTAACATAAAATTTGAAAATATCACTTGATAGTTATGTGTTATTGGAAGACTGGAAGATTAATACCTAAATGCCAACTATAATCTTAAAAAAGGCAATAATTAAAAAAAAAACTTAAGTAAATAAACAATGCCAAGCCTGGTGGGGGCACAAGTAAACCCTGGTGGCCCGCCAGGCTGATAATACACTGAGGGAAACCCTGCAATATATGAAATGAAAAGATGGAAAGAAAATAAAATGGTGGTCCCACTGGGAATGTTGCTTAGATTTGCTTCCAAATTACAAATCTTGACTAGGTCTTCAAGGTAAGTACACATCCAGTTGGGTTTGTACTTTTGCTAGTAAGAACCCAGAAGAACACAAAATACATCCATCCATCCATTTTCCGTCACCCTTGTCCCTCAGTGGGGTCGGGAGGGGTGCTGGTGCCTATCTCCAGCTCACGTTCCGGGCGAGAGGCGGGGAACACAAAATACAATATCCCTTAAATATGAAAACAACCGATTTAATCACAGTGCAACTTTTTTAACATATGCCTCTAAAACTAACTTTGTTCACATGAAATTAGCTACCATCATGCAATCCAGATTCCCTCTTCTGGTTCAACATCCGCTGGATCGTCTCTGCCACTAATTTTTTAATCTATTCTAAACCCAATCGTGTTTTGGGTTTTAAAAGTGCTGCAAAACCCCTCGGCAGGTCATGCTTCACTCCCCTCCGACAAACCTCGCACATCTATGCCATCCTGCTAAAAAGTATTTCAACTCCACCAACCATGCATTCCATCAACAGCTGAGCGTGTGGGAAACGTGCAGCAACAGGACATCACAACGCTGCCAGAACCACAGATCGGGCGATGAAGGCCTTAGGAGAAATATCGTGTTGCAACATGACAGGTTTTGGGCATCCATCATAATGATGCGTCAGACTGCTGTGAATTTTACCACGTTGCATTGTTTTGATGAACGAAAAAGACCTGCACAGCATCGTGTTGCCAGACCACATCTGAAACTGATTTTTATTTGGGTAAGATATAAACTCAACGTACGTCAAAGCTTCGTAGGAACTGTGCAGACAAAGGCAAAGCGGTGTAGTCGACAGGATGTTTCAATAAATGCTTTGTAGCACGGAGACGGCCCTTGTAAAAGTGTTCAATGACATCCATATAAATACAGACTGTGGGAGAACCACAGTGCTGGTTCTGTTGGACCTCAGCGCAGCTTTCAACACTGTTGACCACGACATTTCACTGAATCGACTGGAGAGTTGGGTCGGACTCTCCGGTCCAGTGCTCAACTGGTTTGAATCTTACATAAAGAACAGGGATTTCTTTGTTTCAATCGGAAACTTCTCATCAGAGAGGTCAAAGGTCACATGTGGGGTACCCCAAGGTTCAATCCTAGGATCACTTCTTTTCAATATTTACATGCTCCCAGTGGCTCAGGTTATAACAGGAAATAAGATTAGCTACGATTAGTTTTGATGTCTTCGATGTTTTTAATATTTTTATCTATTTATTAATTTCTTTTTATTTCTCTTTCTCACTGTTTCCGTTTTAATGATATAACCCCCCCCAACCCCCCCTCCGGAAAACATCCCAGTTAAACGTTTAACTAAAGTCCTACGGGGTTTAGAGTCCCGGTTGACGGCATTTCATCTAAAAACCTAGAGGTTAGAGTCCTTGTCAAACGGTGTTTTTGACTAAAGTCCCGGAGGGTTAGAGCCCAAGTTAAACGTTTAACTGAAGTCCTAAAAGGGGTGCGGGTTTTAATGTTTTTAATCTTTTTCAAAATCTCTCTCTTTCTCACTGTTTATTCCAGAGGTTCCCAAACTGTGGGGCGCGCCCCCTACGGTCCAAACAGAGGATGTTCACATTTGCAAATATCAGGAAGCAAAACAAGAAGTCTTTGCCTCGTGTTTCAGGTTGACAGGATACGAAATGACGTGCAGTTTCTGGTCAATTTTAACCCTGTCCCACTTTTCTTTCTGAAAATAGTTTTCACTTCCCCTCCCCGCCTCCCGGAAAATCTAATTTAATTTTGGTCATTTGGCGACAGAAGAAAGACTTGGCTCCGCTGGCCCTCTGGCAGGAGGTAGCGCAATGTTTCCAAAGAAAAGGGAAACGCCATCAATTTGAGGATAAAAGTTATTACCTTGTGATACTGGAGGGAAACCATCATAAATTTGCATCTGTAAGAGGCTGAAAAAAAAAAAACTCTTTATAGACGTGGAAAAGTTTCGAGATGTTCAAAGAACCCTCAAGGGGTCCGTGAGATTCACTGATAAAGTGTGGCACCTTTTATCACACTTGCCTTCATATCAGATTCAAACTACTGGAACTTTCTCTGCCTGCTGGCCGTAATTCACCACAACAGACTTTTACTGGTCCCACTGTCTGCAGTTAACGCAAACAGTTAAATGCTGGGAATTAAAGAACAGGATGAACCATGAAAACATTTGTACTGCACTCAGACAAACTATTTATGGTATCTAGAAGCTGGCCTTGGATGAATCAGTGCTGTGGGGCCTTTTTAGAGGGGACACACACACACACACACTCACAGTGCAAGTCCAGCTGTTAACCTTAAGTAAAAAAGAAACCCTCTGATTTTCAGTTCAGATATTCACTTCCTTTATCCAGATTTTAAGCTTTAAGATAACATCTATATGCATAAAACCTGAAAATGATGGGTCCATTAATCTGGTTGGTGCAAGTATTGAATCGCTGCACTTCTTGAAAAGTCTGAGGCGAGTGATCTATCTGGTTTAATCATCACTCATTCTTTACAAATGACGCAACTTGACTGCTAACATCTTGACGACATTACCACAACGCTATCCATCTGCCTCCTGGCCTCGTCAGGGGAACAACATTCTTCACAACTGTCCATCATCACAACTAAGTAATCATGCCGTGACTGCCTAAATAAATGGTTGTCTGGAAAATTTGATGGATGGCTAAAACTTTCATGACATGGCTGGGTTTTTTTTTTTTTTTTTGATAAATAAATTTTTGCCAGGTTGAAAAACTATCAGTCCAGTGTTGCTCACGGTGTTTTCTTTTTAGATTTTAAATTATGAAAAATCTATTGCAGGATTGTAGTTTTTGTTGAGGTTCATTTCATTATCAAGGACAATAAAAATTATAATTCACCAAACAATTACTGCTATTCAACTGAAGCAACTGAACTAGAGGATGGACTTAAATAAGCCAATGAACCTGAATGATGGAATATCCACATAGTTATGCATCAGAAGTTCAGCTGGAAATTTATGATTCTGGTACCAAATCAGCGTCGGAGTTTCAAACAGATGAACCTTTATTCCCATTTATCAATATTAACATTAATTCTTGGTGGATCTTACATGTAACATATTGTTTGTTGAGATGCATATTGGCTGAGGATTTGTGGCTGACTTCCAATCTATGGCTGTTTGACCTCCTGATGTTGTATTAGGTTGATTAAACATTGTCTTATAATAAGAATGTTAAAAAAAAAATTAGGAGTAAAAAAATTTATTGTAATTTTTAGAAAAAGAAAATGATAAAGTTTGCATTTCAAGCTTGTTTTAGCATTTTAGCATTACCAATTATAAACATTAGCAAAGTTCTGAACTTTGAATCTCAGTTCAAAGTTTTGAACTATACCTGGTGAAGTCTTAACGCATTTTGCTCTGTTGCAATCTAGTAGAACCGTAGACATATCATAGAAAATGCATTTTTCTTTAAAATAGTTTCCTACATCTCTGTTCTGCCTCCAACTTCCTTTTAAAACACACAGCCTGTGCTAAAAATAACAAATACTGAGCCTTCTTCTGTCAGTAGCATAAAACACACTGAAGAGTGTTGTCACTACCACCTGATATCGCAGTATCGATTGGAAATGCCAACCAATCAGTCTTTGATCTGTACCGTTCAAGCTGAAAATCTGCCAGTTGTTGCTAAGTGTGTTATCTTGTTTCTGTGTAAATTTCTGTTTAACAATAACTACCTAAGACAGGGTTGCAATAATAACAGGCAGAGATAGGATGTGGCTTTCTGTACAATGGTAATGAAACGTCCTATAGCTCAGTAGGTCTGCTTTCATACTTACTAATAATGCATAATGAACACATAATCAGGCTTGCAAACATATTGGCTTAAGTTATTGATCACAAATTAAATATGCAGTACCTATTCAAAAGTCAAAGGCTAGCATGAAGCATTACGGCTGCAATGTAATGTCAGTCTTTTCCTTCTAGCAATCAGTTAGTTAAAATCAACAAAAAATGTCTTAGAAAGATCTTATTCAGAAAATGCCTGTATTTTCTATTTTTCAATAAAGTTTCTTTTATTCATTTGAGTATTTGGAGATATCTGGTTACTTGAAAACATTTGGAGCTTGTCTTAAGTGACCTTGAAACAATGTTTGTCTCCCTCTGTGAATTTTTGGGAAGTTTTCCCAACTTGTAAGAGCTCACTATGCACAAGACCTGAGGAATGCTGGTTTTGAATGATAATCAGATTTGACAGATGTCAGCGGGTGAGGACTGGGGAAGGCATTCAACCCACTTTTCAGCTTTTAGGGGGGCCTAGAATGTAAACACAGCTGAAAAAACATGTTAAAGAGGGTGGGAAGATCAGGGGTCTGGCTGGGAGTCGAGTAGTCGCAACAAGTCAACGATACGCAGCAGAGCAGCTCTCTCACATGCATGATCCACTCTGAATGCAGGCTACACTAGTGTGAAAAAGTGTTTTTAATTTTTATATATCCAATATGATACTAAAGAGGATTTGTATGCTAAATAAACTCTTAAGTTTACAAAGTCACAAACCTTTCTTTATGCAAACAAGGCAGATAATTCATAAGCAATTTTACAGTTGTACATGTCTTAACAGTGTTTCATTGAGTCCAATTAAGATTGTGATGCCCCGGGGCATCACAGCAACTCCATGCTGCTAAAAAAAACATCCATTTTACACTGTTGCCTAAGTTTGTGTGGGAATCACAATTTGTTGCATGCAGTATTAGGCTGAAGATTGAGAAACAAATCACTTTGCAGTGACTTGACTCGTGATTAGCTAAATTTCTGGCTTGTTTTTCCAACTTCACTGTTGTGCTTTATGAACAAAAATGAAATACGACGACGATAAAGCAGTCAGTCCTGTCCTGAATCTGGATTATGAAGTAAACAATATACTTTACGCAAAAAAAATGTTTGTAGAAAGTTGGATCTTATGGCTGCAGTTGGTTTGAAAACCACAGAAGGATCCACCGCTTGACGTATTAAAACATTTTTCACGAACTAAAGTCTCTCCTTAGACGTCATGAAGTTGTCAGATTTTCTTAGTAAAATTAATAATTTACAATAATCGATTAATAATCTGAAAATGAGCAGATGGATTAATTAAAACATGATCACTGGCAGTGGTCGGCCCGGCTCATTTGCCAGCTGTTTCCATCAATATTACTGGTACTTCCACAACTTCTTTCATCTCTACTTTAAGCTCCGTCTTGCTTTAAGTCCAAATTGTCTCTCCATTTTCAAAGCCTGAGCCGCACAGGCCAGGCCAGAGGCTGAACAGCTGAAACATCAGTCTTGTTAAAGAGACCGCCAAGACGAAGCTGAATTAACAACAAAACAATTGGTGGGAAGACCAAAAGACATAGTGGAGATCGAGTTTAAAGTCACTGGGCAAACTGGTGGATAATAAATTGGAAAATCAGATTACATGGCAGCATTGTGAGGTAAGGAATACTATCTATAAAAACACTTTCTGTATTTTCCCTGGTTTGATCCAATTCCAAGTCTTTGAGGTGTTGATTGATACACTGTTCGATATTTTCCAACAGGACAGAAATGCACAACACTGCAAAAGAAAAAAGGAAAGAAAGATTGTGTTCATAAGTCCATGAGAATCAATGACAACTGATCTTGAAACTGAGTTTTAGCTGATGTCTTATACATTAATCCAGTCATAACACTGATGTTCTCAGTCTTGCACTCGTTCTGGTCCTCACATTACTGTGATCATTAGTCCTTCATCACCATCCTTAATTCTAATGGTAGCCATTAGCTTTAGACACAAATAAAGTGATGTGACAGTTTAAGAAATATTGGATGTGCCCTTTGTCTTGAATATTTCATGTATTATGGATGAAGAGTCAAAATCTTCCACTGAGTCAGGAAGCACTGCTTTCTGCCATGACGTCACCACCTTGTCTCAATAACTAAGAATCAAATTACTTTCTGGAGAGGAAAGTTTTACTTTTCTTTGAATGCCTCAAAGTTTTAAAGAGAATTATTAACTGAATTAATCAGTTTGTGACGTGACTCTTCATAAGTGCAGACGAAGTGTCTGCATAGTGTTGTGTGAGATTAGCATCGTAAGGCTATTTCTTCGAAAGTTTAGTAGCAGTCGTGTAGTTTTGTAGCAGCGCAGTAATATGGAGTACATTAAATTGTGACAAATTTTCTCAAATCGATACTTTCCACAAATCAAAACTGTCAGATGACACCTGCTTTAGCTAAAGCTAAAGGCTTTGCTTCTGCAAATCTTTAGCTGAAACAGGTTTTTAGTATTATTTAGTTGTGCTAAATAATGTAGGTAACATTTCAGTGGTTACTATATTGAGGTTATTAATTAATGAAACCAGTAATAAACTGGAACAACTGTGGGTTTATTTATAAATTAGAATGAATTGAGCCTGCTTTAGCTGAAGCAGGTCTTTAGCTAAATAATGTTTCAGCATTATTTAGCTAAAGACCTGCTTTAGGATTATGTAGCTTGGTTAAATGAAGCGTTAGCAGTATTTAGCTAAAGTAGGTATCTTCCTATGTTACTAAAACACAAGGCAGACATGAAATGATGAGGGTGTAGATAACATGTCAGTGGTTACTGCATGGAAGTTATTAATTCGTGAAGCCAGTAATAAACTGGAACAACTGTGGGTTTATTTATAAACTAGAATGAACTGAGCAAGTCTTTTCAGGAAAATGTGTTTATTTTTACATCATCTATAGGCTCTGAGTAAGGAACAGCCAAGCTCCAAACATAAAACATTAGCAGTTATTTTATTGATGAAACGGAGCATGGTTGCGTGTGTGGGAAAGAATGTCCTTATGTTGGGAGCCTTGACTAAGGACTTGAGAGAGCCATGACAGGAATGATGACCTTTTCTCATGCAGTGGCACATTCCTACCATAACTAAAGTGAAATGGACTCAGGGTAACTAAAGCATGCAACATGGAGACACAACTTAGTGGAATTTATGGGAAACTTCCACCCACTGCTGGTCAAACGCTCTTATCCACCAAGGACCAAATTCCATCTAGAAAGTTTAAGAAAATAATCCAAGGTCAGGAGGATGGGGTAACACAGAGGAGAAGTTCAAGAAGAAAGAGAAGCTAAATCAACAGTTTTCTGGAAGTCATCCAGTGGTCATTGCTTTGTTTACATTTTTGTGCATCATTTGTAGAAATCATCATCCCACCTGTAATTATCCAATTACTGTGGTGGTTGGGAAGCGTGTGCATAGCGTACAGCGCAGCATCCACACATCCACTTCCCTGAAATAGTAGTTGCAGGAAAAGGAGCAGAGCTGGCCCACAGATCATTTTATATTGATGTCTCAGACATCTGTGACTCTTTGTGAAATCCATTTCTGCTCTCTGATGGGAACTCCAACAGCTGCTAGCTCGCACACTCCACTTAGCAGGACAAACACAAGGGGTTTTTGAGTTGGATGGGGGGGTGAAACACAGGAGTATGATATGACTACGTGCTCTAGACGCCTACTAATTTATTGATCTCTGCTGATTTTAACACAATAGGCTTCAAGGACATAATGGGTCGAGCCTTTTTCTCCTCTTTCACACTTTTTGCTGCTATGGTACAATTCAATTAAGTCCCATAAAGCGGGTCCTAATGGGAAAACTGTACATGATTTACTCCTCAAATGAGAAGGCAAGGGCACTTTCAGGAGCAGAACCGGAGTGGTAACTCGAGAGGTAAAAAGCACAGGACACATTCCTGTCCGTTCGTCACTGACAATTACAAAGGCGAAACACAGCGATCGATAAACAGAGGAACTTTACGAGCATCCATGAGTCAAAGAAGTGATGGATCTACACACACGCTGTTTACCGTCAGTCAATAGACATTGACTTTCACAGTGCTCTAAACCTCCACTGGGACTGAGGAGCACTTGGCCTCGGATTGCGCCGGCCATCTAAACGCAACATTTAAACATTGGTAGAGGACATTTAGCCTGGAGATGAACTGACCAAGCTTCACTGGTTTACTTTAAACTCTGACCTGCCAGTTGTGACTTAAGATAAGGCAATTTTGTTTGTAACTATTCATTTGAACTTTATTTAATCTTTGATCATGACAAAAAAGAAAACACTGCAGGTTTCTTGATAAAGGCAGCGGTTTTAACCCAACACAAAATGAATGGAGTAGAAGATTATCACCGTTTATGCACTGCAGAATGAAAGTACAATGATACGTTTTAAAAAGCTAGTGTCTGCTGAAAAGACACAGGGTTGTTGATCATGACTCGTGTGATGAGAAAAAAGTGTTTCAACACCAGTTTTGTGGAATACACTCATTTCAATACATTTGAAAAACCATCTCACTTCGGCATGTTTCATGACAGAAGTTAAAATCTTATATGGATAAAAAAAGATAAACTTTTGTTGAAATACTTTCAGTACCCAGTTTACCTCCTGAAGTCTCACTCTCTCTCACTCTCTTGCAGCTTGAGTGGACCACAAAAATGTCTCAAAAACAAACTTTCTTTTTAAATATCTTCTCACACCTCTGTACATCCTGTCTTCCTTTTTAAAACACCCTACTGACAGTAAACATAGTTCAATTTCAGTGACAAGCCGGTAGTTTGTTGAATCCACTGTATAGAAAAAAAAATAGGATTTTAAGTTTATGACTGTTTACTTTTCAAAGAATATCTTAAAAAATAAAAATAAAAACAGCACAAAAACAAGCTCAGCAAGTTCAAAACTTTGATTTTGATGGCCAACAGATTGTTGCACCAATATTTATGCCTCGAACGTTTTTAATTTCAATCTGAAGACAGCAGTCATTTTTTATCAACTTTTAAAAAACATGTTGCATATATAGTTAAATATTTTTTTTTCTTGTGAAAGTAATCTAACCTATTATCAAAGCAAACATGAGAAAAAAAACTTTAGCCTATTGTGGAAACACCAGAAAATAGTTTATCCACTATTGGCTGTTTTATGATTGTTAGAGGTCATGTCAGAAGCATTACTATACTACTCATCTGTTCCAAGTTCATTCAATGCACAGTAAGCTGTACATCTAATATGATTACTAATATAAAAAAGCCACAGGAAAAACAACTTCTTTGCAGAAACTAAGGATTTTACTGCCATCCGTTTCTAAATACCAAATAAATCTCAGTCTAGCGTGTTTCATAATGTTGGAACACTGAAAGTTTCCCGACATAACAAAATGCAGAAACAGTAACATATTGTGCTGAAACCCTTTCCTCCTGAAGCATTTTCACTAAAACTGCAGTGATTCCCGTAACTATGCAAGAAAAAAAAAATCAGACGACACACATGGAAATACAAAAAACGTTTACCGGAAAATATTCAGCTCTCCCTTTTTCTGGTTTTCAGATAGAAACTGCACATCTTAATATAAATCAAAGTCAGTCTCGTTTTATCAAAAGATAAGGAAGCGGAACATTTCTGTTAATTTCACTCAGCTATTTTTCATCACAAAACATCCAATCTTGTGTATTTTAAAACACAAGATTAGATGTTAAACTTTGCAGACTGACACCAAAGTCAAACTCATCAGCTGGCAGCAAGGACAGAAACTGAAGCACACACTGCTGCCCTCCAGTCTACCTGGAAAACCATGACTAAACAAGTGTTGTGTAAACAAGTGGGAATGTTTCTGGTATCACGGCGTGTGCAAGGTATCGTAATGACTAACACATCAACAAGTCTGTCTAGGAAAGTTCCACCACGAGTTATGATTTAAGACAACAGCACTTCTTTATGCGTCTTGTCGTATTGTGTAGACTGATTTATATGTATGACCCAGCATGGCATCCTAACCCGCTAAAGGAGAGGGGGGAAAAAGAGAAATCTATAACAAAAGTCCAAGAAAAGCCTGTGGGATTACAGTCATTTTTTTATGTACAGCAGAGAAAAAAAACAGGAAGCACTTATGTAAAACTGTCATGCCTGAAGAGATTACACAACAAAGGGATGCAGCAGCCCCGCTGTGATAATTGTTTACCCAGTGAATGATGACAGCTCGGTAATAAAAGGCAGCAGAAAGTGCGACTCGGCTCACCTGCCAGGCGCCGGCTTCCCGTTTCCTCTGAGGCTGAGCGTATCAGCGCCTTGCTGCTTCAGACAAATTCCTCAGTGCATCTTCCGTCTGCACGCGTTTTTTTTTTTTCCTGCAGAAGAACAAGATGGTTAAAAACGAAAGGATTTATCTTGTGCAACGAAAACTGGCAGGAAAACGTTCTCGTTTGAAATAAAAGCAGACATTTTTACACCATATGACCACTGAAAACATTGAAGCAACTTGTTGACGACGTAAACTTGAAAGAAAAAAAAAGATGACAACAAAAGTTGTAAGCTCTCATGCTTACAGCTCGAGTTTAGCAGATTCGTAGACATGAACTGATTTCCAGCTTGATCGGCCCGATAATTTGAAACTTAAAAACCTGATCTTTCCATTCAAATGCCACTGACGCGTGGGCATTTATTATATTGTCATTTTGATACCATTTTCAAATAATATAGTGATAATAATGTGAGTTAGCGCTCTCTCAAACACTAGACTGGAACTGAAAGACATTTTGAATATCCAGCAACTGAAAATAAAATTGCTCTTGAAAAAATATTAATTATCAGAATAGTAATTAACTTATTATGCGATTAATTGACTAACTGTTTATTGTGACAGGCTTATCAAATTTCAACATCGGTCCAGATTTTCATATCCTATACTGACAGTACCTTTAGTCTTGCATCTGATGATTACTTCTAGAAGAGGAAGTAGCAGAGGATAAAGGTTATAAATATAAACCACAGCTATGACGCTCTCTCACTCATCGGAAGTGATAAAAATACTGAGGTTTTCGCAGTGTAAGATGGACCATAAGCAAATAATAAACAGGTATCTTCTCATAGTAAGCAGCAAAATCATCACACATCTTCTTGGCATCGTGTGACAACAAGTCTAGACATAAAATAATTAATGTGATCTCCTTGCGGTCAGCGCGTCTCCTGGAGGACCCGACACGAGAACGCGTCTCAGAACAAAACAAAAACAAAAACGTGGCTCCCTCCTTGATGATGCACGATAACAATCACAACAGCGAAAGACAAAAGAGGCCGGAGTGAATTAATAACGCCGGCAGACACTAACGAGCAATTCCCGACCTTTCCTCCAACAACGGGCGTCACGTCCCACTTCTCATTAAAAGCAGTGAGTCAACAGAAATTAGACAAGAACCACTCCCCCCCTTAAATTCATCCCTGCGGGCGTGACATGCTGGTTTCACCCTCTTACCCCGCAGTCTGGCTCAGGCAAGAAAACAAGCTATATAAGGAAATGTTAGTGTTGAGTTCAGCTTGTGGTTCTAAACTATTAGAAGTTAAGGGCCTGGAGGAGGGGAGGCTGTTTATACCGAAAGGTTTTATTATTATTTAGTGCTCTAAGAGGGTGCACTTGATAACATGATTTCATATTTAAGCACATAATCCAACCCAAATACTGGTTTCTTGTGCTCACAGTTGGTCAAAGGAGGTGAAATCAAGTTAATATTTGATTTTGTAAGTTTTTTTTACGTCAGTGTTTCTATGAAATAATCCCCGGATGGTAATAATAATCCTTACATGTCTGAAGCTCAAGCCAGACATTACTTACATAATGTGATACAGATGAAGACAATAGAGTTAAAATGCTCTTAGGTTAAAGTGCAGTAATCGGTCTGAAGTGCCCTGAGCATGAAATGAAAAAAAAAAAAAAAGGATCCAGGTCAAGCCTCCCCTGGGTTTTCGTTTACTCTTGGGTTTTTAGAGCTGACCACTTCCTTCCTCCCGCTCTAATTGGCACAGCACCGCAGTTTCTTCTTCTTTTTCGAACAGACGGGTAGTCAAAACATTTCCATGTGTCTGTGTTTGACACACAGCTACCGTGATGCAAACAGTTGTTCCTGCAGGGCCTTAGACTTCACAGACTGCGGTTAGGATGATGCGGCGGACATCTTTTATGTATAAAGCTGAAAAAATATCAGGTCTGGATCCAACCTGGCAATGCGCTGTAATCGGACGTTACGATTTCATATGCCGTCAAAGTGAGCTTTGGGCGCTGCGTATGTGTGGCAAGGCATTTGATGTTAAACTGAAGCAAATACCGAGATCCCCATGAGAAGAAGGAAGAAAAAAATAAAAAACACATGTCAAGCTCAACACAACCTGGATCAAAGACTTTGCATTATGCTAACCCCCGAAACCACATGTGATATTACAGGATTTGACTGGGAAACACAGAAAAGTTTCAGAGATTCTCGTCATACCAGACTGGCCAAGGCAAAGAAATTTGATTCAAAGGCGTTTAAGGCCTTGCTGTCTGCTGTTCTCAGGTTCTAAATTCAATTGCTCATTTCTTAATAGAAAAGTTTCTTTTGACTACTTACATTTTAACAGCGAAAGCAGAATTTTAATCTGAACCTTCAATAATGTTTAAATACCAGATGGATGGATTCAACATTTAGTTAATGGGACAGGAATCAAAAAGAAATATGTTTTCTGTGTGTGTGTATATATATATATATATATATATATATATATATATATATATTTTTTTTTTTTTTTTTTTTTTAAACCTTGATCCATGCCAACCCAAACCTAGATAAAAGCCCAAATCAATTTCCATATATTTTGAGTGTAGGAACCCTCTATTCTTTCCTATGAAAATATATGGAATCACTTGTCCTCCAAAAGGAGCAACATTATTTCTTTAGACCAATTTTCTACATCTTCAAATTTCATTATTGTGAGAGCATTAAGCAGAGTTGCCTTGAGCATTGAACTGGTTTAAATGCACATACGTTTGTCCCACTGAGGTATGTGTGAAGGGTGCATTCACAATCCCCTTTAATCTAACTCTAGCTTATTTGTCTAGAATCTCCAGTTTGTTTGGTGAGGTGTGAATGTGCAATCAAACTCTGATGAGGACCAAAAAAGCGAACTCTGGTCCGCCTAAAAACCGAGATCTCCATTTGATTGAAGTAAACTCTGATGCGGTTCAAATGCATATGCGAATGCCATCAGATAGGGCACCGCTCCAAAAGCAGGAAGTGAACTATAGTGTAGGGCGTTCTGGGAAAATACAACCAAAACAAAAGCACAAGTCTTATTTATTTTTATGTTAGTGGGAAAAATAATTATTTTATCAAGGGTAAAAGAGAAATCCTCCAACTGGTAAAATCTGACACCACTCCATTTTTCTTTACATGTCATGAAAACTTAAGTTGTGCTCATGTCTTCTTCAGAGGTTTTAATGTCGTTTCCTTCAGTGTTCTTTTTGTGCACCTCCACCACAGGCGAGGGGATGTACAGAGTTTTTAACATTTGGTTTGTTTGACACAGTGCAATTTGAAAGTGAGCCACACCAGCTGAAAATGGAAGACATGTTGCAACTTTGGTCCCCAACAGAACCGAGTCTATCAGTTGTGAAAACAGTATTCATTACCATTTCATCTAAATGATACAGGAGGCCAGAGGATCGGCAGCTAGCTGATCCACACTGGATTTAGGCCAAACTTTTGTTCCCAACACATCTGGAAACTGACATCCAGATAATTTGCTGATAATCTGGAAAAGAAATACATATAATACCTTCACTCCAAGCCAATGACAGCAAAAGCAAGTTACTATTTTCCCAAAGATTACATCACAAGTGCAATATCTGGCAAGTAGAATCTGGCATGTGATTGAATTGCTGCAATCATTGTGAAAGAAAGAACATAAAACGTCCAATAAAGGGGAGTGAGGTCGAGTAGCACATTAACGATGTCATAATGCATCTGAAGCCAGAGTGGACATCGTATCGGATTTGATCATAGAGGCAAGGTTTTGCATCGCTTTCACATGACATCAGGCACTATATTTAAAACTGATTCTGGAAGACAGAAGGGGGAGTGTGACATGCTAAAACCTCTTTAAAGCCACAGGCGTTGCAACGTATTGCTTCCCCCCAGTTGTATTTATACATTTTCTCTCTGCATACTTCGCGATTGCCTCCACAACTTTCTTTCAGTCGTCTCAGTAGGCGTGCAGTTGAAACGTTGGGGTGGGCAGCTGGCTCTACATCTGACGCATTCGAGGACAAAAGGGAAACTCCAGATTGTCGTGGTGAGGGCAGCCACCCGTGGCACCGCTCACTGGGGTTCTGGTTGTTTATGGTCGGCACTAATTGCAGGTCAGCAAACTCGCTGAGCTCCAGTAACTCCAGCCGGTACAAAAGTAACTGAGGACTGTGGCACTTTTCTCAAGTAAATAGAGAAACTGTGTCGGGATGAAAACCAACAAGATGTCTCTTTGAAATCTGTGCTGTAAAGGAATGCTCGACACAAACATAGCAGCCCACATAAACACTTAAAAAGTTTTAACTTGCATAAAGAGACTGAAATTAACATTTTATCCAGTTCCAACCACATCCTTACTTTTTTCCTCTTCACAACTATGGCATTTGTGTTGGTGTATCACAGAAAAAAACTATATACAAAAAGCACACTCTTCCCTTTGCTTTGTGTTGCCTTGAATCATGTCCATGGTTTTTTCCAATGTAAAGTATATGGTCTAATTATTGATCAAAAGCTACAGTTTAAGTTAGTCTGTGTTGGTTCTACCATCTCAATATCTAAGTAACAAACCTACTTAATCCGTCTTTTGAAAAACGCTGCTCTCATGTGACCTCTTTGCAGAGCCAAATTCTTGCTGATCCAACAACAGTAAATTAACATGTGCTGCTCAACTGGCTGAGATGTTATTGCCAGTAACTGCAGTGTGTACAAAGTGAAAACTTTGTTAAACAGTAAGGGTTTAAGTTAGACTGGGGATGCACGGTTTGCGCTTTTCCTAATGACTACCGATTTCCATTTTTCTTTGGTCCTCTTTGTTCCAACTTGAGATGATTAGGTGGTATTCGTGCCAGCCCTATTTGGTCCACTTGAATCAAACTTCCTTGTTTGCCAAGAAAGTTTGGTTCTTTTGGGGTGGTGTGAACACGCAAATTCTTTTGCAGAGCAAAAAACAAACTCTGGCCCGCCTAACAACCTGGATCTCGGCACAGCAGATGAATTCTGGCACAGTTCAAATGCATGAAAGCGGAGGTCGCTCCAAAAGCAGGAAGCAAACGAAAGGGCATTCTGGGTAATTATAACCAAAAATAAATGCAAGAGTCTAGCACTAGTGGGGAAAATGGCTTATAGTCTTTTACCAAAGACAAAGGAGAAATGCTACACCTGCTAAAATCTGATTCTTCAGCATTGTTGTTTAACTTTTAAGGAAATTGCGTTCATGTCTTTGGAGGTTTTGGCGTAATTTCCTTCAGTAGTTCTTGGTGCAGCGTCACCACAGTCGAGGGGGGGTAACAGGTTGTTCAAAGGGTTTGGATTGTTTGACAGTACAGTGTGAAAATAAACAGCACCAACAAAAAGTGGTCCCCAGTTGAACCGAGTCTACGGGACTATCACGTGAAAAAACCATTGACCATTAATTTTTTGTTCTAACGATTATAGGACAAACCTGTGCTTTGCAGTTATAGATGTAACAGAAAATGGCAAGATTATCCCCATTTAGACATCAAAAACTTTACTTGGTTGATGCATTTATAAATGGAAAATAGAAGTAGTCCTGGATGCAAGAAAGTAAAATGAGATTTTTCTGTATCTGTCCAACAGTTCGTTAATCAGAGCCAAGGCTGATTGACTTATGAACATCTAGATTACCATTTTTGCACTGAATTTATATCCCCAGAACGCAGTATAAAATTGTGAATTAGAGTAGTTTATATCACACATGCAGAAAACCACTAAAACATTTAGAATAAACAAGCAGGGTGTTATTGTTCTTTATTAATACAAATTGCATTTTTGCTTAAAATGCACAAATGATCAAGTTTTCTGTAATGTCAACAGAACCTTTCACCATCACGAGTCAATGCAGGTGCTGTACTGGAACACCGGTCCAGAGAGACATATGCCGGCACAAGGCAGAAATATGAAGGCCAACATAAATATGTGCATGAATTAATTCTGTATTTAAATTGCATTCACTCCTCAGCAAAAATAGCTCCAGCTGATTTCCTCCTGCTCAATGCAAGAGCGAAAAAACAAACAAAAAAAAAAACAGGACCATCAGATTTTAACTTTGATCTCATCCCAGTTGTGAATTTACAAAGAAGATGAACTGAATAGCAGAGCTTGTTTACCAGCAGTAAGCTTGCTGGCTAGTTTGAGTGCTGCCCCTGTTGCTGTCACTCAACAGTTCTGTGAATCAGAGACCCCCTCGCAGTCCCCCGGCTGCTCGTTCCTCTTTCTTTCATGGCCCAAACCTCGTGGCTGGATGCCAGTGTCTAGCCAGCTCAGCCACTGGCTATCACAGTCATACACAAAGCAAACAGAAAATCCACAAACCAGTTCTTCTCATCCAAATAAGGATGGGCATGTGTTCACTCCTTTCTCACCATTCTCAGACAGATACGTCACACTCCCATTGCAGAATTGATACAGCTTTGGTATGAGCCCGAATGCCGGTGTCAGGGTCTGGGTTTGTTTTCGTACCAGTACTGTTTTCATACGATCAAGAAACAAAAAAAAGGTACCACCAAAACAAGCAGGCGGATGGGGGGAGTCACAGAGTTAAGATGGGCTCTGATCTGTGTATGCGTGTAGAATGACATGAGAGTGAAAGGATGGACTATGAGTTAGGTAATTGGAGATGTGCTCTCGCTCAGCTGGCTGGCTTGAAAATGGGGTGAGTGTGCAGGTTTAATTCGAGCGCCACTGGCAAGATTTATTTCTGGAAAATGGACTTGCTGTGTCAGTGGAGGTCAGACTCTGGTTGTTTATTTACAAGTGTTGAGGTGGCGAACGCCACGAGGCGTTATCCCCGCGAATATTGCGTAATGTCCTCGCTACCTTGAAATACTGCGCGTCAAATGGGTTGTCCCAATTTCCCCCGGAGACAGGTGGTCTTGATGAAGCTTAAACAACGAAGTAATGGATACAAGAGGTTGCTATGATAGTAAGACATAAAAACCCAGAATCTCTGTGAATTCAACTTTGGGATGGAACGTTGTGAGTCATGATGAGCTGGTTGAAAGATTATAAAACATGAAGGTTTATTGTGTTTGCAATATTAGAGAACGCAATCATAGGTTTACCACACCCTCCAATCCATTGTGGTAGCAACTTAGCAGACTCAGCTTTAGAGAACATATCCATCCATCTCTGATGATTTTAGCCTCAGACACATTTCTTTAAATTTAGTGAAGCAAAAAAAATATACTCAAAATACACGTAACAAAAATATATTTTATGTTATCAGTCTGTACAGTCAGACTATTTGAACAACTGTAATCACTCATAAATACGCACTGCTCCATGTTCCCATTAGGGTTTCAACAATAAAAGAGAAAAAATAAATCCATCTTCACAGTTGCTTATATTTTGAGAACATTTGCATTGATTTGTGAAATAACTAAGGATTTTCAACAATTTTGTCCATCAAGTCTCAGATTGAACCACTAGCAACACAGAACTGTACCACGTTGCCTGCAGGCACTGGGCAGCCAATGAAACTGGAAACCCGATTCATCTGCAGATTTCAATCTCTCTAAAGATTGTTAACTCTCTTTTTGGAGCCCATCGTCCTCTGCAGCCCTAGGAAATAAACCCTGTAAGCTCTGAGACCAGCTAGGATTGCAAAACTCTGAAGGGCAACATTGCTTTCATTTTTACATTGCACAAGGATAAAAAGCTGAATCTAGCTCCACCATTTCCTTTCATCTACTAATAAAGGTTGTCACTGGTCTTTTGCAAAAACATTTGTCCTGACTTAATAATCTGACAATATCCAGGTCTTACTCCTCTCCTATTTGTAGGACACTTAGGAATAATACAAAATACCAAGGCAAAGTTGAAGCAGAAGGAATCTTAAAAAGTAACCTCTCTTTTTTAAAAGTCTATTTAAAGTAAAGTGAGTATATAGAAGACATTCCTGCCAAGGTCCTCATATTTATTGCTGATATAGAAAGGTCCTGTAGGTTTTTCCATAACCAAAAGCAAAAGCTGATCCCACTGACACGGTTCACATCAATCAACAATTAAGTAGACATTAGTGAGGCATAATAGGGCCTTTTACAAGTTGAGAAACAGGTGAGAGGTCTGGAAGACGTCAACAATAAAACGGGCTTACATCACTGCTGGCTCCTGTTTCAAGTTTGCTTTTTGAACTCTACAGGACAAAACATGGTGGCAGTTTATCTCATGTTGAGTACTGCAATGCGTTTAAAACCAATCATTAAACTACTGGGTGCAGCAGCTTCAGATTATAACCTACACCTGTGATTTAAACAGTAGCTTGTTTAAAAAAAAAAGATATTGAAGCAGGAAACACACAATTGAGTGAAAAGGTTGGGTTGAAATGCAGGAAGTAGTTGGATGTCATATCACATCAAGAGGTGTTTGAATAACAGAGAACAATATTAGGTTCAGTCTCATCCAAAAGGCTTTCTGGGTAACTTTTCTTGTAGAGTTCACCATTTCACATGTGAACAGTTTTGCCTTCTACATTTAAAAATTGAAAAGCATGTGTGAAATCTTTACGTATTCTCATTTAAAAAATCATTTATAGTGATGCAACCTTTTCCTGTCTGACTAAAGCTTTGGCCTGTCGATAATGAATTTAGATTTTATTTTCTCTATATGGACTATATTATTGTTATGTACAGCAGCATTTTTTGGTTTCTTATTTATATTAGGATCAAAAGCAGTTGCACACAGTGTGCTGTAATTTGTTAAGCCGTCCAGTTATCTGCTGAAAGTCTTGCTCTCTCTCACCCTTTTGCAGTCTGAATGACTGGAGAAATATTTGGATGTGTGTAAAGAAACAGTTTCCTTTCAAATGTACATTTCTAATCTTCCTCTAACTTCCTTTTTAAAAACCTCTAGGTTAACGGTGTTTTCTTTCTGCTGTTACCACATTCTGTTAGATCTTATGGTTGATTAACCAACCAACATACTGGATCTTCAGGTTTATTACCAAATGTTCACGTACCAAGGCACATCTAGCTCAAAATTATTTGATTGTGGTCGATATCTCATTGATGCATCTCAAATGAAGTTCACTGTTAGCTAAATTCTGACCGTCCTTGAAGCCCTGTACCAACAAAGTCAACCAGTTACAAACTCACTTTATATTTACTGAGCAATCAGAGCATCACCAGCTCAGTTATTAATTCAAACATGCTGAAACGTTACACTTGACACTGAACAACTAATGTAAATGCATGTAATTTAAACAAAGATTTGGTTATTCATTTGTCTAGTAATGTTCTATGATAATGGCTAACGGAAATAACAGGCCAAATGTATCCACCAAGATAATATTGAGTTTGCTTAATTTATGGTTCCTAAGATTTTTAAGGTGCCGAAGCTGAACACTTCGGCTGAACAAGCCTAATACAATGACATTTTCAAGGTCAGGCTCCAGTTAGCAGCTTATCAGCAACGCCAGAGCCTTTAGTTCCCCTAATAATCACTGTTTACACAGTCAACATTCCCTATAAAGGTCAACCAGACCTATTGTAGACATGAAGAAATTGGCAACGGGGAATATAAAGCAATCAGAAACACCATTAAAGGAATAAATTGATGGAAATGAGATGCTGATCAATAACAACTGATGTCTGGTAGTCAAAAACAATGTGTTTGGCTTGTTCAAAATAAGTAATAGCATTCATATAACTATCCGTTCTCCACCAGAACAACAACTCACCACAGAAGCTCTTTTCACAAAACAGCTCTTGCTCAATGCTGGTAAAAAAAAAAAAAAGCCAGCCTTTTTTGCTCACAGCTTCATCCCATCAGAGGTGCATCAGCTCACCAACAAATGTAAAGGGAATGAAGGTGCTGCCTTGTTCGCCTACCACTTCACACCTACATCCCAATTGACTAACTTATCAAAGCCAGGTGAACTTTTACCCTAATTCTGCTGATAAAATGTGGTATTAATGCACACAGAAAGCTCTTGGTGTGAAAGTGCTGTGTTTATCTGATGAATATGAACCCGAACGATCATGTCAGGTCATGTGCGTAAATGTAAAAAGTCAATCTGATTCCCTAAAAACAAAGCATTTCACTTAAGTCTCGACACGAACCTTCCCGCATGAATACAGGTCAAGACCGATATTCCTAAACAACAACAAAAAAGCTCTGCCTTGATGCTTTCCCTTGATTGCAAGCAGAGCTGAGTTCATTTAAAAGATGGCCTCCAGCCCAAACTGTACTTTATCAAGCATGCTGACCTTCAAAAGCACCTAAAGTTGTTTGAGGGCTGTTTCGTTGCAAAGCAACAAATATACCAAATCGCTGGTGTAAACAGAGCGCAATGTTACAGTCAGCCTCTGGCCTTTGGAAAAACTGAGAATGTGGAGTCGAGATCTCTCAGTCAGTCATGTAAATATGTAAAACCTGTTTTGGATTTTAACAAGTTCAAACTGTTTTTCCTGTTTTGCTTAAAAGTTCTGAACAATTCCTTTAAAATGCCAGATATCATACCTTGATTAATCATTTTAAAGTTTTATCTACCTCTCTATGATTCAACATGAAAAAAAAATAGTTTGGGTAGAAATTAAACAAGCCGCAACAACCAGATTGTACAGGATTGGATCCCCTTAAGCAAATACTTTGTTGAAACGCTTTTTAGTTCAGTTCCAGCATTTAGTCTGTCAACAAACCAAAACAGCTTTAACACAGATGGATTTGACTAGGCTGTTCCAAAACTTACATTTTTCTGGTATTAGATCATTAATTTGGCTGTATCCTTTAAATCTCTGTTGAACTGTTGAACTAGTGATTACGACTTTATCCACCTACAAAACATTTTATTCTGTCTGAAGAAAAGTATCCTCACATAATGGAGCTTCCACCAATCTGTTCTTTCAGTGAAGTGCTTTTTGTATTTTTAAACGTCAACACATATTAAAATTATTTTAATCCCACTAGAGATTCCTAATGTAATCTTAATCTGCCTTTAGGTGCTGCACTGTAAAAAAAAAAATGAGCCTGTGATCAAGCAGATTTTAACTAATACATTAAGTAAAATATAATTAATGTAATTACTTTTTTAACTTTGTGGCAGTTGTTCATTTAAATCTGATTTAAAACGGTACAATTCAGTTTTAAGGTCAAGACCGATATTCCTAAACAACAAAATCTACTGGTTCTAGTTAAAAAAAAAGAAGAAAATAATTTAGTTTTATTTCACTTGAATTTAAGTTGATATATTTATGCAGTTTTTAAGTGGAAAACTATTCCTGTGAAAGTGCGCCTTTGTTGCAGTTGGAGGACATCAAGTCCCATAACACTGAATTAAATTCAATTAAATTATTTTTTTATGATTAATTTATATAAAGGATTTTACTCCCCCGCCCAAACTTAATTTCTTGTTTAAATTATTTATTAATTTAGATTTTCTATTTGAATATACTTAGATTAAATTCCTAAATGTAACTTGTCTAATTTACTTACATTTAGCTCAAATCCAAATACAGTTGTGATGTGTTGCCTTAATTTTATTGAGTAGATTTGTGGTATTCTTTTTTACAGTGTGGGTCACATTTAATGCTATACACTAGGTTAAACATGGGCTATATAAAATAAATCCCCTGTTTAACTTAGATTTTCTTTAAATACACTCCTATTGGGTGTGCTGTGGTGGTGCAGGGGTTAAGCACAACCTACATATGGAGGATTTAGTCCTTGACGCAGCCATCGCAGGTTCGATTCCCGACTTTGGCGACCTTTGCTGCATGTCTTCCCCCTTCTCTCATTGCCCACTTTCCTGTCAATTAATTATCAAATAAAGGCCACTAGAACCAAAAACAAATCTTAAAAAATAAATAAATACACTCCTATTACCATTGGAATATACAACAAAATAACTATGATCACCAAGATCAAGAGAAATTATGTAATATCTTTCAAATGTTGATATTAAAAAGTAACTAAATGTGGCGCTCAGGTTTACAGTAATAAATTATAGAAATGTCAAGAATAAACACGGTAGCCCACATGTTTAGTCTGCATGGTAATGTGAATGTCAGATTGAGGCTGGGTATCTGACATTTTACAGAAAATTTGTTTGGGATGCTGCTGTGAGAGAGGGATCACTTTTCTACTGAAGAGTGTGCAGTGTAGCTCGTGCTCTGAAGTCTAATATCAGCCACTGCTTTTTTATACTTATTGCATTAAAGCAGAATGACGTCAGATGAAAAAGATAAACAGACTGCTATTACTAATGTAATGCAAGCCGATAATGGCCCAACAAATAACTGACATACAGAATTATTTGATCATTTTCATGCATTTTGCAAATCACAGCCCGATGATTGTTGCTTTGAAACACTGGGTGCTGAGAAAATTATTCACTCAGAAAAAAGACAGTAAAATCTACACATCTAGGACAACAAACTGTTTGCAGAAATATGAAACTCATGCAGTGAATGGATCTGTGTGCTCTAGGGTTTTCTAAATAATAGATATCTTGATATGATAGATGTTAGAAAAATAAATTATTTAAAGATACTAATTTACATCAAAATCGATAATATATATACTCATTAACATTTGCCTAACTTGTTGCATTTCTTCCAGCCAATCTTCCAGAAGTAAAGAAATGCTGAAGGATGCCACATGCTAGCTGTGCTAATGCTACATGATAACATTATATCTTGGAACAACTTAAACAGGTCGGGAAGGCTCCTGTATCTGCAACAGTGATAAATGTTATTTTTTCTCCTGTTTTGCACAACAATCCCACCACTGTTAGAGTCTCATTATAGGCAAATAATTATAATAATAAAAAAATCACCTTCCTTTGCATAAGACATTTTGTCCAAAGAAGTGATTTATTTTAGTGACCATATTTCGATAAGGAAAAGCAACAAACTAAAGTGCTTTCGGGTTATTCTTTTACTCATAAAAACTATTTCAATAAACAAAACTAAATAAAGGGAAATCTAACTGAATTTCACACCATATAGGAAAACCTCTGCAGCCGGTCACACATCAAATTAATCCACTATTACACAAAAAGACCCTGAGCTTCATGCTGAGATGCAATTAAATAGACTCTGAAACTGGAATGAATTAAGAAAATAAACAATAACAACTGTGCGAATTCGGTGCTTTCATACCACTTTAGATAAATAATGCAGTTTGTACATGCTGTGCAGCTCGTTAGCTCAAGATACAGTAATTAGAGAATTAGAAAAGAATGTTTTGTACATTTTTAGTAAAGCAGTCAGAGAAGAGGTCTCTTATTTGAAATGTTATTCATAAGTGACTGATTCAAGTCAATTAGTGTGCTCTTAACCGAAATATATTACAAAAAATGTGGAATCAGACCATTCAAATTAGACTCTTGGGTGCACCATTTAGTTGTCACATCATCAGTGTTTTGTCGAGTAATTAAAAATTAAAAGGATTGGAATTTGTTTTGCTGACAACTGGCAAAAATTTTCTCTTATATGAAAGGCTTTACCCTTAGCATTGTCGAGCTAATTGGTTGATGATTTTCTTTTCACGTCTTCAAAGACCAAATGTTGAACATTTCAATGTTCTTCTACTCCATCTCAGTCAATATCAGTGCCACAAGGAAACCTAAACCTTAAGTGATAGGCTTTGGAGCGCCCAACTGAATGCACAGTTTCTGCAGGTTTTACCAACTGAAATTTAAGACTTTTTAAGACCGTTGCTTCTTTTTTTTTTTTTTAGATCAAAGTTCTGAATAAAAAAAAAGAGACCTTTTTTTAGACATTTCTCCAAAGAAATGTACGAACTTCGTCCATCCAGCTGGCAATACATTTGCACTTGCCCACTTACTTAAGGTAGCTAGCTTTTTTTTTTTTTTTTTTTGCATTTGTCAAGGTTAAATAACATAGCTAGCTTGGCAAGGGTATGAGTCACAAAGATGTCTGCATGTGACTCAAACATTTGCCTGATGGAAATGTCTGGCGAGAAAAAGATTACATATAATATATGATTAAGTAGTCCTGCCAAGACTAAATTTAAGACCTGTGATTAACATATTTAAGACCAAAATACTTTTTGCTGTGTTTTTTAAGATATTTTAAGGCCTTTATTTTAGATCCATGAATTTAAGACTTTCTAAGGCTTTTCTAGGATCTGCAGACAACATGGAAAGGTGAAATACAAATTCAGGAAATGCAAAATGTCCTGAAAAGTTCTGTTTCACCAGACAATCTCCACCTGTTGAACTTCATGGTAAAAGATAAAAAACAAAGCAAGGCACCTAAAAAAAGGCTATAACTGCACTGTTTACAACAAACACCCAGATCACCACAAAACACAATCTTCCTGTTGCTCACCACAAGAATGAAAGGTATGTTCCCCACTCAGAGATGTAGGAAACCCTCCAACAAATATTTGGCCCACAAGGCTCCCGGGACGAGCATTCATAGGACAATTACCAGGAGGCAAACCCGGATTTGCTGCAAACCCTACTAAAGCCTTTTTCCGAGCGTAGGTGAAACAGTAATGTTGACAGAGACTTAATAGGTACTGTCTCTGGCCACTTGCCAGTAAGTAAAAACAAGAACTGAACACTACAGGCCAACACAAACAAACAAAAGGAGAGCTCGTTTATCAGTGGCACACAGGGTGCTTTGAATGAGCCGAGGCTCGGGGCGCTGATGTACTTAAACTTTCACTGACCTGTACTTGTGACGCTTAGGACTAATGAACATTTTACTTTAGCCAGAATACTTTAAAATAAATTAAAAAAACAAGCAACAAAAGCTGCAACTTCACGGTTATCAGAGAGAAAGACATGCTGGCTCCATCAAAAGGCTTGCCATTTCATTTGAATGTTAATTTTTACAGCTTCAATTTTGCTAAAGTTTCTGCCATTAATTTGAAAAAGCATTCATCCTCTATCTTCTTTTTTTTAGGTAAACAGAATAATGAAATGGAAGAGCCTTCTTTATTACCTTGGTCTCGGTTTCTATTTAGTAGGGATCTGCAAATGTACAGTTCAGAAATTGGAAATTTCCTTTAATCGACTGATTGGTGATTAGGGGCATTGGTGATTTTTCTTTTTTTTATATGGCCCCATTTTCAGCATATAAATGCAGAAACTACCAGGATGTACCTTGATGCATTTTTGAGCTTATTCACAATTATATTTAGAGACATATGAACAGGCTCTCTGCAGCTGCCCAGAGCAAATCAGTGCTTCATCGACATCATTTCTTGCCATTATTGCACACTGTATAGGTCACACTGAAGTGTATAAAAACACAGAGGACACTTCGACTTCAGTCAGGGGTAGTTTCTCTTTTTTCATTAGACGTGTTCCTATCAACCTATGATGGATGCCCAGGTTGAAAGGGTATCCATCACACACTATTAATGTGTGATGGATATTATTTAAAACTTCAAGTAACTTTTTTTTATTATTATTAATGTGTTCTCCACCTTATTCTTGCCGTTGTAGGATTGATTATGTCTGAAACTTCTTGGAAAATAATTACTGAAGAACACCTTGCTTCCATTTTTTGAGCCATTTTTTGGATGAGAACTGATTTGCAGCTTAGCTAAATTTCTTCATTTTCCTCTACTTCAATCGTCACAAAGCCAAATAGTGATGATTTCCCACACAAAGTGAAACAGGATTATTTCCATGATTGGTGAATTATTACATCAGTTAAAGATGGAGGAGAAATAAGGATGAATGTGGTGAAAACTCTGTATGTTGTTAGCCCCTTCCACTGATCTAACAAAAAGTTCACAGAGAAAAATCCTTGCCACGCATTGAGGGTATGACTTCAGGTTTAAAGAATAACAGGAAACTTGGTTTTGCATGACAAGACAGTCTTTCCATCCCTGAACATGTTCTCGTCCCATGATGACCGCTTACCACAGCTAATGGGATTTCAACAAAAGCACTGAAAATACCCGATCAATACTGAATTGAATTATGTTTAACTCGATTCTCCATCCACAGCAATGGAGTTGACAGAGCAGAAAAACATGCCAGTAGTCAATGTCAAGACATGCTTGCAATCTTTTAAGGTGTTAAAGTTGATAGTTTCCAACATTTCAATCTGTGAAAGACTTGTTGGCTTGCAGGTTAGAAAATTGATCTGGAAGTCACAGTCAAGCATCATGGGTTTTAAGTAGTTAGGCAAGTGACGAAATGTTTTGTGTCAAGACTATTGTGTGCAAATTCATGATGGTTATCAGTATTATCTTCGTTTTATCAGAACACGTTTCAAAATACACAAAGAGTAGTAGCAGTCTCCGTTCAGTTCAGTTCCGTTATAGTCCCCAAAGGGGGAAATCTGTTTTGCAGCCAGGCATTTTCAAACATACAGAACAACATAAAAGTGGATTGACAATATTAAAAAACAGACGGAGCATAAAAGCACCGAATCAGAAATATAAAACAAATAATTATAACTCACAGATTTAGGGTCCTGATTGTTATGGGTACAACAATCTGTTGCTTTTAACCGGAGAAGCCTAACTACTATTATTGTAAAGGTTTGAAAGACGTCCCGCCCTTAGCATAAGCAGATATTTAGCTACAATGCTAATGAAATGGGAATACCAATCCTGTCTACTTCTGAAAATCAGCCATTGCCATGATGATAATTATGCGTTATTGAAAGATTGGAGGATCAATACCTGAACACCAATTACAAAGTCTTAAAAAACATGCAATTTTTTTTTAAAAGACTTAAATACATAAGCACTGCTTAGCCTGGTGGCCCGCCAGGCTTATAATACACTGGGGGAAACCCTCCAATATATCAAATCTCAATCGCCACTGCAGTATCAGTGTAGGCAATATTGCAATTGGAAAGGAGTGTTTATATATAAAGTGTCAGATAATCACATATTACATAGCCATGACATTTTCTGGCAGGTTGACACACTATTAATTCCCCTCAACCTCCTTCACCTGATGTATATCTTTAGCGGCTAAGATGGTGAAGTTAAGACTCGATGTTTTACCATCGACATGCGTCAGGAAAATTGAGGTAAAGTAGTTGCAGTTAAATATTTTTCTGATTTCATGCAGCCTAAAAGATAACCATTAAAACCATTATCATTTCATCTCAAATACAGATAAAGTGGCTTGTCCTTAAAGGAAATATTTTAAAAATATAATAAACAGGATTACCCAATATTAGAATCGGCAGGTTTAGACTCCAAAGGTAATTGGTATCAGTCAGATAAGTCCAACTCAAACATTATTACTCCTGGCTGAGCTCAGATAAATTAAAGAAGTAGCATAAAATCTGACGATAGCGAATAAACATGGGATGAAAATAATGCGAGTATGACAACATTAAACAAATACTAACCTGGCAGGTGTCAGTTCTGATGGCTCCCTGTCCGTAACTACAGTGTGGAGAGCGCTGCTGACATGCTGCAGCTCTGAAACGCAACCATGTACCACTCCCCGTTAAAGACCCCAGCTTGGGCAAAACTAACTCAAGCGTTGTCCAGCCCATTTAGTAAACAGAGACCGGTCAAGAGTTTGGTGCTAGCTCTTTACCTTACCTGGTGTACTCGAACCGAGCCCCTCAGTATTTAAGCCTTACTTACTGAAACTCCTGACAGCAGAAGCAGCAGCAGCTAACGTTACAGTCGGGTAAAAACTCGACTGGTTGAAAACTTCTCGCATCCCTGAAGGTTGGAAACCCCGAGCAGCTAGCGTTTTAAACGCAGAGCCACTCAGGAGCACACGACTCACCCCCAGCTGTACGAACTGGAACTTGTATCCGTAAGAAAAAACTGCCCAGACTTTGTGACTGAGACACTTTCAATGAGAGAGAAAAGGAAGCCCGGGCTAACTTTTCCTTACCTCGCCTCGCGCCTCCTCGCCGCCACCGCTCCCACTACTTGGTCATAATAAATCCGGGTCCTGACAAGCCTTTCTCTCGACTGAACTGACGTCCCCACAGAAAAACACCCCTAAAAAACCCGGGAGTGAGTAGCTGAACTCCAACTGGAGTCTGTGGTTTCGCTCTGCGTGGCTCCTGCAACAGCCGCAGCAGTTTCTTTTTTTCTTCCACCGAGGTGATGCGGGAGCGCGCGCAGCGGAGAGATTGGGCCAGCCAGAAGGAGGCGTGCACGCGCAGTTTCAAAGTGACGCCGAACTGGCTTCAAAATCCAAATTGTGTGAGACAAACCTCACATTGTGCATAGTGTGAGCATTGCTTTTGATTTCACTGTTATTTTTAACAAGCTTTATGCCTGTTAACCTGCCGCACGTAGCGGTTTTTTGTTATGGTCAATAATGTCATTCCTCCAGGGCGCAAGCTGAGTATACTGAGATAACAGGTAAAACGGGACAGGAGGACACATAAAAAGTGATTTCACCCTTTCCTTGAAAATTACATATTGGTGATACCCTTAGAAGCTATCATCTTTTGTTTTGTACATTTCAAGGCAAAATTAAATGTATTTTCTACCTACCTTATTACAAATTACCTGTACTAACATACCTTAATTCATTACCCTAAAACAGGGGTGTCAAACTCATTTTCGTTTTGGGCCAAATCCAGATCATGAACGCTCTAAAAGGGCCGGTTGTGCCAAAATGTGTTGATAAAACCTGTTCACAAACGGTTAAAAATATCAATGAATTCTTAAAGTTAAATAATATTATTGAACACCTTCTCAGTCCCTCCAAGATTTTGTGATTCTTTTTGTAATTTCTTGCAATAAAAATCAAACTATTCGTGGAACTAATTTGAAAATATTCATGCTTATTTACGATGGTAAGTGCCACTGTTTATTACTCGCTGTATAGATCATGGACTATAATCTGACATCAGTTAAAGCTGAGGCAGCTGTTTAGTACAAGTAAGAAAGTTTCTGACAATTTTAGAGGAAAAATCTGCAATATCATCCCAGTTATTAGCGCAATTTGCTGATTTTGTGTGAATTTCCAGGAGAATTCTCAAGAAACTGGAGGGACTGTCTGATATAATTTGCCAGTAAACAGATAAAAACTACACTGATTTGATTAATAACATATTTAAGCAAACTCAGTGTTTAGTCTACAATCTAAAGGGCCACATAAAAAGGCATTGTGGGCCAGATTTGGCCCTTGAGTTTGACACATCTGCCCTAAAAGATTATATGTGAGGAAATGCCAAATGAATAAATACCAAAAAAAAAAAAAATCCTACTAACACAGCCAAATATTTTTAAAAGTTTGTCAGATTCACTATAAATGACGGTGGGTGTGAAGTAAGACAAACCGAATGCTGAACCTGAATGAAAAAGATCTTTTTCTCTAATATTTTATAATTTAATATATTTACTTATTTTGAACAGGGTATGTGTCACATTATATCTGTAAAAAACTTTTTAAATGATTTAGAAATATAGAATTTTACAACACAAAGTACCTCCCATCTTAACAGGTGTACTCCTGAGAGCTACTGTGTTTATGTACAAAAGAAACAATGTTGGACCTAAGATCATACCCAGGGGAACCCCACAAGCATGGTGAATAAACACAGAGCAGTTCAGGCATTAGTAGCTTAAACCTTAAGTCAATCTGACTTGGCTCGTTTAGAATTAGAGCAACTACAGTCAGCAAACCCTCGGACGAGGAATTATTGCCGTTGCTTTTCTGTTTTGGAATATTACTCTGTAACTCATTGTGGCATTTACAAACATCCATTTCCTACGGCTGCATTTGTTCACAGGAAGTTACGGAGGCTCACTTCAAAGTAGAAACTTTATGTCAGTCAGTCTAATTTATTCAAATCCTTGTTTGTTTGGTGGGGAGGGGGAAACACAGTGAATCAGCAGGGAGTAAACATATGCACAGCACAAAGCCACAGTGAGAGTGAGTCTGTGATGCTTATTAAAAAGCGTTGAGTGCAGCCCGACTGACATAATGCATTCGGTGAGGGATAAATGACCACTGGAAAAAGGAAATCACTTCCTTCAGCCGCCCCAGGGCTCTGTGGGGAAATGCCGTGATCTGAATTAATTAGAAATAAGAGCTATTCTTTCCAAGACTTTTTTTTTTAAGTATTACAAGTAGATGAAAGAGTCGTCCTTTAAAATGTGATCGTTCACAAAAAGTTGACAGCAGTTTGTGGTGAGATCTGCAACCTTTGCTGATGGAGATTTTCCCTAAAAAACAAAAGTTGTCATGTGGGATGACTTCTCAAGTCACCTTCCAAGAAAGACAGAATCCAGTGTGAGGAACATGAAACCTTCACAACCTGAGATGAGGAGGAGGAGCTGAACCAGACGTCGACCCGTGGGAATGACTCAAGTTCTTTTTTTTTTTTCCCCCTACATTCCAGGCATTGTTATCCCCCTCCTCACTGCCGAGCGTCGAAACCAAGGATTTTCCAAGTGTGGAGGAGTGAAATAATGAAGGAAGATGACTATTGTTTCCCTTTTTTTCTCACCAGGCGAAGATCATTTCAGTTATTCCTCAGCTGAAAACAAACAGATGAGTGTGCTTAAATAAAACCACCTTGCAAAACGGTTCTTACCCCTTAAACCTGTTCACATTTTGACATGTTACAGCCATGTAAAATCTGTATGTTATACAGATTTTTTTCATCATAGACTTAGACAAAAAAGTGCATAATTGTTAAGTGGACCGGAAGTGATGATAAAAATCTGTAAAGTGTGGTCCACTTTGTTAGTTCTAGACTTCAAATCAAGGCTAAAAACCCAGTTTTTTATTTTAGTTGTCTTTGATTAATAAACTGGAACACTGATCAAAATATTTGATGTATATTTGCTCAATGATTTAGGTTACATTTGACAGACAACTACTTGTTTCATAATTGGTTACCGTTATGTTTTCATGACCTAAAAGCACTTTGAACTGCCCCATTGGTGTACAAATAAACTTGATTTGACTAGACCCTGACAAAAAACTAAACGAAACAGTGTGATCAGCTGTTCTCCAGAAGCTTGATCCAGGAGAAGCAACGTGGTGGTGGTGGTGGCAGCATCATGCAGCAGGACGCTTCGTCAAGGCGAGACAGCCGGCTGGTCAGAGTTAATCCAAATGTTTCAGGCTGATAAAAACCTTTGCAAAAAACAACATTGTAGACATACCAAAATAGAAAAAGAGCTGTAATTACACCATAAAGGGTCCGTATAAAGTGTTGACTATGGGGTGAGGGCACTAAATATAAACACGTCCTTTGTTTCTGTTTTCACAATTACATGCTAATTTGTGTCGGTCAATCACATAAAATCCCAACAAAACACATTGTAATGAGAGAAACTGCTGCAAGGAAGATACTAGTGTTTTCACCCAAATTTATATTCAGGACCAGACCATCCCCAGTGCAACTTTGAAACGCTCATTTGCGTCTGTTATCCGTTGCGAACGGTAAAGGATTCCCACAAATGTGCACAGTGGATTAGAGCCCGACTCCCTGACAAAAGGTGGCTCAGTTTGACCACAGCGGCCCGTGACACCGCGGGAAGAGAAACCATTCAGGACACTGATACCTCCGCCTGCCTGTTCAGCACATGACGCACTGACTCATCCTCTCTCCTCTGAGTCACTCCCTCCACCCGTCCCTCCACTGGTCCAGGATCTCTGTGGCTCTCTGCTGGAGCGGGCTCCTCTGTCCTCACGTCAACCCTGCTGTGCTCCACGGGCCAGGACGGGGCGGCCAACAACCCGGACGAGCCCCCCGCGGAGGAGCTGCAGAAGGTGTTTGTGTTCTTCTGAGTGTCTCTTTGTTCAGACAAAAGACTGAAGGGGATGGCGTTTATTTCAGAGGCCAGAAGGAAAAAAAAAAAAAAAAAAGGGAGGGCAAGAGGGGGCAGTGCATTAACCCTACCGTAAAGAATGCGCAATTATGGACTTCACAACAATGAGGAAACACACACACAAAAAAAAATTCTATTAGAGAAGTTCTCTTGTATTGTTAGAGGAAAGGGAGTAAATGTTGAAGAAATATATGGTCAAAAGTGACAGTGTTTCTGAGTTATTAAGAAAATGATGCTTAGTGCTGAGTTGTTTTGTTTTTCCTGTTTATTAGTTTTCTATTCTTTTATTATTTTTAGCTATTTACTTTAGGGATTAAGTTGTGTAATATAAATCCTAAGTCAAATGTATCACAATCATTTAGTTTTTGTCTATTATATACAAAATGTTAAGAAAAGTACTCTCCATTTTTGTTTTCCAAATCCAAATGGTTTTAAAGAATCTGTAATCAGCATGAAATAATCCGCTTGGCAGTAAATACAAAATGATGAAAAAATAAAAAAATGCATTGAGATGCTCTTTTTACATTTTTTTTCCACACAGAATACACATTTTCTATTCTTTTTTTGAGATGTCTCGTTAGCTTAAGTCAGAGGTTAGTGATCTTTATGATTCAAACAGCCATTTTTGTCTCGATCCTTCAGAAATAATGTAAAGTCACAAAACTTACGTGATTTTGTTTACATCTAATTTCTGACTAAACAATAAACGAATTTCTCGTATTATTCGTGGAAATTCTATGCAAATACAACTTAAATATTACAAAGAATGCAGGAACTAGCAATTTTTTTTCTTTTACCTTTACGTTTCTTTATTGTCTTACATTTTAGGTCAAATTTAAAGAGCTGCAGTGCAGAGCCTTGGTCTAGGCCATTTAGATTTTGAGCTAGTTCTCCAACAATGCTAAGCAACAGGGACACACACTACCTGTTGAATGGAAACAACAATAAGCAATAGTAACATGACGTTTTTTCTTTTTGTTAATTTTTTTTCAAATGTCTTCCGACACCCCCTGACACACAGCGCCCTGAGCTGTGAGCCATATGGCCCGTATTAAAAACTGCTGCTGATACACAGTGAAAAGGCAGAAAAGCTGTTTCTCTTCTCCAGCTGTTCACTAAAAACACATTTTCCTCATCATCACCTGGAAAAGAGAGAGGATAACTAACCCACAAAGCAGAAGCCCTGGAACATCAGCATTCATTATGGTTTGTTTTTTTCCATGGTGTTTTCACAGCTTTTGGGCAACATCAAAGCAAAACCAAATAATAACAATAATGATAATAAAAGCGCTCCGGTTAAGCTCATTATACAAACGAGCTCTGAGACCCACTGCACACAGCGAGCGGCGCACATCTGCATGATGACACCATAAACCAAAAGGTAAACAACTTTAACGGGCTGAGGTAGACTCCCAGGGGGGGACGCTCTTCACTTCCCAAATTTTTCATCCAGCATGCTTTTTTTTTTTTTTCCAGCCATTGCTCCTCCAGGGATGACATTAAGCAGGCATGAACTTTGCAAAAGATTTCCTCGGCTCTAAGAAGATTGGCCATGGTTGGATTAGGCTGCATATCTCATCAGGGATCTCATAAAAGGAGCTGGATGACATTCCCAGGAAGAGGAACTTAACTTTTGAGCAAGCGATAAAATATGGATGAAGTCGGGTGTTTATGTTCTCGGGACGAGCTTCATTTGCTTTGGTGACCGTTGATGTATTTTCTCTCTCTCTTTCTGGAAGACGCTTTTATTTTTCAATCAAGAAAAATTTTAAATCGGCTGGCACTACTTTCCGTAGCGTTGCTAACGTTCGCCTCTCCTCCAGCCGCAGTCAGAGGCTGGTTTTGTCCACAGCTGCAGGACACACTCCAGCTTCAGCAGATTAATGCTTATGAAAGGTCACAGTAACTCATTCTTGTTGTTGCATAAGGTTTTGTAACCATATGTTGGTGTGGCTTAAACGGATGCAGTTCCTTACATTTGATCACATCACAAAAAATCTGTTATTTTATCTGGCTTATCTGTTGCTGTAGCAACAACTGGAGATTTGTTTTAGTGTGTTTCTCTACATGTGCAATCTAGAGAGACTGATCTTTATTTTTTGCCCATTTTTTCTTGTGAAACAGCTCAAGTCAAGTCAGATTGGATGGAGAGTGTCTGTGAGTGAACATTTTTAGGTCTTGCTACAATGAATTTAGGTCTGGACTTTGACTGGACCACTGTATAAGACGAGTATGTTTTGGTCTCATTGTTCCACTGTTGCAAAACAGTGGCAATAGCACAACAGCACCACAAAATAATAGTGTGATAAAACTTTAGGTCAATATCGCCCACCCCTTGCTGCAAAGTGAAAAAAACTCTGGAAAAGCTCTTGTGGCGTGAATACTTTTCAGAGTATCGTACATTACTAGCTAATGAGGTCAGTTAACCAACGTCTGTAATCCATCAGCATGACACGGCATTTTGGGCTGAGCAGCAGACACCTTACATAAAGTTAAAGCTCTGCTGGATTGACGACACGCCCAGTTTCAGGACTGACTGATCCTGGGAATCTCCGGCCGCCGACTTCAAATGTTGTATTGTGGCAACGATTGATTCTCTGTCCATAAATAAGAAGCGTTCAAACGCAGAAATGATGGCGCTTTTCTAGGGCTTGAATACTGTGAATGCACATAAACATGCAGCTGTCCTATTATTTTATATATTAACTGCACAATACACTGGTAGACGAGATGACAGCAAAAGTCGTAAGTGATTTATTTAAAGTCAGATGTCAAAGTCTTCTCCTGCACACAGATTAGAAATGTGCCACTTTCACATCCACACACACAATCAGGATGGCATTCATCGGCGGAAAGCATTTCTGCTGGAAATTAAACGGGTGTCGGCGAACGGGAATGCATTATTTAAAGCAAATCTGTTTATTCACATTAAAATTTATAGGCTTTAAATCGGGAATATTTACTTTAATTTTTAAAGCCGAAGTGTTTAGCAAATCCAACTGCGGCGTCTCTGCAGAGCTGCTTAACTGGCTGAATAAACTGGGAGTAAATAAGATTAGCTGCAAACCGAGCAGGTTGGCAAATTAGTGGCGATTAGCCACAGATGATTTATGGATATAGTGCAAAGACTTTAAACCCCTAGAAACCTGAGAAGTTCTTAAACCCTCTTAAATTGATTTAACTTTTTTTCCCCCCCCCCATTTGTACAATTTGGTTTGGAAAACTAAAACTTTGAGACAAATTCGAAGTTGAAGTATTAGTGGTGTTTATCAGGTTTAAATTAAAGTATAATTCCTGCACCATGGAGTTTGAAGTCCAGCATAATAACAGGAACGTCCTGCTCCAGAACTACGAATCGCAAGAAGAAAAACAAAGAATGCAGCCAGAAAATATAAAACAAAAAATACAGAACAAGCAAATGAAGACAAACAATGTATAACTAATCAGAATATACATTACACTAGAAAATATGGGCGAATTTCAGACTTTTTGTACCTAAAATAAACTTTTGATCCAGAATTCTCTAGCTAGAGAATACATATAAATACATTTTTATCATTTTAGGGGAAAACGTTTTGACTATTTCCTGTATTTGTGTTAATTTTTTGATTTTTTTTTTTTTTTTTTTTTTTTTTTACAAAAGCAAATACATAAACGTTTAAATATTTACTTTTGTAGTTCTGAGGTTGTCACAAAACGGAAAATTGAATGATGAAAACATTTTTATTGAAAATACAAACACTTTTCACAATTGGAAAAACAAATAATGGCACAAGTTTTTTTCTTCTTCGACTAATTATACGAGAGTAACAGACATGTCAGGGATATTTCTCGGCAACGGCTTAATGCAAATACATCATGTATGATAGTGATGGGTCTGGTGAGGAGGCAGACGTGAATGGACAGGATGGAAACAACAGAAAATGTCCGGTTCAAAAAGATTACTACCGCCCTACCGATCGGGTGTAAACTGTTGGGGACAAAATAAATTAATATGAGAAGCTACCGCACATTCACCAATATGATCACAGCAGAGTCTGGACATTTTGTAATTCGGCTGGGAGACGACAAGTTGTTGAAACGTCTTGAAGACGAATCCCGGTCCATCAGATCAGCTGAACTCCATCCGATTATCTGCTCCGAACATCAGGAAAAGAAAAAAAAGCGTTTGGAGTTCAGAGTGAGCGCCACTGATTCACCTAGACACCAGATGAACAAACCTCCGGGTTCAGTTGTTTTGTCAATCAGGTAGAGAGAAATACAAAAAAATACATCCCTAAAGTAGACGTAGTGAAAGACGTTCCTACCTGTCCAGGCGGCTGACTACGTCTCTCACTGTGTTGATGAGACTCTCGTGCTCCTGGGGGCTGCTGATGATTACGGTGTGGAGTTTCTTCATGTAAGAGTCGATGGTGTCAAAGGTCGGGGTTTCTCCACTGCCTATAGACAGGAAGCACGCGTCCTCAGTGTTCAGATTGGCATCACGAGCGTTTTCGTACCTATTGAACGTCTTCACATCTGCTCCGATGCTTTTGCATGCTTTATTGAGATTCTCTACGACAAAACGAGGTTACGTAAAGGTTCGTCTCACAGTGGGAGGAAAATGATTCGTGGCTTTTTGACATTTTCTTTTTTTTTTTACAAATGAAAATCTGAAAAACGTACGTTAGTTTTCACCCAACCTAAAGGGCTCATCGACGAGTGGAAATCGATTCCATTTGTCGCAGATGTGTGACGAAAATGGAGTCATTTTTTTCTGAGCCCCTTCTTGCGACTTTTCGCCCCCGTCCCCATGCGAAACTACTGGGGCGATTGGTGAGAATTTTTGAGTTTATCTGGAAAACAGCAGGATTGATAGTTCTGGGGACCGATTGTCCGAGGAACGACATACTTTTAGACCAAAACACTAAACTCCCAACGTCCAACGTAGCGGGCTAACGTCCCAAAGACACCTTCTGGGTTTTTTTTTTTTTTGGCTTGCAACAACATGGAAAACAAAATGAGATGTTGCGGCACATCAATCATTATTTCCTCCCACTCCAAACTCATAATAGTCGTCTCTCTCTGCCATGATCACTGTGTTTACTACGTCTTAAACTCCACATTTGACAAAACGCCATGATGTATAATAACCTGAAATAATCTGCCTAGAGGAACAGGACATTTTATCCATGTTATTGTTCTAATGACAGATTATTTCTCTTACTTTTTCATCAATATCAAGGAGTTATTGACTTAAAACAAGCTCCAATATCTTGGTGACAACTTACTAGTTTTGTCTTATTTCAAGTGTACTAAAATATTTGAACTAGAAACTAGACAAAAAATATTTAAGATCTTGTGTTTTTGCAGTGGAGGGAACACAACAGACAGGCCAACTTAAAAAAACCCATTTAATTTTCATTCCACTTCATATTTTGTGTTGGTCTGCCAGGAAAAAAAAAACACAACAAATAATCAACTATGACAAAATGTGAAAAAGTTCAGCAAGACTCTGTGTCTCAAACAAGACAATAACCTGTAATCACTTTACTACTGCCCATGCGGATTCGTCATTTTAACTCTCCCATTCTCTCCTTCAATGCGCCACATTCACAGGCATCCCGTCCCAAGTGAAGCTGCAACCCATCCCAGGCGTTTATTACTTCCAGGCTGCGTGACTGCGATGGCATTTTTGTACGGGGGTCTCAAGACAATTTGCTTAAAATTGTTTCGCTGATCCTAAACGCTGCAGCTAAGTTGCAGTCAGGCACAAACATGCGGAGAATATAAAATCCTCTTCATCCCATAGAAAGCCCTTAATGAGCTAAATGATGTTATTGTTCCCCATAACCTCACAAGAAGAGATCGTCCTCAGAGCGCGGGCTCACTCACGCTTCACTGGAATTTCTCGAGTCGAGAAATGGAGGAAAGAGGCTTCACTTTTCAGCCTTATTCCAATCCAGTTTCAATTCACTGTAGAAGATTCTCCAGCCTTCTGTCTTTTGTTGAAGGCTAAACTATCAGTGAAGTTTCTGTTTGACGTTTTGTGCACTTTATTCCTGCAGTTTTAGCTCTTTAAAGCTTCTATGCTTACTTTGTAATTACTTTAAATTGTGCTTTTAATACATGAAAGCACTCAATGTTTCCATTCTGCGTTTAAAGTAAAACGTACTAAAAAGATACTTGCGTGATTTGTGAATGGAGGAGGATTAAAGCCACTGAGGAAAAACAAAAAACACCAAAGATACTCTAAGAACTCTGAGGGAAAAAAAGAGGCAATTCTCCTTTCAGTGGCCCTTATCCTCTTCCGTATTTACAGAACCGCCGCCAATAAAATCTTCTTATGAAAGCAAAAGCGTGCCTTACTGTTATAGGAAGAATTCCCAATAAAGTTTAAGACATGCGGAGAACCCGTGGCTAAGTCGTAACCCTGGAAACATAAACAGCTGTAATTTAATTTGATTTAAGTCCAACAACTAAAAAAAATAAACAGAATCAAAGTGGGGAAAATAAATCCAAACCTGCTCTTTGTAAACTAAGAAGCACACAAGGCTTCGTTCTACCCAGTTTAATTTACAAGCTCTTCAACAGGAAGTGCAAAAAGAAAAAACGCCCCGGAGGCACTACCTGAAGTTTTGTAATCATCTTTCATTATGGAGCTCTGATGCAATAATTTATGGGCCTATTATGTCTATTCCTGGTGTTTGCCGAGTCTGCAGGGCTGCTGTCAGGAGAGCTAAAATGCGTGGGAAATGATATCAATGTGAAATAAAGTTACAAAGGACAACTCACTGCAGATTTTGCCTGAGTATGCAACATGACTAATATGTTTACAACTGTTTAAAAAAACGAGTTTGGTACATGAGATGCAGCAAACTCCATGTATATGTGGCAGATATGGCAGATTCAAGACTGGATTTTGATTGGACGGCTGCAGCACGTGAACATGTGTAGCTCTGGCTGAATGTTTAGGGTTGTTGTTGGTGAAACTCTGCAACGGTCTTAAGTGCTTTGAAGCTTCTAACTTGTTTTCTCACTGGATTATTTACCTCCATCCATCTTGCGATCAACATTGACCATAGTTGACCATCCAACTAAACAGCAATCATGTTTAATTTCCAAAATGTTTTGTTTGGCAAATTGCGCAGTGCTACTTTTCTGCCACACACCATCTTGCACTTGTTACACTTGCTACAACACAATAAGAAGTAGTCCCGGTGCGCACTGTATGCTGGAAAAAATATTAGGAAAAAGCTAGCTAACTAGCTAGCGATAGTATGTTAGCAGCTAGTAACAGTGACCTGTCTGTGTGTGAGTCAAACTGTTGCCTGACAGAACGTCCTGCGAGAATAAAAACCACATGAAATATAAAAGATTAAATACACCTGCCATGATAAAATTTAAGACCTGTGAATGACGTATTTATGGCCAACACACTTTTTAAAACTGAAATTAAGAGATTTTAAGTCCTTAATCTTAAAATGTCTTTTTAAGGATGTGCCGACACCCTGTGCAACATGGCAAAATGCAAAAAGGTCAAAGACTCGTCGACACTTTTCAGGGCGCTGTCTCTCTCACCTGGCAGAGGCACCGTTGAGAAGCTGGAGGTGAGCGCCTGGCGCAGGGTTTCCAGGTGCTGGTGCAGGAGCCCGTTGCGCTCCCTCTCCTGCATCACGTCGCCCTCCAGCCGCTCCACTGCCCCGCGCATGCTCTCCACGTGCTTCTGCAGGGCCGCGTTGCGCTCCTCGTACTCCATGTTGGTCTTGCGCAGCTGCCGCATCTCGGCCTCTCGCGCTAACGGTGTGGGGCGGAAAAAAATCCACAGTCACACACACACATGCTCTTGGGAGTCAACTCTTGGTTTACATGTGTCAAACTCAAGGCCCGGGGGCCAGATTTGGCCCGCTGTAGCTTTTTATGTGACCCTCTATACTCCAACTAAGTCCTTCCAGTTTTTCACAAATCTGAAAAATTCACACAAAATCAACAAATCTCTAACTTTTTTTCTGCTTTTACTGCAAATTTTATTCAAATAGGTCAAAAACACTGAGTTGAAGTGACTGCTGCTTCAGCCTTACTCGATGTCAAGTTATAGTTTGCAATTGATATGGCAAGTAGTAAAATTCCTTACAAAAATTTACTCACAAAATCTGTAATTTTGATTGCAAAAAAAGCACTAGAACAGTCTTGGGTGAACAGCTGTTTACTGATATTTTAACAGTTTAATTGGTTTCATCAACACAGCCCTTTAAGAGCATTCAGATTTTTGATATGGCCCAACATAAAAATGGAGTTTGACACTCCTGCTCTAAGGGTTCGCTCAGACACTTAAGCCGTCCTCCTGACTCCTTTATTTTTACCTTTGCTGTGGTTGAGAAACTCTTCCGTGAAGATTGGGATGTCAAACACGGTCCTGTCCTTTCCCTCCGCGTCTTTCTGTTTACAGCCAAAGACATTAGAGAGGGAGGAAGATTAGCCGAACTGCCAGACACAGTCATTTATCTTACTGGGCTCTGGGTGGGCTGGTAATTGATTTTCTATCTGGCCACAAGACGTACACTGCGATACAGTTTTTATGAAATGCGGGGATGGAAGTAATTTCATCATTTCTGCATCCGAGATAGGAAAGGCTGTGCAATAAATCTGCTCTAAAAACAGGCGCTGAAACAGAAGAACGCGATACAATAGAGCTTTCACTCCCTCCTTTTGTAACAACGCGCCATCCTTCTTCATTCCCCCCCCCAACATAATGACATTCATGCTGAATCCCCCTGCTGGTGCTAATCTGGAAGGAGCGGGGTGGGGGGAAGCGACACTATTCCCACGGCAACGCTCATCCCGGTTAAGTCACCTTGGCCACAACCCTCCGCGAGGTTCTGAAAGTAGCTACAGAGGAAAGAGGGAAAAAAAAGTCTCTTAATTACACGCTGAAGTTAATAAAAATGAATTGCACGGTAAGTGGAAGCTAAGCGTTTGGATCATAAACACAGGTCTAAGGAGGATTAACCCCCGGCTTCAGTCGTGCAACAATGAGCACTAAACGTTTGGTGCCAGAGGAAGGGCCAACGGCGCTCCCAGGGGGGAACACGGATTATACAGCCTTGGAGTTGATCAGTTAAACTAACAGTTCATTTCTATACACTTAAAGTAGCATTTTGCGTCTTTGGTATATGTTTTTTCCCCCCAAATAAAATTAAATAAACCATGGTATTTTCTCGCCTTGTGTTAAATGCAGGGTCACTGATGTAGCAGTCTGCGATCTTCCTTTGGAGGAACTCTCTCTTGTTTTGGAACCTGCAGCTAGAGGCGGTACGGGCTTCTTAAGTTCAACTGAGTGAACGTCTCTGGAGATGATCCAGAGTCTCGGGTATACGCTCTTATTCCCTCTTCTCTTCAGCTCACCCTGCAAGTTTTCTAAAGGATTTAGTTCTGAGGACCAAGAAAGCCATGAAAAAAGAGACGGCCCATTTCCCCTTTTTTTGGCAGAAGTCTGAATCTGTTTTCTTGTTACAATTTCGCACATCAATAAAATCTACAAACCAAACTTTGTGGAAGTTTTTGCTCTTTTGGAAGGTTTAGAAGTATGAGGGGTTTTTAAACAATAATCTCTATTAATATATTAGGAGTTTCATCTGATTTCATTGGGGGGAATTGACCAATGAAACCTTAAATATAAGTATGAAGACTAGAAAGTCCAATTTAACTTCTGATCATAAAAAATAAATAAATGTGTAAGGTGTCCTCCCCTAAAACATCTGGCAACCTGGCAAGGGCTATCAGGGCCAGTAGCCCAGGGCGCCAGATGTTTTAGGGGAGGACACCTTACACATTTATTTATGAATGTGTGTTTTGCTAAAAATGTACTTTATATAAGAGTCATAGATCCATGTAAGGTGAACTGTAGTAATACTTTTGGGATTTTTTCAGCTATAAACAATACTCAATTTGTTGTGAATGTTTTGTGGGCCGCTGCCAGTCCTGGCCAGGGTTCTCTTGCAAAAGAGATTTTTAATCTCAGTGGATTTTTCCTGGTGAAACAAAGGTTAAATAAATAAATGTTTTATAATGCGCTATAATTTGAATTAGCAAAAAAAATGTAATTCTTTAGTGAATACGGCACCAAAATGGTTTCCATCCAAGTAAATCTGGCCCTGCTGATGACATTTCTCCTCCCTGAATAAATTCACTCGCATCAAACAAATTGAATTTTTCTATAATTACATGAAATCATTTTCAGGCTCTTCACGCATCTTTATCAGGAGGTACTAGTAAATTCAGTCAGGATTGCATATCTACAATCTACAACTTGCCTTGTGTTTGTTTGCAAGCTGACAAACACAAGGCAGGCCTGCTGCTGGACGCATTTTCAAAATAAAACAGCCAGACCCACAGTTAATGCGTATCTATCTCTCATCAACGCCACATGACATGTTTCACAATGGAATTATTTATTTAGAAAGAGCCATGCTAAAATGTAATAGCAGAAGTTCCCCCCATGACTTACCAGCTTTCAGAACAAACCAGAAAACCCTCCCTCTCCAGCATGACTAGATCTTATCGTTCCACACACAATCATGCATAAAAAAAAAAAATCTGAGTCATAACATCAACTTCGGTCAATAGTGCCAAGATTTTCCATTGAACGTAAAGCACATTTAATAACTTTCAATTATTTTTCAGCTCCGTCTGCATGTTTATCATTTCTTTCCTACAATGTGGCCAATTTTCGAGTGCATAAAAAAGTTATATATATATATATATATATATATATATATATATATATATATATATATATATATATATATATATATATATTTGAACAATTATGTAGCAAAATATCATATAATGAAACCACATCAGAACACGTTAGATATGCTCAGTCAATCTTTTAAGTCTGTTTCAAATAAGTAAGATAAAAAAAAAGCAGTCCTTCCTTAATTATCCCAATCATTTATTTCCTAACTAACTCAAAAGTCGCTCTAGATTTCATCAGCACCACATGATCTTCATCACTGTGACCTGAACTGACAGCAGTGATCCTCAGTCTTAGCTCCAGTCTGATTTTTAATTACTGCTATTTTGTCCCTGCATTTGTTTCTGTGGTACATTTTTCTCTGCTCCAATATGATGCTCACCTAGTATATTCCCAATACTCTGGCCAACAACAAAGATAGCTCACTGTATTTTTTAAAACCGCTGACTGCAGTAGGCATACATCTCACCTCTATAGAAAATCTTGGCAATGAAAGTGCCCAGCTTGCTTCCTCTGATTGAGGGTGTTTTCACACCTGATAGTCCGGTAGACTCGGTTCAACTGGGGACAAAATTTGCAACTTTTTTTTTTTCTACATTTTGGGCTACTGTGGTTTGCTTTCACACCACATTGCATCAAAAGAACCAAACCCTTTGAAAAACATGTTCACCTCCTCGCCTGAGGTGGCGCTGAACCAAGAACTACTGAAGGAAACAAGAAGAAAACCTCCTAAGACGATAAAATGTGAACAAAAATAGAGTGGTGGTTGCAAGATTTCTCTTTTGTCTTTGGTAAAAGACCAAAAGCCACTTCTCACATTAGCACCAGACTTGCATGTTTGCTTTGGTTGGATTTACCCAGAATGCCCGGCAGCATAATCCACTTCCTGCATTGGGCCCACTCACCCGTCTGCTTGCATTGAAATGCAAACTGCACCAGAGTTCACTTCAACTGAACGGACACCTAGGATTTAAGGTGGACCGGAGTTTGCTTGCAGAGTTTGATTGCACATTCACAAAGGAACCAGACTTTTTGGGCAAATGAACTAGAGTTTGATTAAAGTGAACTAAACACTTTAATCAATGTGAATTCATCGTGAAACTCCTGGATATTTCCAGCTTTGGACATTTGTTTCTGAGGAGTTACAGCTACTTGAGCGCTGACTGAATTCACAGAAAGACTCTCGAGTTGTGGAAAAATCACAGCCTCAGTTTTGCGGATCACAGCACAGAAACTACAGTGACCAACCCAGTCACCGTTCCATCGTTGTGCTCTGGGAATTATTGCAGCTTGTTCTTTGCACATTTACTATGGGCAGAACCTCTTTCCTGTGGGAGGAACTGACAGCACCAAGATTTCCCAGGAGTTCTGCACTTCAGTTCTGATGAAGTATGAAATGTCCTGGCCAGAGAGATCTTGGTGAGTGAAATGGTTTCATCAATCCATTTGGTTTGGGTTCTCTTTCATAACCGCCTGCTGCTCCTTGAGGAAAGCATAAAGAAAAAGAAATCCACTCTCTTCAGCTGGATTTTCCACATCCCTGAAGTTATTGAGGAAGCAGAATGTTGTAAAAATGATTTAAATACTCATCTTTTTTTTGTTGTTAATGTTTTTGTGATCATTTCATAAAACGTCCAGCTCATTTTGTGGCCCAAGTCACAAACCCCTTAGGTAAGGGCTTTTCACCCCATGACTTAATAGGGTTGTGTAACACATAAAACTCTTAAGTGAACTAGAAGAGGGTTTCTTCCCCTAATGAAATATGATAGTTAGCACTTATGAAGGGCAATTTTGAGCGTTACCACCAGGCAGGAAAGACTTACTGACCTCATGAAGAGCCTCGCTGGCGACTTGGTGCCCAACATCTGGAGAGGAAGGAAAGAGTAAATGAAGGGGACATCATCACGGATGAGTCAGATTTTCTGGGATTGCGGGCCTGTCGTCGGCTCGTTACGAACTCAGGGAAATGAACAAAAACAGAGAGGTCAATAAAAATGTCAACACTTTATATCAATCAGCTCAAACGAGGCAATCCTTCAAGCTCAGTGGAAAGGGGATTTTTTTTTCACCAAGCAGAGCTGTTTTTCCTCAACTTTTTTTTTTTGCGGGGGATGTAACATTTCAAGATAAACAGATGCAAAATATGGCCAAAAATGGCAAAAAGAAGGTAATTGAATCTTATGTTTAGCTGTCTGAACTGCTACCTTTACTTCCTCACTGACAGGACAAAATACACTTCTAGCATTTGTAGTTCTGATTTGATTTACAGTGGGTGAAATATATTTATATAGTAAATACAGTTCTAATGGTATTTCTTTCAATACTTTATCTCCTATTTCTTTTCACATTATTACACACAACTTCATTTCTGAACTCACTTGTTTTGGTTTCTTTCTGTGGATGGATTAGTTCACTGCAAAAACACAAAATCTTCACAAAGTTTCTAGCACAACAATCTTTGTACACTCGACTAAGTTAAAAGTAACTTTTCAGCAAGATAAAGTATAATTATCGAATATATATATATATATATATATATATATATATATATATATATATATATATATATATATATATATATATATACTGCTCAAAAAAATAAAGGGAACACTCAAATAACACATCCTAGATCTGAATGAATGAAATATTCTCATTGAATACTTTGTTCTGTACAAAGTTGAATGTGCTGACAACAAAATCACACAAAAATCATCAATGGAAATCAAATTTATTAACCAATGGAGGCCTGGATTTGGAGCCACACACAAAATTAAAGTGAAATGTTCCCTTTATTTTTTTGAGCAGTATATATATATATATATATATATATATATATATATATATATATATATATATTATATCCAGCACCCTGAGACTGTACACAAGCCGTAAGGAAGGAGGCAGAGGACTAGTGAGTGTGACAGCCACTGTCCAGGATGAAACATCCAAGATCCATAAATACATCAAGGACAAAGCCTCAATGGACGATGTGCTCAGCAAATGTCTCAGGCAATGGGGAACAGAGGACGAGGTGCTGGAGGAACCATCATGGGAAGACAAGCCCCTACATGGGATGTACCACCGACAAATAACTGAAGTGGCTGATATCAGGAAATCCTACCAATGGCTGGAGAAAGCTGGACTCAAGGACAGCACAGAGGCCCTCATCCTGGCCGCCCAGGAACAGGCACTAAACACCAGAGCAATAGAGGCCCAGATCTACCACACCAGACAAGACCCAAGGTGTAGGTTGTGCAAGGAGGCCTCTGAGACAGTCCAGCACATAACAGCAGGGTGCAAGATGCTGGCAGGGAAAGCATACATGGAACGACATAACCAAGTGGCGGGCATAGTGTACAGGAACATCTGTGCAGAATATGGACTGGAAGCCCCGAGGTCAAAGTGGGGAACACCCCCAAAGGTGGTGGAGAATGACCGAGCTAAGATCCTGTGGGACTTCCAGATCCAGACAGACAAGATGGTAATGGCGAACCAACCGGACATTGTGGTGGTGGATAAAGAACAGAGGAAAGCCGTTGTGGTGGATGTAGCAATACCAAGTGACCACAACATCAGGAAAAAGGAGCATGAGAAACTGGAGAAATACCAGGGCCTCAGAGAGGAACTGGAGAAGGCCTGGAAGGTGAAGACCACAGTGGTGCCTGTGGTCATAGGGGCCCTCGGGGCAGTCACCCCCAAACTGGAGCAGTGGCTCAAACAGATCCCAGGAACAACATCAGACATCTCAGTCCAGAAATGTGCAGTTCTAGGCACAGCCAAGATACTGCGCAGAACCCTCAAGCTCCCAGGCCTCTGGTAGAGGACCCGAGCTCAGAGGATGAAAGAGACCACCCACGGAGGGTGAGAGGGGATTTTTTTTTTTTTTTATTACATATTATAGGACATTTTTCCTGTTCTAAGTAAAAAAATCTGCCAGTGGAAATAGGACTTTTTGTATCTATATTCAATAATTATCGACTTAAAACTATATTAACTTAAAATTATTGTTTTTAAAAATTAAAAAAAAAAAAATTACTTACTGATTTCATGTGAAGCATCTCTGAGAATCATTGGAGGGTTGAAACCGTGCTATATGCAAGTCTGATGTCATTTCATTTCATAAAACACAATTATTTATCTTGCCAGAAAGTTACTTTTGCCTTATTTCAAGTGTACTAAAATATTTGCATCGGAAACTAGAAGAAAAATATTTTTGGTAAGATTTTTGTTTTTCCAGTGTTGGGTTGTTACAAACACCTGCTCAACATTTCATGTCTCTAGCACCTTCAGAAATATGTTTACTATGAGAAATTGTGATGTGTTGAATACTTATTTTAATTAAAAAAAGGAGAACTCTTTTAAAATTTCCCTGACTTTCTTTCAACCACACAGGCGTCTGCAAAGGTTGCCCATACAGACTGAACTTAATGCAACCCAAAGCTCCAGCTGATCGCTTGGTGATTGGATGTTTCGGTGAAAGGAATCGGAAAGGTCATGCAAAAAAGAGAAACCACCCATTCCTGACTGCTTCCTCCTCCACTTACCCTCATTACACATTCAACTTCCTGTGAGTCATCCTGTCTGGAAAGGACTCCTCAGTCAACAATGACTGGTTTATCCAAACATCTTCAGACACAGGAAGCGTCTCACTAAAACACTTTTCTAACACGAAGTTCCTTCTTCCTCCCCGCCTCCCAAAAAAAGGGAAAGGCGGCTGGCCGCCTGACCGTGTCTCACCTCCCCGGTGCCTCTTGCCCTTCTGCTTCTCCTGGACCTTCCTGGTGAAATGCTTGTAGGCCTCGGTCTTCTGGTACTTCTCCAGCTCTCGCATGTAGCGCTCCTTATCTCGCTCCGCTTCGTCCAAATATCGCTGCGGAGGGAAGGCGGCACACGTTCAAAAGTCCATGCATCTGTTTCAAAAATACTAGTTTTCTTTATTAGTAGAAAATAGATTAATTAAAAGAAGGGAAGAAAATAAATTGTCAGAGATTTTTCTGACAAAAAGTCACCAAACCAAAATAGGTTGGAGATTGGCAGAATTAAAGGCCGACCTCCGACCTTCCATTCATCAGCAAGATTATTGAAAAAGATGTTTCAATAGTTAAATAGTTTCTTAACAACAAAACTATTTAACTATTGATCACTTTGCCCTTGTCAAAGTGATCAATGACATCCATAAAAAAACAGACTGTGGGAGAACCACAGTGCTGGTTCTGTTGGACATTTTACTGAATCGAGTTGGGTCGGACTCTCCAGCTCAGTACTCAACTGGTTCGACTCTTACATAAAGAACAGGGACTTCCTAGTTTCAGTAGTCAATTTCTTATTAGAAGTCACATGACATGTGGGGTACCCCAAGGTTCAATCCTAGGACCCCTCTTATTCAATATTTATATGCTCCCACTGGCTCAGGTTATAACAGGAAATAGGATTAGTTACCATAACTACACGGATGATACACAGCTCTACATCACGATGTCACCAGGTGACTCTGAACCCATCCAACCACTGAACAGATGCTTAGAACAGATAAATGTGTGGATGTGCCAAAACTTTCTCCAGCTGAACAGAAACAAAACCGAAGTTATTATCTTTCAACCTAAAGAGGAACGATATAGAGTTATAGATCTAGAGTCAATGCACAGCTTCAGTTATTACAACTGAAAACCAGCGATCAGCCCGAAACCTGGGAGTAGTGATGGACTCTGACCTGAACCTTCAGAGCCACATTAAGACGGTCACAAAGTCGGCCTTCTATCACCCGAAGAACATCTCCAGGATTAGAGGACTAATGTCTCAGCGCGATCTAGAGAAACTCATCCATGCGTTTATCTTTAGTCACGTTGACTACTGCAGCAGTGTCTTCACAGGTTTGCCTAAAAATATTAATCAGTTCCGATCCACAAGGCTGCTGCTCTCGTTCTCACTAAAACCAGGAAGACAGACAACACCAGTTTTAAAGTCCCTACACTGTTGCTCAGAGAATAGACTTTAAAATACTGTAAGTTTATAAATCACTGAACAGTTTAGCACCACAATACATTAAAGATCTGTTATTGCTGTACCAACCATCTAGACCACTCAGATCTTCTGGTTCTGCTCTGCATCCCCAGAACCAGAACCAAATGAGGAGAAGCAGGATTCAGTTTCTATGCACCACAAATCTGGAACAAACTTCCAGAAAACTGCAAAGACTGCTTTTAGAGTTGCTTTGGACAAGCAGCCAGTGGAACATTGATCAACATGTTCGATGTGTGTTTACTTGATGATTTTGATGATGAGATTTGACAAAACAATGTTTATTGCTTGTTTCATATTTGGTTACTGTGTTATGTTTTTGTTGTGTGAAGCACTTTTAACTCCACTGTTGATGAAACTCGCTTCATAAATAAACTTGACTTGAAAAGATAAAGGGCTATCATCAGTTAGGGTTACTGTCACTGTCCTGTACACATTCTGTGCAGGTATTCCATAAAGAAAAAAAAGGTCGATGTTTTAGGGTCTAAAGAGCGACAAGTTTTAGACACAAATTTAACATTTAGTGGTTTGGCTTAGAACAAGAGTTTTCCACGATCTTTTGTGCCTGCTGGTTAATTCTGATGCCGTCCTGTTTTGAGCGCTGCTGCCGCTGCAGCGACGGGAAGCCAACACAAACAGCGCCTTCCAGACATTTCTCTTCACGGTTGCGCGCCCAAGAGCCGAGCGCCGTCTGGAAACTTCTCATCCTGACCTGCTTCTCCTCCGGGGGCAGCTTGCTCCACTCATTGCCCAGCATCCTGGTGATCTCTGGGAAGGGCACGTCCGGACGCTCCGCCCGCAGCTGCTCCCGCCTGTCGTTCATGAAGCGAACGTAGCCCGTCAGGGGAGCTTTGGGCGCGTTGCTGTCCTTCATTGGCTTCTTCCTCTTCCTCCCTTTGGTCCAGCTGCCACGTCGAGGTTTCTGCAGGAACAGCACAAGTTGAGATACAACAGGGGGAAGGCGGCAGGTAGCAGTTTCGTGGGAGTTTCCTGCCCTCCGTAGAAAAAGTTGAAAGAGAGGAAAAAAAGAAAAAAAGTGAAAAATGTGTCATTTGATATTTGTTAGCCTCTTACCTCATCTCCATTTCTCTGGCTGTTGTTGTCAGTGTTGCCTGCAGGAGAGCCCGTCTGCTCATCCATCACTTTCAATGAACACAAGGGAGAAAAAACAAACAAACAAACAAAAAAAAACAGGAAATCTGAAACTTAATATCGGTAAATTTAATATGCATTTACATAAGATCCCAAAAGGTCAGTGATTAACTAAGGTAGGGTTTTATCAGAAGCAGCCAGATGGGACACCCTCTGCCAGCTAAAAGTGGGTCGAGCTTTTTTCTTTTTTTTTCTTTTTCCTCAAACACATTGGAAGCAGTGAACAGCAATGCCAGGAAATAGACTGCTCCTTTTTGCAGCTGGATCTACTTTCCATCCAAACTCCTCCCAGCCTGGGCTCCAAGCTCTCCTCCTGGCTGGCCATGTTTCCTCTAATAGAAATGTCTTGCCGCTATCAATCATTAACGAGAAAGTGACGGGGAAAGAAAACGGTGTTCGCTGAAAATGCTGGAGAAGTTGTATTTCAACGGGGCGGAGGGATTGTACCGCCTGAAACGTTAACATGCTAACTTTTCATTCGTACGGCGACCAGAATTAGAATTTATGTGTGTGTAACCAGGTGGAAAACGTCATTGTGACATTTAGACATAAATAGTGTGAACTGACAAGCTGAACTAACCAAAACTGGTTCAATTCCTCAGTGAGACTTTTTAAGCATTTCTGTTTTTAGCTCATCAATGGCGGTTCTAGACTATTTTGACCAGAGTGGCTAAGTTAGGATCAGCATTTTTTTTAAATACCGGTAGTTATATTGTTGGATCAACCTTCCACATCACTCAGGTCTTCTGGTTCTGGTCTACTTTGCATTCCCAGAAGCAGAACCAAAGATGGAGATTCAGTTGTTATGCTCCATTTGATAAAACATAATGTTTATTGCTTGTTTCATAAATGGTAGCTGCAGGGTTTCCCACGGTGTATTATAAACCTGGTGGGCTACCAGCCTTTACTTGTGCCCCTACCAAGCTTAGCATTGTTTATTTATTTATTTATTTTTAATTATTGCCTTTTTTAAAAGACTTTATAGTTGGTGTTTAGGTATTAATTTTCCAGTATTCCAATTACCTATAACTACCAAGTGATATTTTCAAGTTTCCTATCAACTTTAAACATTTTTTAACTCAAAAACATGGCGGTGGGCTGGATGACTGCCCTAGCACCGGGCTTAGCAAGTTTTTCTGGGGGAAACCCTGAGCAGCTTTATTATGTTTTTATGGCATAAAGTACTTTGAACTGCTTTGCTACAAATAAACTTGTCTTGACAGTTGCTCAGTACAAAAGAATGGAAAACAAAAAAGGCCAATATTTCATGATTTAATATATCAAAACTGAGATCCAATCTCAATACGGCTGAAGCTAAAAGTGCACCACCTTAATTTTTGAATTCACAGTAAAGTAAAACCGTGAAGGCAGGAATTAGCTGTTGTTTCTGTACCACCGCATATTGTAAAACAATTAATTAAATAATATGTCTTCAGAATTGGGCAAAAACTGGAATCAGTACCAGATTTACAGGGGGACTGACCCCTGTTGGCCCCTGTCTAGGACCGCCCATGCAGTTCTTACAGATCGGGCTGAAAGACACCAGAGCTTAGCTGTACAGAAACATATTAAAGCCAAATAGGAACACATAAAACATGAGCACCCCTAATAAGAATGAACTCTCCAGACGTCACTTAATAAATGTGCAGCACTGCCCTCTGCTGGGATTCAACCTATATATATTCATTCAAAGATTACAAGCTTGATGATATTTAAGGAATGGAGCAGAGCAGGATTTATCATCACACCATTTACCCAAATAAAAGATTCAAGATTCAAAGTAAATATCTCTGTCATTTTAGAAATTGACTGACCAACCCCTTGGGTTGTCTCTACAGTAATCAATGAGGTTTCAGTAACAAAAAATAAGCTTAGAAATCACCAACTAATGCATTTAGAAACATTCATTTAAATCAGTGATCAATTCTGTTAAATGATTATCATTATATGTGTGAGCAGAGAAACTAATGTAGCCTTTATTAAAGAAAAAAGAAACTGAGGACCATTTCAAGACAGCTACCGAATGTCTAAATATTAAGTGTCATATTAAAGCTGTTATTAAATATAAAGAGAAAATGTGTCGTCTATTAATACAAAACAAATAGAACATAATCAAATTAGTAATATCCATTCATATAACATTTCCTACTTTCAAATATTTGAGCGCAACCCCCCCCCAAAAGACACTGCAAAATATTTAAAATTTGATTTTAAAACATTATATACGCATGCATGCTTGTAATACTTCTCTTGTTCAAACAGTATGAGTTATCACATATTGTAAAATGCCCATATGAGAAAGTAATAAAGCACACAAGGTCAATAAAACTTAAATTATGTTACAACAGCTTGGCTCCCACTTAATAGTATAATTAATAATTAAATAATAATTATTTGTGTGTCATAGTGGTATAGCAATGCTTTCAATTTTAAAAAAAATTGCTTAATAAAGAAATAAAATTACGTAGCAGAGAATACCTCTATTACTAGAGAGAGAGGTTAAGTACGACGATGCAGAGTAGTTTGTTACATACCGTCAGGTTTTACTATGTAAAAAGACGCATTACACATTATTGATGTATTCCACATTTAAATAAAAAACATAAATGAATGAATGAATGAATGAATGAATTTATATGCAGAAAACTGAACGGGGTTAAGATACATTTTTAAGTATTGCTTCGTTTTAAATGGTCAGCTTAACTTAAATAGATGGTCAACTATCTTAACGTTACATCAACCGGAACCTTATTTCTAGATTCCTTTAGTATTGCTTACACGTTTAAGTAAAAAAAAAAATGTTGCTAATAAATATCTGTGAATATCTTATTAAACCACCATCTGTCTAAATACATATTGTGAACATTAAAAAATATATATATTTTTAGACATACATCTTAGAAAAGTTTCACCTGTACAGAGAGAATAATTTAAAATGTTTAACTTTGGGTTCGCTTCTGAAAGCTAGCACTAACATTAACGTAATACAATATTAGCAATATGTGGTCAGAGGCACCTTTACCAGCCCCAGTTTGCATGCTCACGACTAACAATACCCGGGACTGTGGGACAAACAATTCAATTATAGAACCAACAGCAGTTAGTGGCTAGCATCACCTGTAGTCCATAATGCTAATGTTCTAACAGCTAGCTATCACCACGTTTAACAGCTCTAATGACGAAAGCATACATTTTTATTTAGCAGTATTATATATGCCGACAACGACTTTCGCGAGGTACCAATCATTCACTTTGATTTAACATTAGCAAGACTAAGAATAAACCCAACTGCTGAGCTGGCAGCTAACTGTGCACCTAGCTAACATTAGCGCTCAGTTAGCAACGAACACACGAGAGGAGGAATTATCTCTTTTATTTTCTCCCAATAGCGTTGTTAATCATACCGAATGACATTATTTTCATACATACAGTGATATCCATGCATTAAAGACTGACCTTAGTGAAAGTGATTCGTTGCTGTAGAAGGCAAATTTCCCAACCAAAACAATACAACAGCTACGCCATAGAAACCCAGTAGATAGAACAACTATACATTCATGTCCAATGCATCCAGCTAAACCTATCTGTTAGAGGAAATACTTAGCAACTTTATTACCTCAGTTTAAACTACAACAGATAAGACATGTATATTAGTGAAGCAACATAAAACAACGAGAGTCTTATAAACAGTATAATTTGCTAAAGGCAGATACACATTTCTATATATTCTAGTTCTTTGGCTGGTCTTTGGGTTTCCTTTTTCATCGTGGACGTATTGCCAAGACCTCCGTCCAGCTTTCTTCCTCTGCTGCCCTCTGGTGTCCATTGCCTTTCATTGCGTTTATTTACATATTGCCACGTTACAACCGCAAACTGTAATGTGTACTGTGATTTTGTGAAAATGATAAATGTTTGACACATGGAGACGTCGGAAATATTAACTCATTCTTTTCAAAACAGCCTGAGCTCGGCCATGGAGCAATATTTAAAAGTCTCTATGTGAATAGATATCTCATAATGAGATGTTCAAACCTTGAATTATCGTTTTAGAATCTGCTCTAAACGCCTCCACAACTTTCTGCCCGACACGTCTTGGTGCATTCTTTGGTCTTCATAATGCTGTTTGCTCAATAACCTGTAAGAGGTTTGTGGTTGTAATGTGACAAAATGCAGAAAAATAACAAATTATCCAGACAGACAGTCAACACGTATCTCAAACGTTGTCTGGGATTAAGTGTCAGGGAAAGACTAACACTTATTTGAAACGAACACACTGCAAATCAACAGTCAGGGGGGGAATAAGTTAGCACCCGCATCATAATTGAATCTTTGATTGCAATCTCATACCAATTATCCCGCGCTAATCCAGCAAAGTTGCCAGGCTCATTACACACAGGTTGGCCACATCAAGCTGCCTCTTGGAGATTAGCTAATGAAGTCACAGACCAAAGAGAAGCACGTTGCTTTAACAGATAGAAGAAGATCCAATCAGCGGCTGGGGAAATTAAATATCTAATTCCACAAATAACCACTCCTGTTGAAGTATTCCTGAAGTTCTAGTCAGATGTTTACATACAGACAGGATGATGGTAGAGACGGTGGTAGGAGATTTCCTGGAATAAACCTTTTATTTTTCCCAGTGAGAACTGTGACTACAACACACATCTTCAATAGAATTAAAAAAAAGAAACAAGAGTTGGATGGATGCAGAGCAGCACACTAACAAAATATGCCCCATTGGATGTAAACATTTGAATAATGATACCAAACTCACTCAAAAACAGGTTGTAGAATGGTTTTTAGATTGGATGAGGCAGGCTAATGCAAAGCTACTAGATGGGCTTAAAAGCTTCAACTATGCCAAGAAACCAGCTAATAGAAAACAATTCTAGAAGCATAAGTTACTGCTTTTTAGTGAACATTTAACCAAAAGATATATTTTAGCCTATATGTCCAGTTTTAACCTTATTAGGAGAAAAATTTACAATAAACATTACAATTTATTATCTCACCAAAGTGACAAAAACAGCTTAAACGCAGCACCAAATGCCCAAAACGAATGTAAAGATGAACAATGTCTTGAGAAGTCGTCTTTGGCTTTTCTGCAGCTCGTCTTTGTTTTGTTTAGATCTTTTACTGAGCTGTGTTTTTGTTTTTGTTTTGTTTTTTTCAACTGAAGTGAAAACCAATTAAATCTACAGGTACCCACCTTTTCTTCTGAACACAGAAGAAAAGGTATCTGCTTGAAATACGACATTTGTCTGCTAGCAGAAATTTTATTTTCTAGCACTTTTTTCCTTTTTTTTTTGCAACAGTCATTAAATAATAAGAAGCGTCGCTGCAGCGTGGAGCCGTGTTAGTCACTAATTGGGTGACTTGGAGCCGAGTCGTGATGCAGACCAACTGTTCAGCTCCCAGCTGCCTCTGTTTAGGGTTTTTTTTACTTTCATTTTCCCCCTTTTTTTTCTTTTTTTAAATAAAGACTCAATAATCCATAGTTGTTGAAACAACCCCCCCTAATACACAAACTGATAGCCACCTGCTCCTGCTGGAGAAGCTGCTGGCAAATAATAAGTCTTACAGCTGCAAAGTGGCAAAACGCTGACACACACTACCTCACCCATCAGGACGCCGAGTGGTGAGGCGTAAAGTTACAGTAGATTAGTCCAATTAGGAAAGCAGTCTAAAAATATATCAAACACCACATCAAATACCAATCAGAATTGAAGTACAGCTTGCATTGCTGGCCTGAATTTGAACTTTAAAAAAACCAATGTATTGATTTTTGTCTTTTATTTGCATGAGGACAGGTGTTAAGCTTAATCAAAAAGCAGAACACTACGACATTTAGAGCCCTAGTTCATTTGCAATGCACATCCCCAGATGTGCCTTTAGCAACATAAAACAAGTTAAAAGACAAATCAAAACGACATATCAAGATAAAATGTCATGCGTGATGCCATGAATCCTAAAGTTGACTTAAAACAGAACACGATTAAACATGGTGAGACATGGTGGTGGCAACATCAAGCTGTGGGGATGCTACTCTTCAACACAGATGGGCAAGCTGGGCAGAGTTGATGGTTGGACCTAACAACCCTGAAAATACAGGCAGAGATACAAAGGAATGGCTCAGATCATACTATGTTTGTCTTTACGCTGAGGAGAATGAGATCCGCGGCTCAGGTGGAGGAGCAGGTTGCTCATTAATTAGGAGGTTAAAAGTCCAGGGCTGCAGCGTCCCTGAGCCAAGGAACATCTGCCTCGGCGTGGAACTCTGGGCTGTGCACAAGCATTTGATAAAATAACATAAAGATGATAATAAGCAGATCATTTAGATCCTTGATGTTTATTGAAAATGTATATAAAATCAATTGCAGCGAGCAGCAGGAGACTCGGGGGCGGTGGGGAAGAGGCTCTCCTATTGACAGAAAACCTCCAGACACATAAATGGAGTCATAACTCGAATATGAATGCACATAACTTGAGAAATAAACACAATACTATCGCCTGTTCTGGGGGAAGTTATCGACTTCTCTCTGCAACCAGCTTGCCGTTTACTTTTTGGTGTCAGTGAAAAGGAAATTGCAGTTCTTTATGCTCCCTAAAGTAGAAATTTGATAAAAATGTGTTGTTTGTAAAAAAAAAAAAAAAAAAAAGAAAGAAAAAGTGTTACACTTATTAGCAAACTTGGTAAAATGTGCAAAAATATTTTTTTTATTGTTGTGGCAAAATCTCCCACTAAATTTAGAAAATCATGACCAATATTTATTGGGAAGTCAGTCAGACTGTCTGTTCAAGCAACAAGTCTGGAGGTTTGTGTGTTTTTCATTATTTAAAATGTTTCCCATTAGCCAAAATTTGGTTTCTGATGAGTCAGGGAACGGTGTAAAAACTTTCAGTCACCCAATAGACTGACTTGGCAAGCAATAGGTGGGGGAAGGTCCTCATACAACCGGAAAAAAAGGACTACAAGTCTTTGGAACGAAATGTTACAGCCAGGGCCGTGCAGAAACCACTTAAGGGGCAGGTGCTCAAAAAAAAAAAAAAGGGCACATCTTACCGCATTCTAGGACAGAATATTAACAAAGCCACTCAGCTTTCAGAGTTTAATAAACAATGATAAATTACAAAATTGTGAAATATACAATCAAAGCTAAGGAAAATCTCTATATAGAGCATACAGCTATGCGTAAGATATTTTATTAGTAATTTCTTTCTGCAGGTCTATTTTGTTATAGGAAAGTATTGCAATATTCAAACCCGCAATTTAGCAAGATATGTAAATCAGAGCTGGTGGTTTAGCTCTGATTTACATATTTTGTCTTCACAGAATTACACTATTAAAAATATAAACAAGGGCACAATGCTACCTTTTGGTGACTGTAATCTATAAAAAAGAGCTGCCTGTTTGCTGCAGTGGAGATGAAGATGGTCCATTCAGGAAAGCAGAGCTGCATCAAACTTTAATGTGGAACTGCAGGAAAAAAGAAAAAAACAAAAGAAAAATTGAATTGTTAATGCATGTCACTATGGGAAAAGCCTACTGAGTTTTGCTTAAAACTTTTTTAAACATTTAAATCACACATTTGTCTCATGAAGTGATTTTTTTTTGCAAAACAAACTTATTTGTGCATGTCAGAAATATTTTCTTGATATTCTAAGTTTTTGTTTGACTCAAAGTTTTGCTTGTGATTCTCATATGACCTCATGGGCAGGAGCCAAAATCGCAACAAAAGATTTCTGATGTGTGCAAATAAAAGTTTATGTTTGGCAAATAACTTTTTAAGTTCACAAGACAAAAATTTGTTATTTAATAAAAAAAAAAAAAGTTTTTTAAACAAAACAATTTGTTTTTAAAAAAGAAATCATTACAATTCCAAAAGTTTACAATTTTATTTTACTTAACTGAGGTTAGTTTATTTTTTCCCATTGAATAATTGGGAAAACAAATTTAACTTCATACTCTGCGAACCAGACCCTAAACTTAAAGTCTGGGTTGAGTTTTTTCCCCTTCATCAATGACATACATTATATCTATCATGGTAATTCAGGGTGAGTTATTTTTAATTCTAAATGAATATCCATGTTTGTGTAACGACGCATGTAACGAAGCACAGCACATGGCGCTACACCCCCCCGCCACCAGGAGGCGGCATCCTGCTACAGGGCCAAGAAGGGGCGGTGGAAACGCGGTCACTCCGAAATAGAGCCGAGCCGAACCGGGTTGTTTCAATTGCCAGTGGAAAAGGGGCATTTGAAAGTCATCAAGCAAATCAGAACAGCGGAGAGGACTTAACAGAATGTCGCCAGTGAAAGTCCATGAGTAGGAGGAACAAAACAAGACCACCAGAGGGCGGTGTTGTCACATAGAACAGAATGGAATGGGTCAAACACGTCACAGGGTCCGAGCTGCGTCACGTGTTCTCTCATGACGTAATTATTATAAGACTTAAAAGTATTTTTAGGTGTTTATAACGTGCTGCACAGTTGGCGCAGTTGGTAGAGCTGTTGCCTTGCAGCAAGAAGGTTGTGGGTTCGACTCCCGGCCCGGACGCCTCTGCATGGAGCTTGCATGTTCTCCCTGTGCATGCGTGGGTTTCCACCCACAGTCCAAAAACATGGCTGTCAGGTTAATTGGGGTCCCTCTAAATTCTCCCTAGGTGTGAATGTGTGTGCATGGTTGTCTGTCTCTATGTTCCCCCTGGGATGTGCTGGCGATCTGCCCAGGGGCGTTAACCCGCTCGCCCCCGATGTTCAACTGGCGAACGATTCGGGTAATGTTTCGTCCGAAACGTTACCCTCTGTGAGGGCACCTGTTCGGGGGGATACTCACAGGGGGAGGGTTAAAGTGAATGATGAATGAATGTTTTACCTCACATTCAAAAAATAACATTTTTAGATAAAAATATTTACACGATTGTTCCATTTCTGAAACATGAGTTAGAAAAACAAAATATGACTGTGGAATCAAAAATAAAATATAAGTAAGAGTGAAGTAATAATATGAATTGGATATATTAAAAGGGTAATTATTGAAGCCATTCAACTCTGTATTTATTTTATATTAATATCCCGCAGCAATCTGATTGGTCTGATTGGAGTTACTTGCTCCACGCTGGGATCTCACACAATTATTCGCTGAAGTTATTCTTTAAATACAGTTAAAGAATAACACCTGGGCATAACACCGGACGCTTTGGAGCGTCTGGTTAGGAAGCCCATTCAAAAACCTTGGTAGAAATGGCGCGTTTAATTTCAGTCTCCATTACATACAGAAGAGAGAAAACTAAAGAGATTGCAATGTTGAACCTATTTATAGTCCACACAGAGGAGCCGGCAGTTTATCTTGAGGAAATAAATAAAGGTGAACAAGTTAATTAGATCGTAACATGCGCAGTTCGCTGCGGCTGTACAACCAACGCGGACGCGGCTCTGCCGCTGCTGCAAAGAATTAAACTTAACTCACCCTGTGGCTTTAACTAATGGAGCTGAAGACGTGACCCTCCTGCACCCAGAAGGAGAGCGGCGCTCAGAAGCGCGGCAGACATAACGTCTGTCTGTTTCGGGGAAGTGAAATCACGAAAAACGCACAGGGTAAAAAAAGAAGTTTAATGGATCGGTTTGGATCAGACAGATCCAACTGCCCGATGAACCAGCGCAGATTTCTCTGCAGATGTGAACCAGGAGGAATTTGTGAAGCTGTGCGTTCAGACCCCAGCAGGTGAAGTGCTGGTAATTTAAGTGGAGTCGTTTAATTTCATTCATTATAAGTTATTGGGGCAATAGTCAGTGGTTTTTGTCTCTACCGAGAAAAGCCACGGGCTGCGGACCGGTCCAAGTCTTGACCGGTCGGCGGTAATAAAAAAGGTTGGGGACCACTGACGTCGAGGACGTTTATTTGAGTCAGGCGGAGTAAAGAGATTTGCTTCCTCTGGTAAACATCTCCTAGGTTTTCTGTGGTCAACTGTTCTTGTATGTTGCATTTGTAAAATGATTTTGTTTCCATCTACAGTTTAAAGGTTTGTTGGCCAATCAAGAGCAGGAAAATGATGGTCATTGAACCTTTTTTTTTGTTGTTGGTATTTTTAGCAGAGTAGGCAAATGTCAAGGCCTGATGGGAAATTAAATCATCATCTCTGTAAAGTTTGTCATCAGAAGGAAGCATGAAGTTCTTTAAAATGATCTGGTAGATGGTTGAGTTGACTGGACTTCAGTAAACCCCATAGGCCGACACCAGGAGCAGACATGGCAACCCAAACCATCCCACTTTAAGCAACATTGATTCTTTGCTTCTCTACTCTTCCTCCAAACTCTGGACCTTGATTTCCAACAGAAATTAAAACTTTGGACCAGTCAGCAACAGTCCAGCTGTTTGTCCTCTGTAGCCCAGTTAAGATGTTTCTGACTTTTGTCTCAGCATCGTGAGGAATGTAAAGTTGTAGGATCTGTCTGCACACAGTCGTGGAATTTAATCACAACAACTTATGGTATTACATTATGAATCAGAAACTGAAAACTATTCATGTGACATCAAGTCACTGTTTTTGCCATGTGCTGTGCTTCATTACATGCGACCCAGAGGTCGCGTTAGCGGAATATTTTCCGTATTTGACCGGTTATTTTTTTTTAACTACATGAAAATTTAAAGCCCGTCGGTCATTTGACAGGTTATAATTTACACCCTCATGCGAGCACCTGATAGACTTTACGCAAAGAGTTCATCGCAGAGGAAACTAAAATCAATCAGTAAAAGAATCCTTTCTGAATATCATCTCATGGACACTGAACTAAATGCATCTTTCTGACCAGTGTTATATCTTTAAAATTTCCTCTTCGGTCATCTTTCAGTCCGCTTTCTCGTCAATATGCGAGAGCTTAGAGCGATGCGCGCTCCCGCGAGAGGGGATGCAATTTTGGGCAGGCATGCGTTTCAGGGCATAACACCTGAAGGCTTATTATGTTGTACAAAAAAAACAAAACAAAACAAAAAAATAATTTTAGTACATGTTATTATGTGTCAGAAGAGGGCTTTGAAAATAATAATACCAACAAAAAAAAAAGACCAAAAGGGCACTTTGGGGCAAGGAGCAAAAAGGGCAGGTGCTCAAGCACCCCCAGCCCCCCCCCTCTGCACGTGCCTGGATTTCAAACCTTTGTACAGGTAATTTGCCCTTGTCTGATGAAGTTCTGCTCCTGTAGTAAAATATAAATGTGTTTGTCTTTGGACTCCACTGAACCGCAGTGGGAGCCACTAAGTGCTTTTCACACATCCTTTGTATTTTTCTGCCCCGCGGGCAGGACACGTAGGCGTTAGCATTAGCATTAGCTTGATCTGTGGCGTGTTTGACAGTCGATGTTCCACTTTAATGGGCAGGTAAAACGTGGCTTCGAACTTTGTTGAAGGTCACACAGCATTTCCAAAAGCTCCTCAGAGACTTCCTCTGATTTTGCTGCCCAAAACAAACACTGAAACGATGTAAGGACGGCGGTATCCTCTTGTTGTGGCGCAGCAGGCTAATAAGGCATAAGCAGCTAATCAGAGCAGTTAAAAGGGCATTACACTGATAATCCCAATGGGTTTGGGGACATTATCCTCAGTGTGGGAACACAGCGTGAAGTTTTCTCATCGCTCCCAGAAGCAGTGACACACTAGAATGCATGTGCATAAAACTGGATTCCTTGCCAATCAAACTCTCCAACAGCAGATGATCTCAGTGATTAGCGTTATCGCCTCTCGCCGAAATCACCTGCCAAAAAGGCTATAAAATGCGGCACGTGCAATCATGACCGCCAATCATGAATCGCATGGCTATATTATCTCAGAGCATATCATTACCATCGTCCTCTGAACCTCATTTCGTCAGATTTGTCATGTCTCATTTTCACTACATTGTCTCTACTGGGAAACCTTCACCTTGGATGGGGCTATTGCTATTGCTTCTGAAGATCATCCAGTAGAGGGCAGCAGAGAAGTATGAGAGTTTTGTTGCTCTACCACAGAATAAAAGGCATGCCTGTGGCACAAATTAGGGATTTAGCTTCAGCAGGAGAATAGTCAAGGGTTGGAGCACAGCTCTTATGTTCAGATTCATCAACATATTTTTTCACAAGTTTTCTTAGAAATCATCTTACAAGAAAAGTTTCTCAGATGCTTTTCCCAAATAAATTGCAAATAAATATAGAACTCTATAAATGTTTACTTTAACACTCCTTATATAAAACCCTATTGGATATAGACGCACATCCCCCACTTCAGATTTTTGATTTGTACAAATATTAGAAAACAATGCATAATTTTCCTTCATGTCCACTGTGGAAAAAAATTAAGAGCCCATTCTACTGAACCCCATTGAAAACCTCCTGGTTATTCCACCAAATTTTGATTTTTGAACTCTTCCTGAGTTAAAACATTAGTGTTGTTGCTTCTAAATGAATATGAGCTTGTTTAATTTGCATTATTTGAAGTCTGAAAGCACTGTATCTTTTTTGTTATTTTGACAATTTCTCATTTTCTGCAAATAAATACAAAATTTTTGCTTGGAATTTCGGAGACATGTCAGTAGTTCATAGAATAAAAGAACAATGTTCATCTTACTCAAACATATATTCATAAAAAGTAAAAGTATCAGAGAAACTGATCATTTTAAGTGGTCTGTTGTGTTTCTAGTTTGCATAAAACACACATGCACGCACACACACGCATACACACACAAAAAACAACTGAAGTTTGTGGCGAAAATGTGTCAAAATCCTTCAGTTGTTATGATTAACTTTTTTAATGTATATATTCTGTCGTTGGGATCAGGTAACTAATCTGTTAGACGGATCATACAAGATATTCAAACGATGGCCTCACGAGGAAAACCTAAATAGGATGTGGAGTACAACTCTTTAGAGGAAAGAACCAGCAAATAAACACTTTCGGTGTAACACAACAAACAAGCTACTACAATTTAACGTGGAGCGTGAGAGGACTTCAACATGTACACAGCTGATAAGTTCACTAAAGTGACTTTTTATGCTAGCGGACCAGTTTGCCACATTTCAAGCTTCGCTTCTCATGTCGACATAGAGACTCGTTCAAAGTGGAAAGAGCGTAGAGCTGAAGCGCCTCCAGCTGATTGCCTTTAGTCATCAAACGTGCGTACTCACACAGAGAGAGCTCCACGACACACATAGCCGACGTTTAATCTAGCCCTTTGTGCCCCCTGAGATTCTCAAATCAAATCACTTTCGTGGCAAAGCCTATTTAAGCTGTTTGTCAGAACACTGCTACTAATGTGGCGAAGGCGAATCAGATCTCTGAATTATACTTTTTCTTCAATGGCTGAACGGAGCTTGCGCCACATCTCACGTTAGCGGAGTGTTTCGCTGGGTGCTGAGGGAGTTGAACAAGTCTCTCGGAGTAAAAGGGAGGATGCCACATTGCGCTTTTGGAGCGATCCACTTGTCATTAAATCAGAAAGGTAAAAACAGCCTCCAGCCTTTCAGTGATCTGGAGGTGGTGTGATGATGGGGTACGTCCATTGACTCAGAGTAGGACGTGTTGTTGTATGTTTACACCTCGAGCATCTACTTGAGCTCTGCACTCAGCGGGAACCACCTGAAGGCATTGGCATGTTATGGGCAGCTGAAGTTGAAGCAGTGAATTCATTAAAAGGAGCCAATAAGTTTATCCTGACACAACAATCCAATATTATTAGACATATGTGACGCCCCTTTGGTTACACAACCCCATCTGCATGTTTTTAAACACACAAAAGTGTGTTTAGCCTGGTCAATACATGACAAAATGGTTCAGTTATGTCCTGTATTTCTATAAGGTAAGTTGTTATTCGAGGTAGTTGTTAGAAATACTTGTGTGTATGCTAACTTTGGAAATGTTAGCATGAATCAACCGCTATGTACCTGCAAGCAGAAACCTGATTTGGTATTAATCCTGTGTTTGACTTGCAGAGTCGTAGTTTAAGTAATTGCCACAATGATCTGCCTACCAATCTCCTACTCCATTTTTCCCTCATATGTGGACATGACCCTGAGACACTTCCTTCACTCAGGGCAGGACCTTGTCCTTGACCCGCAGAGAGCACTCTGTCCTTTTTCCTGGTCGAGACCATGGACTTGGATTTGAATTTGGAGGTATCGATTCTTCTTCACACTTACCTTCAGGTTGCTTGGATGAAAACTGTACATCTCCATCAGATGAAGCCAACAGAACAACATCAGCAGCAAAAAGCAGAGATGCAATGTGACCAAAATGGATCTCCTCCACACTTTGGTCGTGCCTGAGTTATGAACTTAATCGGTGGTAAAGAGCAACTTGGTGGAGTCCAACACTCACTGGAAACGTGTCTGACTTTCTGCCAGCGATGCTGACCAAGCTCTGACGCTGGCCGTCCAGGGATCTTACAGTCTGATATTCCATACACCCCCAAGTACTTAAGGAGTTGTACTTGGGGGAGCAGGTTTCTTGAACTCTTCCCGGAGTTCAAGAAACGCACATAAACTGATTGGGTGAACTCTGAGGACCCTGGTGCAGATCTGGTCCGATGAACAATAACCACACTGTTCCTCCAGAATCCTAGAGTTGACTATCCTCGTGCCTCCTTCTTTCCAGAAACCCTGAGTAGTCTTTAACCAGAAGGCTTCTTGTCAACTCACCTTTTTTAATTCACCTGTATTACAAATTAGTTCTCCAGAAAGCATTATGACTAACATCTCAATCAACTTTTCAGCCGTTTGAGCTGCTCTTGCGGCAATATCTCACATTTTCATTAAGCTCAAGGCCTTTGAAGAGCCCCTTAAAGACTACCAATTAATCTAGCCGAAAAACCCTGTTCTCTTTATTTTCATTCAATTCCTCACTGATATTTTCCACTTTACACACGTAATGCATTTATTTATTCAGACTGGGATGTTGTTTCTGATAGAAATGTACATTTTAATATAATTCACTACTCTCAATGCCAAAGAAATTCTACGCCTCCTTTAACATCTTGTTTTGTGTGTGTGTGTGTTTTTTTTTCAGAATCAACCTGAATTTTTAATGTAAATAAATAAAAAAAAGAGTCTCTCCGGAAATTAGTATTTGAATCAAATCAGCATTTGAAAGAGGTGCATGAGTTCAAGAACGACGCCGGCATGCGTGTGCATCAGTCGCTGAAAAACGAAAACGAAGGCTGATTGAGAATTCATCTGTAACTCAAAGAAGAAAGAAAACCTCACAGGTGTTTTGTCAAAAATAAATGAGATATGAACACAGGATATCTATTAAATGCTGCGTGAATATAAACCTGAAAGGCACGTGTGCTGAGATACAGCCAAGGCCTCATTATCAAAACAGAGATAACGTCTGCATTTACGGAAACACTCGAAAAGAACGCCTCATTGTGTACATCCTCAAAGACCTAAAGAAATACACCGATACATGCTAAACAAACCGGATAAGACCTTTTACTGGGAAGCAAACCTGAATTCAAATAGCGGCTCAAAAGCGACCCGGCTGCCCTTTGAAAAGAGCTCAGGACGAGAGAGAAGCTGACAACGGATGATAACTTGATGCATGACGCTGCTGCGAGCTTTAAATGCCTTATCTAAATTCATACACAATGACAGTACCTCTCCCCAACCATGTCACGTTTATCTTTTTTTTTTTGTTCAGCGCCCGGCAGATAATGGAGAAACGAAAATCAATAAGTAAGAAAATCTTGCTGAATGAACCAGGGGATGATAGCTTTGAGTGCTGATGAGTGCGATATATGCTCAGACATACTGTATGGATAATGAGAACGACGGCTGTGAGTCCAGCTCAGCGGGCGAATGCAGCATTTAATTAAACACAGACAGAGGCCTGGTGTTACATCAAGCAAAAATAAATAAATAAATAAATAAATAAATAAATAAATAAATAAATAAATCTGATTAAAAAAAAAAGGGGTAGAACAAATTTAGCACGTCAGCCATTTTGCCTCGAAAAGCTAAAATTTGAAAATAGTTCGCAGTTTTAAGATTTTTCAATCTTTTTAAATGAGGATTCAAGAAGAGAGTAGATATGGAAAATGTTCATTGTGCTTCACTTTTCCCGCATTTTGTTCTGCTACAGCCTTATTCCAAACTGTTTTCACTTAGCTCTCTCCTCAAAGTTCAAAAACGGCTATGAAACTTACATGAATGTGGGTTGTTGGTTTTCTATTTTTAATAAATTTGCAAAAGTCTCAGTTTTTTCCCCCACTTAGTCAAACTGGGGTATTCTTTTTTTTCTTTTTTTTTCTTTCCTTTATTTAACCAGGTAAACCCCGTTGAGATCTGGATCTCATTTTCATGAGAGACCTGAGCAGAAGTCTTTGAGTGTAGAATTTGAAGGAATCAGATTAATTTTATAGAATTAGTAATAAAGCCGTAACATAAAATGTGGAAAAAGTGAAACACTATGAAAGCTTTCTGGATACACTGAGTGAGTTTAAACTTTAAATGCAAGCTGTAATTTGAGGACATAAGAAACAACATGTCCTACTTAAAATTAGATATGAAAAAACAATAGTTTTATTAATTACGACATGCGTTTTGATGAGGATTGTCTTTTCAGATTAAAAGTAACCTTTAAAAATCACAACAGCATTTATTCACACTTTTTATTAAGCCCATGTTTATGTCTTTAAAATGTTTTTATTTTAGTAGTGTTTTCATCAGCTGTAAGTGGAAAATCTTTACAATAAACAGAAATAAGACAATCTATATAATGTCAGGGTTTCCCCCAGTGTATTATAAGCCTGGCGGGCCACCAGGCTTTACTTGTGCCCCCACCAGGCTTAGCATTGTTAATTTATTTACGTTTTTTTTTTTTAAATGTTTGCATTTTTTTAAAACTTTGTAATTGGTGTTCAGGTATTAATCTTCCAATAACATTAGATTATCTCTTATAATCTCACAGATAATGACAGGATATTTTCAAATTTCCTGTCAACTTTAAACATTTTTTTAAAACTCCAAAACACTGCGGGCTGCTGGATGAATGACTGCAGAGCGCCCCAAACTCCAGGCTCAGCAAGTTTTCTGGGAGAAATCCTTGAATGTGTTTTAGTTAGAGAATCAAATTACTCAAATAAATGATTTTTTTCCCCATGTTATTCACATTTATTAAATAGAAGTTCACTTCCTTTAATTCAGCAGTTCCTTTAAGTCGCACTTAATAAGCTGTAAACTGTCAAATGTTTAAACAAGCAAAGTCTAATGAAAGTGTATTCATATGGAAAGATCAATTTTATAAAATTTCTTAGCAGCAACATGAAAACTGATGTTTGTCAGCTTTCTGTGGTCATGGCCCAACCTGAACCGGCTCTCTGGGGTCACATGAGGGAAGGAAAATGTCACAGCAGTGATCTGCAGCTACCCCTATAAGTATGTACCAACCTGTGGATGTCCTCACCAGGCCCACCCCCCGACCCCACCGGGGTCCCTGTGACAGGACCATCCAGGACATGAGCCAGGGAGCCCGCTGAGCACTTTTGTCTGACATGTTTCTGCACTTTGCAGAATGCGACAGGCATTTATGCAAGAGTAGAAAAAAAAAAAACAGGAAACATTTGTGGCTCCGGGGAAAACGGCGACCCATCATGTCCTTTAACGCACGCAGTGGATAAGGAGAAGAAAGACGTGTTATTTTTTTCTTCTTTCTCTCTCTCCTGTTATGTATTTGACCACCACAAAAATCCACTTTTGCAGGACTGACTGTACAAATTTCTGTATTGCTGCTGGATTTTATTGTGAAATCGAGGAGAAATTTAACTATTTAACTTAACACTTTTTACAAAGAGAATCTGGAAGTTGTGCAGTGGGTTTATATTCATCTCTTCAAGTCTCTTTGGGTTACATCTCTGCCAGCTTTGCCGGTTCATCATTGCAAAACAGCGATGATGTTCGGTTCTACTAAAACTGCCAGTGAAAATGGACTCATAAGTCCGACTTGGGGTTGGAACCCGTTGACAACTGCTTGCAGTTCTAGTTTTTTACTTGACATCCACGTAGCTCTCGTCTTTCCACTGTGCAACGCTGCCCTGTGGTGTGATCTATCAAATAACTTCCTAATAAATATACAGTCTGTGATTAAAAAGTTACTAAAACTTTGATGATACCTGAAATTTTGCCTTGCTGTTAATAGTTTTTTAAGATGGCGGGTATTTTTTTAAACATGACTGTAAGTTAACAAAGCACCTCAGTGGTTTAGAAATACTGATGGCTGTGCTGTCGTCTTTCAGTACATCATGAAATACTGAATCAATTTCACTGTTAACTGTGAGAAGAACTTCTGATTTCGACGATAAGTGATCTCTTTTTGACACGTTTGAGCTTTTGGTTGCATCTTTGTTTCCGCAGTTCGTCACGCTTAGTTTAATTATTGGGGCTTATTTGAACATGCGAATCACATCTAGCTTCCTTTTCTGGTGACACTCAAGCAGGAAGGATCAGAGATGTCATGTGTCCCAGTGTCTCTCCTCCTTTCATCCAATTATATTCTTCTTTCCATTCATTTGACCTCATGTCTCGTCTCCTCTGCAAATCACCTCCTTGGCTTCATTTCATCTCCCCCCTTTCTGCTCCCCGTGCCCTGTTCCCGCTCGCGGCCAAGTCTGGAGTCTCAAACACAGACCCTGTGCAGCTACGGCAGACTGGTTGGCGATGCAATTTAATTAGCAAGTCAGGCGATAAATTACCCCGCAATTAAAAGACGGGGCTCCTCTTTTTTGTTGTTGTTTGTTTCTGTGGGGAGTGCTCCCCGAACAAATGGCAGCTCTCTGTCGGCAGACGCGACACTTCGCTGATGAGCACACACAGGGGGCTCGGGGTGGCCGAGCGGGCCCTGCTGCCAAATTGATAGAAATACAGTTGTGAGGGGCCCTGTGCGACGAGCCAAGCTCCATTTCCTTCTGTCTCGGTAACAGACGAGTTGTATCTCCTGCAACACAGCTCCGGCTCTGGCTGCGGACCAAGAAGCACCAAGGACTTGGAGAAAACACACAGTCGCCTCTCGCATGCTCCATTAGCGCAGATGTGAACGGAAATGTTAATGCATGAACGTTCAACGTGTACGTACGTTGATGCAAATGCAGCCCAGGGACCCAGCAGGCCTGTCGTTTATGTTTCAGCTCCCGCTGGAAGGAGACTTTTAGCTAAGCTGTCGTTCGTGTGCTTTTTTTATTGCTTAAGGCTGCAGCATATAACTTTTATAAAAAAAAATTTTTTTTCACATATAAAACTGTCACCATGTTGTGACAGCATGATATGAGACAGATAATCCGATCAAACTTTTCCATCTCCTCCCAGTGCTACTATTGCGGTCCGCAAAAATTCACTACCCCCGGTCAAAAACAACCAATCAGAGCGAGAAGGAGGGTCGTAGCGCTGTCAACTATCCTCATGTATATGGTGCTAAATGTGCTAATGGAGGAGAAACGACTTACCGTTACAAGGAAAGTGTTTGTCCACCATCAGTGGCGGCCATGCTAACTAGCTTTAGCTTTCCTGCTGCTTTTGCCTGTTTCTCTTAAGAGTTTATATCAGGCCTGAAAAATCCAACTTAGCCTGACCCGACCGAGCCCATAGGCATGGTGTCCAACTCGATTGATTAATTTTTATTTATAGGCTCGAGACCTATAATCAGCCTTTGAGTGGTCTGAACTATCTATATGTTTTCTGCCTCAATGCCATTGCTTGTTCCCTGATTTCTCTGTGAGTTACTGTGGTTTTAGCTCTCAGCCTTTGCTTCAAGTACCTGGACTCTTATTACAGCCTCACTGATTCTGGATCCGTTCCACCAGCTCTGACTGCCCTGTCTGTTAGCTCTACCTGACCACTCATCTTAAGCTTACGGACAAAGTGACCATTCACTTTCCTGTGGTGAAACCCGATCAGAGGTGATGAGTGTTTTCCAGCTTACTTTGCATCCAGAGTTCCTGCTGTCTATAGTTTCACCACTTTCTTTTTCCAGCGTATAGAGTTCGGTTCTCTGTGTGGTTCTGCGGGTGGAACAATCCCCGGTAAACAGACACGTTCCTCTTTCTCACTATCCGAGACTCAAGTCTGTCCAGATCTGAGTCTTCAAAAAGGAGTTGTTGGGAAGCAACTTGGGTAAACCTGTTCTCCCATGTTGCCTGGCTGGTCACTACTCTCCTCTTTGTCTGACAAGTTTATGTGGAGAAAACATCCAACAACAAGTCTAATAAATTGGAGGAACAGAATATTTCTGTCTTTAATTATGCTACAGTACCACAGAGATCTAAGTGGTTCTTAGAGGTAAAACAAATACCAGTTATCTGGGGACATTTATAGGAGTCCCGGCAGCTTCTGCTCCACGCTATAGTGTTGAAATAATCACAGTCATCCTCAAACAGAAGGTCGTAGAACAGATCAAACGACAAAATTCACAAAACACTCAGACATTGTGTTCTTAAAATGTCACATTCTCCAGAAGGGTGAATTATTAGGTCTGAGGGAACCTGATCATGCACAAGATAGATGAACCTCTGAGACCCAGTTCAGTAAATAAATTTCAACTTTCATTTTGATTGTTTTTATTTTGTTTGTTTTCAGGAAAAGCTTTATCCACAAAAAGTGGAGAGAGCAATGAAAATACCTCTGGAGCATCATCATCATCATCATCATCATCATCATCATCATCCCAAAACAAGAGGAATCACAAAAGAACCCAGAACAAAATCTGAAACATGGCAGCTCAGTTGAGGTCATTATTCTACAATAAGAAAGAAAATGGCATCAGTGGTGGAGTCCAAAGGTGAAAACCATGGCTGACCAAAAGAAAAGGCCCTCCTCACAATTGCCAAAGAAAAAAAAAAAAACATCTTGAAGCAAAACTGTCTGGGAGATTTTCTGTTGACTGACGGGACAAAATCAAAACTTTAGTGGAAAGTACAAATCGTGTTATATGAGTTTGTTGCTCCTCTGTCTGGCTCAGCTCCCTCTGTTATTCATCACCTTCCTGCAGACTCATTGTTATGCCCTCGTCCACAGCTGTTCCTGCTAAAGCTCGTCTGAATCCTACGGCATTCTCCATCATTACCTCAGTACAGAAGCTCACTGGTTTTATTGTTCATCACTGGTCCCCTTCCGTCACACTGCCTGTTCAATATTGAAGACTTATTTGCTCCACCGACAGCTTCTGCTGTTGGGAGCATCATAATGACGTACAGTGGTCTGTCATGCTGAACTGTAACTGCAAGTTTTAGGAGAATGGTGGGTCAAAGTTCATTCACAGATACGTAAAACCCCTCACTGCCATTTCTGCCATTGAAGGTGGCCTTAAGAGTTATGCGGATTTTTTTAATATATTTATTTTTTTTAATATTTGTAGACATTTTTGTCTAATGTTAAAATGTGTTTGGTCTGAAAAAGCTAAACCTGACTCTGAGATGGGACATTTTTACAGCCCTGTGCATGAAAATATGCTAGGATTACTGTGAAGCGTCAGCACCCCGAGGCTACAAGCAACAGTTATTTTAATTGATAAATCTATCAATTTTTCTGACAATTAATCGATTAATCTGGGGCTGGGGGGAAAGGGACACATTCTGCAGATTTTCCATGAAACTACTCAAGCCTTTTCTATATAATATTAGAAATACATTAAAAGATGGAAGGAAACAAATATCAGAGTTCCCTTTTTGAATAAGAAAAACAGTTTGTTGCCTAAAATGCAATAACCTTTAGTGAATATAAAAATTGCCACTCGAGGAGTTTTGGGTAAAACATATTGACAGACGAAGATGTTTCTATCTTCAATGTGAAACGCATAGCTCTGCTTATTTACTGCTCTGAATATGTTGTCTTTTTGTAAGCAAATGAGTTTTTTTTGTGTACTCCCTATAGCAATTCATTTACAGCTAAATTAGATTATTTCAACAATCGATTAATCACAATTAATCAGCCCTAGTACCCACTGGTAATTATACTCAACCATTTTCCATAACCTCAAAGTGACCTCGTTCATATGTGTTTATTATTCCTCATTTCTGTCAATAGAGCTCAACAACAAGCTTGAAACTAGGACTGGAAAAAAGTGCTCCAGTGAAACATCACGTGTAAAGCCGGTTAAAACTGAATTTTAGATCAATTTGATCGATCGGTCGCACAGAGACCTGTGGCACGGCTCCTCGTGAGCTTTCAGTTTCCATAGTTATTCCTGAGGTGAGCAGGCAGAAGAAGCGTTTTGTCGCTTTCACACAGTCACTTTGATTACAGTGCACACATGTGCTCGTGTAACACGGGCAAAAGCACCGCCGCTCGCGTGAACCGTCACGTCTCGCTCTTTGACCGTGCGGCGCATGCATGCGAGAAGAAAACAACGTCCTCGCCCTTGTTAGGAAGCTACTGGTCTTTCAAGCTGCCAAGGTTATGAATCCCTCCCAATGCAGCTGTGCTTTAATTCAAAGCTCTTCACATTAAAAAACAAAGCAGGAATGTTGTTTTTCGCTGGGGTCACACTATAAACCGTCCTTGTGGTTCTTCAGCTGCTTTGGCCACAACAGGAGGACCTAGCATACGGCTTTAAATGCTCTTTAAAACTGATGCTTCAGACCAGGTTTCCACTTATTCAACATCCACTGAAGTAAGGATGTTAAAAAAGGTTTGAATTTTGCCACAGTGACAAGAAGAACACTTGGTTAGGTTGATGCGTTCAAACTAGAAACTAATCTAAGGAGGAATCTGACTGTAGTGTTGTCACAACATGCTAACGGCTCAATATCTGAGCAGCAGATGATATTCCACATTAACATCTATGATAAACAATGGAAGAGATGGTTTGACTTTCTCCTTCTCTCTTTGCGTTTTGTTCCTGACCTGAATCCATGAATCCAGGGTTTGCTTGGGTTTTTGAGATGCTAGCTAGCTGCTCCTGGTTGTTCAAAAAAAAAAAAACAATACATCTTTGCCATGATTATGCGGAACAACTATCCAAAAGCAAAATAAATGAGAGCAAAAATTATTCCTGTCACACAGCATCCAAATCCAGAGGAGATAACTGTCCAAACATGCAGTGCTTCAACCAAACAAGTTACAAACAAAAGTCTAAAAAAAAAAAAAAAAGTGAGAACCAACGTAACAGAGCAACATGCCGCCACCATGAGATTCTGGAACCCTCCCTGTTATTCCACTTAGTTTGGACATTATACCCAGTTGACTCAAGCCTTGTGTGATTTGACAATAAAACAGTCTGTCCAGGATGTTTCAACGTTTTGTTTTTTTTTGTTCAGGCCTAAAACTACTGATTTTACAGCACCTTTTTCAAAACTTTTGAGGTCAAGGTGCTAAAAGTTTTCTCAAGAAGAGATTTTGCCTGTCAGATTCTTTACAAGATCATTCCTTTAATAAAGAGCCCAATGGCACTGAATCCTGTTGAAAACCTGGTGGTTATTCCACCAAATGTTGATTTCTGAACTCTTGAAGCGTTGTTGCTTCTAAATGAACATTAACTTGTTTTCTTTGCATATTTGAGGTCTGAAAGCACTGCATCTTTTTCATTACTTTGACCATTTCTCATTTTCTGCAAACATGTCCCTATAAAAAGTAAAATCAGAGAAACTGATCACTTTAAGTGCTCAATTTTTTCCAGACCTGCATGAGAGCCTTGCGAGTGGCTAAAAAAACAAACTGAGGTTTTCTTCAACTTGGAAATGAACATGTAACATTAGTGGAAGATGTATGTAAATATTTGAGCCAGAGTCCTGGAAAAACATTCACAGCAACGTTGTGTTTTTATGAATAACTGAGGTTTGTTGTGTAGGCAGTCGTAGAGGGAGATAATTAAAATCCCAGAATGAGTCTGACGTACGTGTGTGTGTGTGTGTAAACTTCCAACACAATGCAGCAGCATTTTAGGCCAATCAGAGAAATACTCCATTGTCATCTATAGGATCTTCTTCTTCGCCCCCCCCTCCCCGCACTCTTCCACTTCCCTCCTCGACTGAGTGAATTAGCTTTATGAAATTAGCTGAAACTATATCCCCGGAGTCGTGACCATTGTGACTAAAGGCGTCTGCTATGCGCCATATCTTCGCCGAGCGCTCTCATCGTTTCCGTCTGCTGCTCCAGGAAATCGTGTCCGACTTATCGCCGGGCGATTAACGAGCGGAAGACACGTAATGCGCATGATGGTCGCGCGATGAGAGCATCAAGGCGCTGAGAAGCCTGGCCTTTGTTCAACAGTCTGGGAGAGCGCAGGGTTAGTGGAGAGCGAAAGTAAAAATTAGGCAGGCTTTTTGCAAAATAAGTCTGGGTAATCCATCAGATGCCAGGGCTCATTATGCCAGCGCTACAGCATGAAAGAGAGCCCTTTATCTGGGCTTCCTGTTCTTATTAGCGGCACTCAGGCAGAGCACAGTCGCAGTCCCTCCTTCGTCCCCAAACTCTGCGCTGAGGGACAGCTGCTGACACAGAGAAGCAAAGTCATTCTCTGGCCTCAGTTTTCTGGCCAGCGCTGCGGCGACAGCCCTGCCAAGTTCTGTTGGGCCGGTGGGTCTGTGTTTTGTGTGTCGCCGTCGTGCGAAGGCGTTTGTGTTTGCGTACTCATATCCGGGGAGGCCTGAATAGCCGCTGTCAGAAACCTTTTAGCCAGCTGCGCCGCATCCGCCTCCTCACCGGCGCTAGCCAAATCCAAAATGGCCGTAGCTATTTTAAGCCTGTGATTCTCCCAAAAAGAAGAGATAGAAAAAAAAAAGAGAAAAAAACTGACATGCCGAATGATTGGAGCGATTCTTGGGCCTCTCGAACGCAGAGCGAAACCGCCAGCGGAATACAAATGGCTGTGTGTTTTGTAGGTGAGCGGCTCGTCTGAATTTTACGCCGCATAAGATCTGAAAGTATTTTCCAAAGTTAGTGTGCCGAGCCATCCATCCGCAGGAGCTCACAAAACTCCTGCGGGTATGTGAGGAGTAATGTACCACTCCAGGATGATAAGACACACAGCAGAGTGAGCAAATGACACCTGGTGCATCACAAGGCTACTGGGCCCTTGAGAATCCTCCAAATGATTGCTTTTTTTTCTTTTTTCCATGCCTCACAGGAGAGCCAGCAAGGAGGAACGGAGACAAACTTCTAATCTGGTCACATTTAGGATTACAGGTGTGTGAAAGATGAACTATTAACGCAACCATTAAGTTTTATCTCTTTTACTGCACGGCTTCATGTACAGGAGACTATGCAGACGCAATGCCAAAAGAGGCCAGCAGAGTGCAGTAGGTGACAGTAGTGGCTGTGGCTGCGTCCACATGAGAGGCAGCGAGGGGCAGTGAGGGTTGCGGGACGTCAAGGAATCCTCAAGTATGGCAGGTGGAGCGAGTAATCCAATGAAAAGGGAGGAGAACAAAACGGCACAAAGACAGCAAATTAGTCCATCTACAAAGATGAGGTGCTTCAATTATTACAGGCAGATAGTAGCTGGCCGGGTGAGGCGAAGGTGGATTGAACTTTTCAAAGGAGTGGAGGTGCGGCTTGAGGGTCATTAAAGAAGGAGGGGTGGGGGAGTCTGCTGCTTGAGGGAATGAAAGGTTGAAAATAAGCCTGGACTTGTAGTCGTTGGACACCCAGCGAGACAGAGACAGAGAAACAGACAGGCAGATGCTTCTGTATGCAAGATGTCGCGCTGCTGTCCCTTCCACTCTCTTCCCTGTGTTCCCTCCAGGCTGCTAGATCAAACCTCATTGAGGAGGTGACTTGGAGATGTGCATTTGGATGATGTAGATAAATAAAAAAACACTGCTCTGAGCACTCTACATGCAGTGTCTTGCAAAAGTATTCAAGGCCTACTGAACTTTCTCACTTTTGCCCATATTACAGCCTCATGGATCAATGCATTTTGGGGGATTTTTATATGATGGGACCAACACAAAGTAGCGCATAATTGTGAGGTGGAAGACACTGAATTTTCAAAAAGTTGTTTATAGATAGAAGTCTCAAAGACTTTTTATTCAACCCTTCTGGCATCAATATTTTATCAAACGACCTTACACAGCAGCTACAGCTGAAGGTTGTTACCAGCTTTGCACATATAGAGACTGAAATGATGCCCATACTTGCATACGAATTTATTCAAGCTCACTCAGCTTGGATGAGGAGTGTTTGAACATCAATATTCAAGTCTAAGATCATCAACTGGATCTAGATGTAGACTTTAACTACATCACTTACTAATGGTTTCTCAAGTCATGGCACGTTGCTGCATGTCATAAAAACAAAGCTAAAAGAAACGTATAATTCACCAAAAAAACTGACATGAAAGTTCCTTGAATTCCTGATCACAAACCTTAATATGGCTGCCTCGCATATGAAACCTGGTGATAACAGTTTATTTGTATGTATGAGTTATCTATGATTTGTACATGTATGTAGTACTTAAAAACACAAAAAGTGGACAAATGCAATGTTACTAGCTTGGGTTGATAAATACAGTTAGTTGACTACTCCTTCAATCTGTCTGAGATGGGTTAGGGGTGTCATCACCTTAGCTGTACCCCTCTTATCTAAGATTGGGTTACCGGGGTAACATGTTGGGGAGGAAAACCCAGACATCCGTCTCCCGAATGACACCCTTCAGCTCTAATGAAGACGTTCCCAGGTCTGACGGGGTATATAGGCCCTCCAGAAGGTTCTGGGTCTTCCCGTCACCGTCCAATAGGACTTGCCTGGAAAACATCCAAAGGGAGGCACTTAAAGCCCCCCTTATCACCTGAGCCATGTTATGTGACTAAGTTTGATGTGGGGAAGCAGTGACTCCACTTTGAGGTCCTCTCCAGATGATGGAGGCTTCAGCTGAGTCCGGCTGCCCTTCGGATGTGGGCAGCTGGGACACACTGACAGGTCTTTGAATGAAGACCAAAAAAAGTCTGATTTTGGCCTCACTTGATCAGAGCACATTCGTCCACATCTGCTGCGTCTGATACATGTGTGATGGCAAACTGAAAATGTGACTCCTCATGGGTTTCCTTCAACAATTGCTTTCTTTTTGCCACTCTCCCATAAAAGCCAAAATTGTAAAGAGCATAACTAACAAATCTCCGATCAGTAGATTGAGCTGCGGCTACCTCCAACCCCACAAGAAGTATCATGGGTCTGGTGGCTTCACATTTGATGAATGCTCTCTTTGTCTGGGTCAGGATTCCTGATTTTGATTTGTTCCTTGATCTTCAAGATACTGTTTGTTCAACAGATGTTCTTCTATGACCATCTTCCTTATACCTGATGATAAAAGTTAATCACCGCCACGTTTCACGGTTTTCATGGGATTTCAGAGAGACATGCAACGCTTGGGACTGTTTCAAGACCTGATCCTGCTTTGAACCTCTCCAGAACTGTATTCTCTACTTGCCCGTTATGTTCTTTGGTCTTCATGATGCTTTTTGCTTTTGTTAATCTTAACAGCAAACATCTGAGGCTTTCACAGAAGAGTTGTGGTTACAGTGAGATTAAATTATGCATGGAAGGACACCACACTCTTCAGATTTTTACTCAGAAAAGGTTATGATAACCATGTATTCTTTTTTCCTTCCACTTCACAGATAAGAGGTGCTTTGTGTTGCTCATTGACATAAAATCCCTTTGAGATGCATTGAATTTTTGGGATTTTAATTCTTTTGCAGTCCACATGGCTAGAGGATGCATCAAAGAGACAGAAAACATTGTAGATCGAGTGTAGGCTCCAGAAAAGTAATATAATGGAAGGAAGAATTTTCTTTTCATAATGCGTACATGGGTGTGATGTTTGCATTCAAACTCGGTAAACACCTGTCATGCACGCTCTGTCATCAGTATGGTCCTATCATCTGCATGTCAAAGGTTACCAAACAAGCTCACGGCTGAGAAAGCAGCGCGATCAAACAGAGGAGAGCAGGAGGCAAATCAGTCGACTTTTCCCCCCAGACGGGACGATTACCGACAGCAGCGCTCAGCCTGAGTCCAAACACACACGCACACACACACACAGGGTATGTTTTCTATCTTCACAGGGACTTTGCATTGAATTCCATTCATTTTTATAGCCTAGTCCTGACCTTTACCCTTTTGCACACTAAACCTAACTAGTAGAGCGCATTTCAACTGAAAAAAGTGAGCACCGGGAAAAAGTCTTCACTTTCCACACATGACCTCCCTTCATTGGTGAATATGGTTATAATGGTCCTCTGTTTGTAATATACACAAGAACACACACACACACACACACACACACACACACACGCACACATCGTATGCTGAGCAGAGTGCACACATTTCTCACACACAAATGAATTCTATCTCGTCCTTCAGCATGCATTCGGCTAATTGGAGTCTGATGAAGAGGTCCGATGAAGAAACAATGAAGCAGGCAGCAGAGGATATCGCCAGCCAACACAATTGGAGTCTCAGAAAGGCTACGCAGATGAAATCTCTGCCCAAGCATCCAAAAACCCTACAGTTGCCCCCTTTATTTTCTCTTCCCCCTTTCTGGCAAAGATGAATATGAAGAGGCCTAATTGAGGGCCGTTTCCTGGGGGAGTCGGCTGGAGCAGCTGTATTATTTGCTCAGTCCACCATGCAGCCAGGGCGGCTGTTTTTCCATTTCTTACTGAGCCCCGGGCCTCCGTGCCTGCCCCACTTCTTTTTTTTTTTTTTTTTTTTGCGTCCACAAGGCACTCTCAGTCTGGAGAAAGTGGACGGATGGACCTGGAGGACGCGAGGGACGGAGGGGAGGTTCCAGTTCTCGTTTCTAGCTTGACATTGAGAGCACATTCGGATTTAGCTTTCGATACTCTGGGAATTGATCTTATCAAGACAGGAAGAAAAAAAAAGAATCAATGCATTTGCAGTAGTTCATTATCAGTTCAGAGTCCCAAAGATATCGCTTGATGGTTTGGCTCCCTGAATGGGAAATTCACTGACGTCTTACTGGCCAGAAAGCCCTAGAAGCTACGAAGTAACACACAAACGCTCCCCCCCCCACTGTCCTATACAAAAGAAAAAAATCAGCCAAGATGAAACTTATTAAACAACAATGACATATAAATGAAAAAAAAAACAAAAAAAAAACAGGCCCGCTGCCCTTACAGCTCAGGCGGCGACATTCCGGCAACCCTGAATTTATCCGTCCCATTCTCTCCACGCTCGCCATTCTTCCAAGCACAAAGCTAATATGCGGCGGGCCTGACAGTCGCCACGGCGTGAGGAGGCATTTACATAAGCTTGTGTATACGACCATTGTGATGATAATAAGCGTGTGATCTCCTGTGTCAGTGAATGAGCAAAAACATCTCATCCATTCAAATAGACATGTCAGCCAGAGCATTAGCCTCCCGTATAATTGGCCACAGAGGTCATCCTGGCAAAGCGGAGAGGCGACATTTAATGTGGCGCGAGAATTTGTCGTCCTCATTTGGGGAAAAAAGAAAAAAAAAAAAAAAAAAGAAGAAGAAGCCCTCCGTCTCGCCCTGACGACATGCGAATGCCGCCCTCGCCTGGCCAAAACGCGACGCCCGGCCCAATTGGTGCCAGTCACAGCTGCTCACTCGGGGCTTGTGTTTCTCATGTAAGATTTCTGCAATGGTTTCCATTAATATCACTTATGTCTGCCGTCCCCGAAGAGACGTGCGGGGCCCCGCTCGTCCTCCTAATGCATCATTTGAGCGCTCTGTGGCGAAGGGCCGTGACAGTGGTTCAAAGGCTGGCAAACTGATATGGAAACCCGACCTTGATTCAGAAACACTGACACTTATTCAGTCTTCATCACGACATTAATATTTGGTGTATTTTTAGCTCTTCTCTCAGTGTGGAAAAAAAACATAGATATAGTTTTACATTCCAGAAACTTTCTTGATAAATGTTTTCCATGACCAAATGACTGAAACCATTTGGTTTCAGTCATTGTTATCACAACAGGTGGTAACTCATTTAATAGACAATTAATTTAAATTAATGAATCAAAACTATTTCCAAGCTACTAAATCTCTGAATAAATAGACATATGAGCTGAACAGCAAATATATTTATTGTTTTTTTTCTTTTTTTAAATCTGTTATTTCGGTAATTCAACCATCAGACTGGTGCAAAGAGCTATTTATACCCATTTAGCTTTCAAGTGTTTCAGGAACCTCTGGTCATTTGTGAGGTTTCTTTTGAAAATACTTCTTTGGAAGCGTGAACATTAGTGTTGGGGACGTCTGCACTGCTGCAACATGTTTAGCACTGAGATGCTGTTTAAGACTTTAAAAAGCTTTAGTGATAGGCTAACTCCTTTTAGCACAACTTCCACACAACAGCAGCCTCATCAGTTCGATTTTGAAGTGGAAATTAAATCCCAGTGGGATGAGAGAAGTAGCTTGGTTTCCTGCTAATGCTGTTTAGCGGATGTCATTTGTGCGTCAGATATTCAGGCGCACCAGAAACGTGTCAATTACAAGGTTCTGGCTTTATTTCCTTAGAGAACATTTTCAAATCAGTTTGAATAATGAGCTAAACTTAACTGCACTGGTGGAAAACGAGGGACAGTTGAAATGTATGTATGATTGGACTGAAATTATTTGAAAATAATTAGGTTGAACGTTTGTGAAATGGCACTGTAAAAATAAACCAAAAACATTAGTAGAACATTGATACAAAACGTTTTCGTATAATAGTTTAAACTTAAGCATTTTTATAGCCAGAAAATGAAAATGTTTAACAAATTCAGCCTCTGTTCTGTGCAGCAAACAAACCCTTTCATGCTAACGCAGACAGCTTCTGTGTATCAGGTTGTTTCCTTACATAGCTTGGTACATTGTGGAGATGAATGAACTTAAAAATGCTCAAAACTCACCTGTATTTTAACATATATAACTTTTCTGTCAAACTGTGTTCAAAATAACTTTTTATATCCAACTTCTTGACTTATAAAAGTAGAAATGCATGAAATAAACTGCTTCATACATTTGCCTTTTATGTGCAATATGCTGCCTTTGCAGCCACATTTACACTTCAGTCACTCTAGACTGGATTTTTTTTAACTAAATGGGAATGTAGAAAAAACTGAGTTACTACTGCCTTCATAGAAGGGACCCAATTCCTACTAATAACACCTCTAAATACAAAAGAAGAAGAAAAGCTAGCAATTCTCCTAAGCAGCTGTTAAGATTTTCTTATTTGGCTATTTTTACAATTTCCTCTTCATTATAAACACTTTCAACATCCTAAAGAGTTGTAAAGGGCAACAAGATAACCAGACATAGATAATAAATGTATAAAAAGAGCATTTAAAATATAATAATGTATAAAAAAAGCGTCACTGATGTTTTTGTGGCGCATCGTCTTAATTTGTTTTCCACATGGAAAACTTTATTACTTCACATTACTTCAATGGAAATGTGTTTGTAAAAGTTTTTCTAACCAAACAATATGTTTGACTGTTGATGCTAGATTTAAACGTATAACAAAAATCATATTTCTGAATTTTCTTATTCATTTCTGCAATTTGTCTCTTTTTTCTCTCTTTGATGGCATCTTTAAATAAAAAAAAACTTAGAGCATATTATCCAATATTTAAAATAGTAACTAGTTTTGTAGCATAACACCCTGATTCTGCGTTATACAAGTTTGTCATTCAGCTAATGTCCGTCGTCCAGCGGTTCTGCAGTGCATTCCATGTTGACACCACATAAGATCAATTTGTTCTTTTAAACCCGTTTTTGGACTTGGCCATATTAGGAAGTGGTGCAGGCTTTCTCCAGGCAGGCAGACCTCAAGGTGGAATTTCACAAAGTACACTTCTGCTCAGGGGAGCAACCACCTGGGTCGGTCGTGAGAAGCTCAACTGGATTGCAAAGCCCCGACTTTCAGCCAATCTCAAACAAGAAGAACTCCTCCGAGAAACGAACTCTTGCTTTTCTCTTTCGAGCCGAGTTGCTCTCCAGGAACCTGAAAAGTTGTGAAGTCGTGTGTCCTTCGAAAACCCTAACCATAAATCAAGACCAGGAAACTTTAAATGTGTTCTAAAAAGAAAAGAAAGAAAAGCAACCTGTAATTTAATTTACATTTGGGATTTAATTAGCGCCGCTTTTAGTTTAGGAAGAAGGTTTTCTGAAGGTAAAGATTGTTTGTCTTAAACCCATTTAAGCAAAGTGTTTTTCTCTGGTTGGACTCAACACTTGCGTTGGGTTTTTTAACACCAGGCCAAGACAAACTGCTGCTGCAGTATCTTATAATTGGCTTCCAGATCCATCACCTGCTTTGGAGATACTGGGCGGATGTCTCCGTATGTTGATTGCTTTTAATCCAAAGCCGTGGATGGAAGGGATTGCATTAGCCGTAATTTAATTCATGTCTCATATGTCCGTGAGGAAGCGGACAGCGAGGCTGATATCTTAACACATGTAATGTGTAATGCGGGTATTTTGATTCAGGAAAGGCAGATTCCACGGCTGACGATGAAAATATAATATAGAGTGTTTTCTGAACTTTATAGAGAAATAGAAGAATATTTCTATTTCTCTAGCCAATGGGCTGGAGTTGGTTTTGGTACCCAATCCCCCAAAAACAAAACAAAACAAAACAAAACAAAACAAAAAAACATTTGCATAAATTACAAAACATTAATAGGTAGGACTGCACATTTGCAAGTACAAATTGTTTGATGGTTGGTACCATTCTATAGCACAATCAAGGAACTATATTAACTGCAATTGTTATAAAAATGTTATAAGTACATCAAATATGACTTAAAAGAAATTTGATTTAGTACTTTAACACCTTGTAATTGGGCCTTTGTTGCCTTAAAAACTCCTGCTCTTTCTGAAACTCTGCTTTCAGGAAATCATCACAACTTCACTTTAACCCTTTAATGTTTTTAGTGGCTCCTATAATGAGCTCAGCAGATTAACTCTTCCACCAAATGTTTGCTAATTGCAGCTGGCTAGTCTGAAGGAGCCGAGTGGGAGATTTGTGGACACTTGGAAACTGCAACTTAGAGGAGGAGTTGTGTCCAAACGCGGGGCTAAGGTTACTGAACTGTTGCCATGGGAGATTTAGGCATTTCTCAAATATGAATGTAAGAATCGAGTCAACATTCAGGCATGTTTTTGATGAGGGAATAACTTTATAACATGACGTAAAGCTCAACATTTCACCTAATACTGGAAATTTAAAATGTCTGGCAGATGTGTCCATGTTTGTCCCAAAAAGATGATCATCTTCAAATATTTTAGTTAAAATAAAAAAAAAAAATACAACCATATTTTAATAATGCAATTTGTGAAACATGAACAGTACACATAAAAAACCATTTTTCTTTCCCCACCAGGTTACTGCCCCTGTAATCTTTCCTACAGATTGACCCAGAAGACAAGTGAACGCTGTGCTAACATCAAAATCTGTTTAGCAGGAAATCTTCAGCTTGTGGTTGTGTGTATCACATCACAACCACAAGCTTGTACCTGTTTTGTATTTTATGTCAAAGACCAATGCAAAGTAGAAGATATGTTTGAAGTGAAGGGACAATGCTGCAGGTTTTCTTGAATGTTTGAAACATGAACCACCTTCTGTCAAAGACACGCGTTCCCACATTCTGGGAAAGAGGCAACGTTAACAAGCAATGCAAACAAATGCATTTTACAATTAATTCAAATATCTCACGAATCCAAGTAATTCACAACACAATAATGAGACTTTATCCGTTTTTCTCAAAACCTTCAGTAAAAAGATCTCCACTTTTTTGTGTGTGTGTGTTTTATATCTTTATTTTTTTATTTATTTTTTTCTTACTTTGTGTTTATTGAAACGTTTCTCTTTTTTTAACAAACACATACAATACACAGAACAGAAACAGACTGTCGACAAAAGGAATTACTTACATACTGACTAAGATGAACAGTTACAGGATGAAACAGCATACAGCTTAACTTTCCATTTTTTTGAGCAGCAATAGAAAAACATGAAAAGAGAGACCCGATTCAGTTATTGCTCTCAAGAGAAAGCTTGGAGTTCTCTCTTTCACGTCCATTTTTATTAAGTCACCTATCAGAAGAGTGATGACAAAGTTTTCCAACTCATGTCCATGGGAAAGTCAACTCACGGTGTTACAGATCTCCAGACAGAATAGCACACTAACCTTTTTTTTTTCTTCCCCTTCCTTTTATTGTCAAAGAAGTTTAAACCCATTGCCTCCATGACAGATTTAGAGGGCTGTGAGGGGATAAGAGCTGGCAACGGGTGTCTAACCAATGTTTGATGGAAATAGTCTTCCTGATCCCACGAGGAATCAAATCCCAACGTAGTAGCTAATAGATAAAATATTACTTCCCCAGCTGTAGTGCGCGGACGTTCCCACTTGAGAAAGGAACGCAATCTTTCGTAGGAGTTGCGAAGATAAATCTCTTCTCAAGAGGGTGTGTGGAAGCGAAAGTTTTCCGGAGTGCAACAGAAATCCGGAAACGCAGTGAAGGAACTTCGACGGTCACGTTACTGTAGCTGACCAGACAGGCTGAGCTCCACGGCTTACCTCGATGAGATTGGAGCTCTGCACGTCTTGCTCGTTCTTCATCTGCTTCTCTTCTTCTTGTTCTGACGCGTGGGGTTACGTGTCCGGCTTACTAAATCCTCCTGACTTCGCCGCCGAACAACCCCGTCATGTCTTTTCAGGCGGCGGCTCCAGTGGAGAGGAAGCGCGAGCCGAGCCTCAGAGCACGTCCCGCGTGATGTGCTGGGAGAGCTGTCATTATATTATAACCAAAATGACTGCAGGAATTAATGTCATCATCGCTTTGAATAGTGTTTTTGATTCATAGTTGGACTCAGTAATTATTTAAATTGTCTGGATTTAAACAAAATCTGTCTGAACAGTTTTAATGCTTTTTTTTGTTTGTTTGTTTGTTTGTCTACGTCTCAAGGATGCTAGCTGTGTTCATGGATATGAAGTAAAACTTACAGTAACGGTTAGCCAAGAATACACACGCAAAGGGGATACATGTCTAAACCAAGACCATTCATTACCATGCTCCACACGTTTTTAGCATAATTGTGTTTAGTCATTAAGCAGATTGGATGACAACAACAAAAACAACCTAGTGGCAAAAAAAAAAAAAAATCTAATAGTAATATTTACAGGGATTTGAAAGCAAATTAAATCTTAGGTATCATTTTCTGTACATTTCAAGATTATATGTTTCTGTTCATTTTGTGAATGTTGCTGTTAGTTGTTACACTTTCTTTTTTTTAATTCTTTGAGAATAAAATCCACAAATTTATGAGAATATTTAATTAATTAATTAATTTCTTTTGCAAAATATACAAGTTGAAGTCGTGAATAAACTATACCATCCTTTAAAGAGAATTTTTAAAGGTTTTAAGACGGTTTGCATTTATCGAATAAAATGAAGCTGTTTCTGGAAACGGGAGAAACTCATAGCTGATTAACATACCGAGCTTTATTGGCTACTCACCGAATTACGTTAAAATTTATTCAACAGGAGTTTCATCAAAGTCTTAGTTAAAAATTTTTGCCTATGTCCCCTAACTGATTTGTTTCTTTACCAGTAGAACCTAAAAGATATGTGTCACATTGAAAAAGGAAAAAGTTTGTAAAACATATTTCTCAATTTTTAAAGAGTCACAGAACCTGGAACGTATCATGCTCCACATCATGAATGTGTTTACTCTTTATAAAGTTTGGACAGAGTCCCAAAAGCTAACGTCAAAAAATAATAATAGTAACAGTAATTAGAGGGATTCAAAATTACATCCCATTTTCCACAATATGAGAACGATATCAATAATGCAGAAATTAGGCGTCTGCTTTGTATCAGCTCCTAGCAAAACAAATCTTTCTGCTATTTTGTTATTTCACGCCTTCCGTCCTGCAATCAAACTGGCTTGTCTCTCAGCGGGAGAAAGAGGAAACACGCCACGGAGATTGCGTCTGCGTCGCCAATCATCTCAGGGCATGGCTGGAGGCAGCGAAGCAACACGATGAGACGGCGACGCTGATTCGTATTCAAATGAGCAGCGGCTCACGCAGACCTCTCAACAACCTCGCCTGCAACGCTGGCATCATTTGTTCACCAAGTCGCTTTGTGTTTATGCTTTTCCCTCCAGTTCACCTTGTTGCACTAATCCACAGGGAGTTTAATGGCCGACTGAACTCAAATTGTGTTTTTTTTTAACTAATAAATTATGCTTTAAGATTAAGATATTTGGAAGGAGTGGCATATATCAGAAAGATTCTTCTGTAGAAAAAGTAGTTTCCCTGGATCAAACATCCAAATATTATGTATCATATAAATGAAGGCAAACAGCAAAATAACATTTGACAGCTTGAAATTCACAAAAAAAAAAATGCAATAAAACTTTCTTGTTGTTTCATCATGGAGATGGTTTAAGACACTTAATGGAAATTTCACTCATTTATATTGGATAAAAACTAACACTTATGGTTTCTCCTGTAGGAAAATGTGCCCTGATGGTAATTTAGAAACGGACCCAGATAAAGTCACGGAAAGTTCACTTTGGGTTTGATCGTCTCAGCCAGTCAGATCAAAGGAACGAAGTCAGTTTCTTAAATCAGTTTCGTGTCCGTCTCCTTCAGGAAATGTGCAAAAATAATATTTTTTTTCAGCAGAGAAAAGCCTTCAGTGTCGTCCTCAGACAAGCTTTATTAAAGAAACTCTAATATAAGACATGACTTGACAGAACCAGTGCTCAGCCTTTACGTTTGTGTTTAAATGTGAAGTGACTCCAGGATATGAAATGAAATCAGGATGCAACAATGAAGTTAATATGAAAGCTCCTTAGTCGGGTTCTGTTTCTATTACAAACGTGACCAAAACGTCGATGTTCCGCTAATGTCGAATTTCACAATTTTTCATTCAGTAAGAAGCACAATCGAAATCACACATGAATAAGTGTTTTCGCGTCATCATCCTCCTACCACTTCCTGTGGACTTTTTCATCTTTTCTGCCAGTAGAAACATCTGGTTGTTGATCTCATGACTCGTGTGACGCAAAAAAGCATTTATTGGTTACTATTTCCACACTTTTTTCCCCTTTTTTTCTGTCTTTAGGATGTTTCCGGTGATCTCTGTCAGATTAAGTTTCACAGAAAGTAGAATATTTATGTGGCATGACCATAAAAGGACGTGGGAGCTCATCCTCCAGTCCAAATATGTCACTGGGATGTGAATTTAATTACATCTTAACGGTTTATTCAGCTATTAGTTAATCACACACAATCACATAGACAGAACAATGAAAATTGTAGGTGTAACATGTGAAAATGTTAAATCTGAAACAGTTAAAAGCAATGGGCCTTTTTCAGATAACTAGCGCAGCTGGTAACACATAGGACTGAATACAACAGGAAGTGAAGATAAAAACAAAGAAATAGAAGCCAGCTGTTCCTTTGCATGTACTTTTCTATGTCAAATTAATGAGGAAAACAGAAAATGTTTTAAAAAAATAAAATTCATCATTTTAGGATGATATTTGCTTTTAAAAGAAACACTTTGGTTTTGTTGAGTGCACATAAATCTTTGAATCCTGTCTCTTGTGCAGTGGAACTGTGCAGGATAACAGTGACTCACGCCAGTCAATCAATGTGTTTTCGGCACTTTGAGAGGTTGCTCATGTAGACAGGTCATCACGGTGCATTCAAGTACCATCTGTAGAGTTGATCCATACAAACTTCAACTATTTGCTTAAGGCTTCCTCATGTTGCTGGTGGAAGCGTCCCAGCACAGATCTGGTGCCGTTTTTGGCTGTGGAACCTGAAAGAATTTGAGATGAACAAGTTCTAGGACAACAGGAATCAGTTTGGTGCAAAACTCCTCTTGGAGGAGCAGCAGTAGAGGGGGAGTGGGTGCAAAATCAGGTGAAAGGACTTACACCAGGGGTGTGAAACTCATTTTCATTTGGCGTCAAATCAAGATCATGAACGCTCTTAAAGGGCCGGTTGTGCCAGAATGTGTTGATAAAACCTGTTCACAAACTGTTAAAATATCAATTAATTATTAAAATTAAATATTATTGAACATCTTTTCGGTCTCTACAGGATTTTGTGATTCTTTGCAATAAAAATCAAAGTGTTTGTGTTACTAATTTGGAAATATTTGCGATATTTGAGCTTAATTATGACAGTAAATATGACTTTTTTTACTCGCTCTATTGATCAAGGACTATAATCTGACATCCTTTAAGGCTGAGGCAGCTGTTTAGTACAAGTAAGAACGTTTTTGACAATTTTTGAGAAAAATCTGTTATAAACTCCCAATTATTAGCACAAAACAGTGCGGCAATTTGTTAATTTTATGTGAATTTCAACGATAATTCTGAAGAAACTGGATGACTGATTGATATAATTTGGCAGTAAACAGATAAAAACTGCACCGATTTGACCGATAACATAATATTTAAGCTCACTTAGGGTTTAGTCTAGAATCTAGAGGGCCATATAAAGAGCTACGGAGGGCCGGATTTGGCCCATGGGCCTCAAGTTTGACATGGCTTACAAGATTAAGTCCTGAATCCTCAGTTTTAGCAGCTCACAGTTTGATTTGGTATAAAAAAAAATAAAGTCTTTGGTCCAGAGCAGTGGACCGAAGAGGCAGACATTAACCTCTACAGCGTTCCATGTAATGTTTGTTCTCAAACTGGTGACTGTGTGATGTTTTTCTGACTTTTTTTGTGTGTGCTTTTATGGTATGAAGCACTTCGAGCTGAGTCGCTGCTTAAATGTGCTGTAAAATAAACTTGAATCTTACACCTTGACTGTGGGAACTTCTGTTGATTTCGGATTGCATCACCTGTGCCAAACTGTTTCCTTATGAAAAATTCAGCGTCCTTCTGACAAACGTTTCTTCAGTTCATCCATCTAATCTTGTCTTGTTGCATCACTCCTCGTCTCTTATCCAGGAGAGGCGGTGCATGAAAACAGGATACTTACTTGCTTGTTTGCTTCTCATGACCCTCTGTGACTTACTGAACCTGCGCCGAGCGCCACACCCCCAAAGGAACATGTGTTTTAAAAAATGTCTACTTTGAAACAATGTCCACCAGAAAAACTTCAGAAAAACACTGGTTGACTTGTTTTGAACATCTCACACAAGCCAGTGGGTGTTTTTGTCAAACCCTGACTGGTTTGCAAGCGTTCTCTTGGTCAAAATGCACGACTTCAATCCTCAAATCGTGATCTTGCGATCCTCGAGGGAACCTTAGAGGGAAATTACTTTCTTAGAAGACTTTTTCCACAGGAGACAGCTGTTACCAGAGACTGAAATGCTGATGTTTGCTTAAAAGTCACTGCGAAAGAAAGGTTTGAGCCAGAATGAAAAAGTTTTTGACCATCAAAATGCCTAGATAAATACAAAATATTCTAACCCTAACCCTGCCCTAAGTCCCTTTGGATGTTTTGATAGTATCTGTAGTTAAACAGAGCTTTTAGCTGCCAAAAACAGTTGACGACGACACAGCAGTTCAATATCAGGCAGAATTTACCTTGAGGGACCTCCACGTTACGAATGTGAAATTCATAAAGAGCTCATCTGCATGAGACAATATGAGAAACCGCGGCGATCTCACAGCCAATAACGGCGCACAAAGCAACAAATCCAACAGTGGAAATGAGATTCCTGCAGCAACAGGCTGTGTCTGAATGTCAGGTTGACATATTACTGAACGGAGGAGGGTGAAAAGATCCAGGGAAGGTTGTGGAGTGCTAAACCAAAATTTCCAACGCCCACCGTGGGTTATTCATCGAACGCTTACAGTTGTTCAGACGCTCGGTTTTAATCCCGGCTGGCCATCTGGTCCGGCTGCCATGGAGACCGACACATCTGCCCCGTGCCTGGCACGTCTTATCTCCTCTGTGTCGGGATGCGTTTCATCCAGATTACCTTTGCGGTCTGACATTAATCTCTACAGCATTCCATCCGCAATTGGATTGGTCTTTTCATGTCACCAAAATGATCATACATCCCCCTTTTCTCCTTTTCATGGATCTCACAATAGTCAGGTCGTTCACAAAAGACGACAAATCATAACAAAGAGGGTTTTTCGAGGAGAGGAGATCCATTTTACTCCAAACACCAACGTGGCAGTTTTTCTGAGGCTGCATATCCAAAAACTGAAAGAAGAAAAATCTTTGACAAAAGATTAAAAACAAAAAAAGCGTAACTTAGTTTGCATTTCTTACCTTTGTATGCACCAAAAACCTTCTTTGGAAAACTTTTGAAAAGATAAACAACCGTCTCGGTGCCTTGGCATTCAGATCCCCTGAGCTTTTCTCATATGATGTACACAAACTTTGATGTATCTTATCAGGATTTGAAGTAAACAGATCAACACCTAACAGTGGATAATTGTTTAGTGGAAGAAAGCGAGATAATTATCAGAATATTCTACAAATAATAATATCCATCTAGCCCAAGTTACTCTCAAATACCGACATAATAAACAATGTAACCAATCGAGTCCACAACCAGAAGTGGGCAGAATAGGAAAAATTATACTCAAGTAAGAGTAGCACTACTTCAACGTATTTTCACTTCAGTAAAAGTAAGAAGAAATCACTCAAGAGTTGAAAAGTATTTGGTAGAAAGGCTAAAGTCCAGAGTAACTGATCAAAACATCATTTAATATTTAAACCAAACTATACAGTTGCGTGCAAATAATTACGAGAAATAACAATTACAAAGTAACAAAGTCAGGCGAAAGAAACATTTCTTTCAACATAAAACTGATGAAACTTTTAACAAAAGCTGCAGGTTTGTGTCTGTGTCTGATGAATTTTTGGTTAAAACAAAACATTTTTCTTTCAGTGAAGTTACTCATGCACATTTTAATCAAGAGCAGCGATACGTCATAATAAAACTACACAAGTATAAGTAAAAAGTGCAGCGTAGACAAAATACTCCTAAAAAGTACATTATATATATCTTTTTTTTTTCCAACCAGAAAGTTACTCAAGTAAATGTAACTGAGGAAACTATTCAGAATGTTGAAACACGGTGGTGGATGTATCATGTGTCTGCATCAGAGTTCATTCCTAAGGAACTGCTTCAGTGAAAGGTGTGTATGCACACCACACGTTTCCTCCCACCGCTTTGCACTACTTTGTGAATGTCTACTGCATAAAATCCCAACAAACGTCATCCTTCGTGGTTGGAAAAGGGACAAAGTGTGCAAAGGCTCAAGGGAATGTGTATTTGTCCGCGTGATGAGTCTCTTTTACGTGAAGGCCTGTTGAAAACACTTGACCTGCACCGGGGCAGCCATACGAGCCACTTCACATACGAGGAACAATTTTAAGCACGACGACTGCAGTCGTGCAACAAAGGAAAAGCTCAGACCTCCGAGCCAGCCGCTGTGAAAAACACACATTACATCCACAGGAAAAACATTTGACAGAAAATGGCATATTTACACCCTCGGCCCTTTGTCACTTTAATAGCTCCGGATGTGGACGGCGTTTTATTGGGGATGTGTTTACAGCTCGGGGGAGTCGGGACAGGAGGGAACGGCCTTTACGGGCAAATCAAAGAACCGCTCTTGTTTGCGGCGCGGCTGAAACCGACGAGACGACGAGACACAAAACCGATTCTTCTCCCCACAACCCCTCCACCCCCACCCTTCATTTTTATTTTTAACTTCCACCGGCGTAATGAGGGATCGACGGAAATGCAGCTCATGTTATGTCGTGGCCCAGAGAAGACAACAGAAAGGCCCGCTTCGCTCGCAAACGATGAAACCGGGACAAGTTGAAACGAATGAAAAAATAAAAATACTGTAAAAAGGTATAAAAGCATCTTCTGTTCTGTGCTTGTCTTAGCTCAACCCAAAAGACGAGCTGCTTTCTTTTTTTCTTTTTTTTTTTTGTCAACTTAGATGTTGAGAATAATAGAGAAAGTGAAGCAGAAGTAAACGCACACAGAGACACACGCACCAATCTTCCGTTCTGTAACTTAATTTATTTCCTCCAGCACCAGCAAGTACATGCATGACTTGGCATCAAACAGCCTACAGAAATGCATGCGGCTTGATTACTTAATTAGATATCCTTTTAGATGAGTTGCTCCATACGGATCACGGGACGCGGCTGTGTAAGGCCTCACAAGTACAAGCTCCACGCGATAAAGCAAACTCATTCAGAAGTTAATGAGTTGAGCCGCGTTAATTAATCTATCTAAAAAAAAAACACACACACACACACACACACAAGACATGCGCGGCGCAAAAGCGATTTGTTTTGTTTTGTTCTTCATTTCTGGTCGCAGAGATAGACCCGTGTAAAACAGGGACGTCGTTGCGGCACAAATCAAAGATCTGGGGGGGGAGGCGGGAGCTGCTGCTTTGCACGAGGTTGGAAGTTGTTGTGAACGCTTTTAGCTTGCGAGCAGATAAGCGGAGGTGAGGGGCGAGGAGTCAAGCAGAAGGTAAGCGGAAATCTAGCGTGCAGAGACGAGCGTTTTCGGATCGCTCCGCTCTACCTCAGGCGCCCCTGCTGCCTCCCCGGCTGCACGGGATTATTTTCAGAAACCGTTTGTCTGGCAAGAGACGATTATCCTGCAAAGAGTACACGTTGTTTTTAAATTGATTAGATTAAGCTTTTAAACTGTCCTCAAGCTCTGTGGGCACACATGCAGACAAATGAATAACTCAGTGAAATAAAAGAAACCAAACAAAAAGGAAAACCCAGGATAAATGAGTCAAACATCCAGATGAACGGTGTGCAAAATTCACTGATTGGTTCGATAAGAAACAAACAACGGAGGCAATTTGGGATGCGGAATAACTCTGACTGTTGTAGCAGGACGTGAGAGCGAGGGAGTCAAACTGCTCCACGTTTGTGTGGAAAATGAAAAATAAGCAGATTTCTTTCCATCCGTCAACTTTAGTTCTACCATTAGGTGGATTTGGTTACGGTGAGTTGAGAGTCAGCTTTTCTTGCCAGACAGGAAACTTTACATTGTCACAAATATGACGCTTCTCAGCACTTTGAGATATTAAATATTGAACATATAGCTTTGCTCCATATGACATATTTAACATGCATTATGATCAGCATTAGCGCCACACAGGAAAGGAGAGAAAGTCAGAACAATCTGATGGTCAACATACAAAGACTACTGCGAATTCAGAAGAACAATTATCTGAAAGCAATTAGATTTAAAAAAATGTAATTAGAGTGAATGGCTGTGGGCAGTATGGTTAATAACTGCAGTACAAATTTTACATTTTATTAATTTTATGTGATGAACCCAATAGTAGGGCGTGTTTGGAAGTGGAAATAAATTCCTCATGAGTCTCTAAAATGTTGAATCAAAGTTTGAAAAGTGTTTAAAAAAGCAAACCTGAGCTTCACAGCAGAGTTACAGGAAGAAAGTCACTATTTGAAGGAAAGACTCAGAAAATCGTGTGAATGGCAACAAATTTAAACCCAAACACGGTGGTGGAAGCATCATGCTGTGGGGATCATTTTCGTAGAACATACCGGAAGACGAGTTAGGTAAATGAAGACAGATGAAGCTAACTGAACGGCAATAATGGAGAAAAAAAAAAAAAACAGGACTGGCTTCAATCAAGAAAGAATATTCATATATTAGAATGGCCTAGTCAAAGCCAAGAACTGCAAAGAAAACACTGTTCAGTCTGTCAGACCTTTAGTCGTACGGAAACTTTTTGTTTTAATTTAATCATATTAATAAATAGCGCCACATTTATCTTTGATTTGTTTTGGATTTAAAGATACTTCTTCCCTCCAAAATCTGACTACTTTGTGTCAATGAAATATTGTGCGTTATTTTATTTTTCAGAATGGAAGGGTAAAACTTTTCTCAGTAAAAAAAAAAAGAAAAAAGAGAAATATGTTTTTCTGCTGTTCTTTTCACTGTGTGTGTGGATGCCACTGCTTTCAACAGGAAGAAACTTCAAGCCAAAAACCTTTGAGCCTTCATCCCCTTACCAACAACTTGTATATTAATATGAGGAATGGTGTATGAAAAAAATAATAATTTGAATCACCTGCTGCACACCATTGATTTCTACCGCTTCCACTGAAAACAACTGATTTAGTAAGAATGGTCGGTTCCAGTCTACACACAACAAGAAGGGTCAGGATGATTTTTTCTTTGACAACAGATTTCCGCCACAAAGGTAAAAAAAGGGGGAAACAAAAATTTTCTTGTTTGTGAAATGTAGCTCTTGCTTCTCACAACCCCCTGGTGCTTTTTCATCACCGCCTTTCAAGGTAAGATCCTGTCAAAGAGCTCTTTTTGTGCCGCAGAGGTCGAGCCTCTGGTGACCCCGCGATGGCCCTCGTTTCCTTGGCCCGCCGCCAATCTGTCGGCCCATTTGGGGTTGCGCCTGCCGAGCTCTCTGGAAGCGGACGTTCTTTTAGCACAACGCGGTAAATGTTGTGTTGGGAACATGTGGAGACCCTGGTCACCCCTTCTTTTCAACCCTGGGGTGACCAGGGGTCACCCCATTTTACTGAGTGGCCGGTAAAGATGTTTTTACTGGCCACTCAGACGTTTCACCAGCCATTTTTTCCTTTTGATTACAAACCCCACCAGTACAAGCAAATTATATAAAATATATGATTTATTCTTAATTCTATGAAAACCAATTTACTGACAAGAAGCTTACCATACACATGTACTTATACAGACTAATTTAAAACAAAGCATGGACACCTTAACAGAGGTGTAGTCCAATAAGTTCATTTTAAGTAATTACTAACAGCAAACTTTAACTACATATTCTTGCAGTCATTTTCTGTCATTTCCACATTTTAGCTACAACTGCCCCAGATAGTATTTACTGAAGATGTCTCTAGTCATTTAAAACATTTTTATATATTAATAGCTGTTTTCTAACTGTTCTACTTGTTGTTCCTTACTTGTTGCATTTTCTATTGAAATCCACAATTATTCTTATTACTAAAATATCTCAGAACGTGTTCATTATTAATTCCACGGTCCATCATCATTCCTGTCTTATCCCCAAACCTGTCAAGTCTCCCGTTTCTTCATGGGACACTATTTACCTTCTGCATTTTATATCCCGTCCTCTCACGTTAGCTTCTCTCTCTCCCCACCTTTACGGTAGTAAAGCCCTCTGTGACGTCACCGTGTGGTAATTAACATATCGATTAGTTTGACACATTTTTCTGAATGGGCTCACAAGCCTTTTAGCTTTAGTTGTGGTAGTTTTTCTGACCCGCCCCATCTCATATCCAATCACTTTTCTCGGACTCCGGTTAGCTGAAATGGCGCCGTTATTTATAACCTTAGAGGGGAGGGGCGGGCCAACGAGGACTGAGGGATCTCATTGGATAAGCCCAATGTCCGTCAATGAAATTTTATCGCAGTCGATAAAAAAAAAAAAAAAAAAAAAAAAATATATATATATATATATATATATATATATATATATATATATATATATATATAATTCCCTTCTCACCTCCGCGGGTGGTCTCTCTCTTTCATCCTCTGAGCTCGGGTCCTCTACCAGAGGCCTGGGAGCTTGAGGGTTCTGCGCAGCATCTTGGCTGTGCCTAGAACTGCACATTTCTGGACTGAGATGTCTGATGTTGTTCCTGGGATCTGTTTGAGCCACTGCTCCAGTTTGGGGGTGACTGCCCCGAGGGCCCCGATGACCACAGGCACCACTGTGGTCTTCACCTTCCAGGCCTTCTCCAGTTCCTCTCTGAGGCCCTGGTATGTCTCCAGTTTCTTGTGCTCCTTTTTCCTGATGTTGTGGTCACTTGGTATTGCTACATCCACCACAACGGCTTTCCTCTGTTCTTTATCCACCACCACAATGTCCGGTTGGTTCGCCATTATATATATATATATATATATATATATATATATATATATATATATATATATATATATATATATATATTTATTTATTTATTTTTTTTGTTTTTTGTTAAATTATGACAGAGCAGGTCCGTTCCATACTGGACCTGTATGTGCATCAGTCAGTAGTGCAGACGGTCAGTCGTCCCCTGGACAGAAGTTCAAACTGAATGCAGGTTTTTTTTTTTTTTTTCTGTTCAAATTGTCAACCCACCACGGTGGCGGGTGCGTTGCTCCAATTTGCACACCACTTCATACTTTTACCTGCATTCGGCCAGTGGCGGGAGCTAATTTCCACCAGTTCCAACCACTTACAGACCATTTGAGCTCTACACTTTTCCTCTGTTTTTTACCGCTCAACCCTTCAGAACTAGTGGAAGCAGTGGGGGGAAACGTGTGAAAGATGCTAAAATAAAACCCAGAAACCTTTCATTGGATTTTTCTATGTAGAAGCAAAAAGATACAAACTGTGGGCATCATGCAGATCTAATTTCCAAAATTGATTTAATCACGTGGCAATTGTTACACTGTTTGTTTGGGGGTGATGAGTTGTACCTTAAACATGCAGAGGTACAACGGAGTATTATGGACACGTTGAAAAAGTAAATAAAAAAATCTGACAGTCATAATAATATGAGAGTAAAATTGTATGACAATCAAGTCAAAATAATACGAGATGAAAGCTATAATGTATCAACTTTATCCTGAAAATATTATGACTTCACTCTCAAATTATTTCAACTTTATTGTACAACCTTATAAAATTATGACTTTACTCTCATAATATTACGACTTAATTCACGTAACTTTATTACTTTATTCTTGTAATTTTTTATTTTGTATGTTTTTATGAGCATGGCCCTTACACTTCGCTATACAAAGGTAATGTAAAGTTGCTGTAAATATCTCTTGTAAAATGTTGAACTTTAAGTAATAAAAGCCTTAAACTATTTTAATGCTGATTGAATACTTTCTTTCCCAGTTTGTTTATATCATCCTGCCTGTTTTCTGAGATTAATGGCTTCAGGGTTCTGATATCGTTTTTTTTCCCCCTAATCTGATCTGTAACAGATCCACTAGACTAATGTACATTTTGCAGTTAATTGTTTTAACACCATTATGACTCTTTATTCCCATAATATGCAGCCACAAACTCTCAATAAATCCAGTTTTAGACAGAAAACTCCATTACCTTCCTGGTTTAAGCATTAGCCAAAGAAAAACCTGCCGTGATTCTTATGACAGAACATCAGGACCAGAATATGTAATTGTCTGAAACTTGGAGAATAAAGTCATAACATGTTGAGAATGAACTCCTATGACAATAAAGTCAAAGTAATAAACAAAAAGTAATTTTATTCTTGTCTTATTTCCACTTTTTTGTTTTGTGACTTGTAATATTGTGACTATTCTCAGAATTTCATGACTTTATTTTCATAATTTAATGATTTTATGGTGGTCCTCATGACAAGTCGCCATAGATTCTCGACTGTGGATGTAGGATAATAAATAATATTCACACTCTCCCCTTGTAAATGCAGATTGTGTCTGTGGTTAGAGCTTGGAGAAGTACGGTTATTGTTTTGTGTAACAGGCCTGATTAACGTTAGGGGTTTGGGCTTGAGAGCAAGTAATTTGAAGAATTTATGAACTGCAAAGAAGACGGAGTAGTGGGGCCTGCTAATGATGCTTGTCCCTCGTTCAGCCAATCAAGGAGGAGGCAGCTAGGTGTGGAAGGAACAAATGGCGTATATAGCAGAAGGGAACTCTGGGAAAAAAAACCTCAGGAGTAGCAGAGCTGACAGCACCGAAGAGGGATGCCGACCGACAGCAGAAGCCGCAGAGGGAAGAAAGTTGGAGGTGCTAATGGACAGCGCAGCTGAAAGCTACACGCCAGAAAGCACGAGACAAAGGAGCTGATAAATGATCCGGGAAGGCTGTCAAGGCACAACGAGGAGGTGGGTAGAGTTAAGTAGTCTACCCCTTGCTGTCAGGATAAAGGCTTGCCGTATACACATGTTAATGTTTTTCCTGGGAATCTCACTGCTGGGATTTCTTCCCCCATTTAAGATGCCAGGTGCATCTGGGTGATAAATTTCTTGGTCAGCCACCCTCAGACCAAGAAACGAGAGCTGCTGCTTTCCTGTCTGGCGGGACGTTACTGCCGTATGGTTCATGTTGGGAAGGCTAATCTCTAGTCTTTAGCTCCTCTCAGACCAACTAGCGGCAAACGGGACTGTGACAAAATAACGTCCCCCTGGGTATTAACCAATTAGGTAGTCTAAATCTAAAAGCAATTTCAAGCCTTTTACGAGAGCCCCGTTAGCTCTTTTAGCATTATCATTATCTTATATGGTCTTTTATCAAGGATAAAGTGTAGCAGGCTTCTTTCAGCTAGCTAACCGGCAGTGTAAACGTGGCATACTTTGATAAATGGGTCCCTTAGAAGAGACGTTAAGGTAAAAGAGACTTTTTGATGTTTTTACAAGTGTTGTCGAGCTAGCTGGTTAGCAGCTGCTGTTAGCCGTCAACCCAACGTGGCAGCTCCGGAAATGCTTCATTCCTTCTTTGAAATAAGAGTCTAAGACAAAAATATGACAGAGTTACATGTAGTAACTGAGAAGTAGGGTCATACTAAGAAAAAAAAAATAAAATTATGAGAATAAAGTTGTAATTTTACAAGAATAAAGTTACAATTCAACTCTATGACTTCATTCTATTATTTTGACTTTATTCTTATAAGACTTTTTTCCAATCTTTTTTGTTTTCTCAGCAATGTCCTAATACTATATATTTGATATTCTTTCTGATGATAAATTTCTTTAAATTCTAGAATTAAACAAACGCAGGACATTTTGAATCACAAACAATCAATTCTAATATTTAATTACTAGCATTTACTTCTTTAAATTGAAATATGTAGACTGGGGAATTATGTGTCTTCTTCATAAGTTACGTTTTCCACCCGTTAAGGCCTCCTTTTAATTGTTTTTGATTACTACAGTTCCACTAAGACAGTAGTATTTGTTCCAGTAAACATCCCACAGACTAGCATATTTAAAGCAGCAGTGACCTCTGAACTTAAGCTTGGTCTGGTTGTGCACTGCAGCTCCAACAAATCATCTGTGTCTGTGTTTCTGACCTCCTCCCACACAGACGCTTCTCAGTTTCCAGGAAAGTTTCTTGTTTCTGGTTGTCGAATAAAAAAAATAAAATAAAAAAAACCTCCTTCAGACAAACATTACTTTTAAATAAAAGATGACCTTGTGAGACTACCCCTCCTTCATTTTTGAATTATCGGCAACCTGGGTGAGTAAAATGAAAAGTATGTTGAATTGAAATATTTCTGATTTCATGTTTGAAGTTAAACAGAGATTGACAGTCCAAAGTACCAGAATGCTGAGAGCAAACGAAGACAGGAGGATCTCCACGCTGACCTAACCCATCCATTTCGACTTTACAGGGGTTCATTTGTAACAAGCAGCAGCGCGTTTAGATGCGGTGGGGGTCGCCGGGGCTCGTTTAAGATGTCTCCTGCTTCTAATCCCCCTGCAGTCAGATGCTGATGACATTGCGGTGTGGACTTGGTGCTCCATATCTGTACATAATGACTTCCCCACGAGGACTGCTGCTATCGTCTCAGCGGCATGCCACTCTGAGTCAATAATAACTGGACTGGAAACCTGGCCCAGAGAAAGCGGAGACGCGACTGACAGCTGGATCGGGAGAGGGAGAGGAGGAGAGCGGTAAGTGTTAGCTCTGTGGAAAATATGAAGAAAACCTAAAGAGAACCAGGGCTGATTGGGGGTAAAGTGGCGACTCTGGAGAAAGGACAGGAAGTGAAGGGGGGAACGACTGGAGAGAAAAGGAAGAGGAGGCAGCAGGTGTGAATTCATGGACGGGGTCTCTGTTCTTAACCAGAGCACACACAGAGGTCTTTCTCCGACAGGGTAAAAGACCGGCCAGCTGCTGGGAAAAGAAGAAGAGGAGGGACAGGATGAAGGGATCTGAGGTGGACACCGAAGACAAGCGTTGGCACTCCTCCCTTCCTGGCCCTCTCTGCGCCCTCAATCGGAGGCTTTGCGCCCGTGAAGCGCCTTCCTTTTTCAGCTTGGCCTGTCCTCAGCAGCGAGGGTTGCTCCGATCCAAAAACCCACTAAATGGGCTGCATTTATGAGATGCTTTTCACGTCGTGTTGATGAGTACGTTTACAAGCCACGATCATTTATTCATGCCCGGCTACACGCCAGCAGATGCTTTTAAAACTGCCCGTTTCGGGCCTATTTGAAAATATATTTCTAACTTGATAGGACGGTAGAAATTGGATTAAAAGACCCATGCCAGGGCAGTAGTCGGCGGTAATGATTATAACAGGAGAGTAAAAGGGAAGAACGGTCTGGGTTTTGGTTCATTTCAGACCTTTACCTTGGTTGTCACGACTTTTTCTAGTTCTCAGAAAACCAGGGCACAGTCAACCAGGGAAAGTTTCAAACCTTTCGGCGACCTTGACAAGATTTAGAGTATTTTTCTTTGATCTACCCGAAGCTTGCTGTAAGGAAACGACTCCAGTAAATAATATATACAAGCAAATGGTCGATTAGAATTGCTTTTGGTTTAGACAGGGGTCATGATCCCCAATATTTCATCAGAGCGAATGGCCCAAACAGAGACCAGAACCAATATACTAGAGTGCAATGCAGATAATCATATGCAGCATTAAGCTAAACTGAAAGTGAGATTTGGATACAGAGGAAAAGAGGTGTAGAAGTACACAAATGTGTTTAAAAGAACAAAATGGAAGTACAGAGGATCAGCAGCACAAAGGCATTTAACTATTATTTGAATATGCAGTTAGTGCAATTACCAAATTAACCTTTCAATCATGACAAAGTTAAGACAGCAGAAGTAATGGTACAACCACATTTGTATTGTTTTGGTTTTTAGCTCTTGTACAGTACGCAATGCATTCACACCATGAACATCACGTCTTTGTAGCAACGGCTTCGTTATGCTGTTTCTAAGATAAAAACATCTACACTCACACAGCTGTCAGCAGATCAAGACAGAAGCAAAAAGCTGTGACTATAACCCAATGACACTTAAACACGAGGAGTGGGCAATCAGGGCTTGCACTGTGGCGAAGTGGGAAAATGATTGACGTGGGGAAGAGCCATTTTCTGTCTCGACCGATTGCAGAATGTGTCGGTTTCTTCTTCTCTGAGCATTGTACATGCAATTTATGATGGTTAAATCCTCTGGACATCACCGGGACAATAAACACACACCTCAAACATGATTCTTGTTGTAGAGTTCTGCAGTTCCAACATGATCCAGTCTTTACCAAGTTCGAAAATGATTTTAATCTGATTTCACGAGTATGAAAACACCCACCAATCCATTCCATCATGTTACGGTTTATTACAGTTGAAGGTAATATGGATAATTTTGTGAAAACAACTAAACAAAATCCCCTGTAAACTCAAGAATTGCATAAAATATAAAGCTCCTCACAATTTAGATAAGATGTACCTTCTCAGGTTACACACTATTCCACTTAAAAGTGACTTGAAAGAGACATACATAGGCAGATTTTATTGTCATTAAATTGTATGTTTAAAAATTTATGTATTGAAATAAATTTTGTTGCAAGACTCCAATAATAAAATAAGAAAGCATCAATATAGATATAATACAAATATATACAATACAAGACTAAAAGAGGGCCTATGTGAATAAAACATTAAATCTGTATGTAATCGGCACTCTGGACGTGTCTGTGTCTTTAAGAATCTACTGGTGTAACTCAAATACACAGTTTAGAGTAAGAAGAACGAAACGTCAACAGAGTGACAATTACCTTACAAACGGTGTCTTAGCCCTGTATGTTAGCTAACTGTTAGCTGCTAGCAATGCTAGTAATGCTAATGTTAGCAACATGGGCTTTAACATTTTGACCTTTTAGCTCGACTCTTTTTGTGAAAGTAAAACAAAAAAAGTCATACTGTCTTCTCATTTTCTGGTTGTATTACCAAATAAGTGAGACAAATTTCAGAAGACCAGACACAAAACCAAAAACTAACATTCAAATGAGAACAAGAAGGTAAAGCAAAAACAGTCAATAAACTATGATAAAGATAAATACGGACGTCAAATTCGTCAATCCCAAACAAGTAAAGTTACACACTGAATATGTAAATCCTGTGACAAACTGGATTCAGGACATTTGGGATGAATTCTCCACCTGTACACGCAGCAACGTGCAAAGAAAAAAAAAATAAAAACAAAAAAGCGCCAATTGATTTCCTGCTTTTGAAACAACATTGTTATGCTGAAAAGATTTCCAGCCACCTGCTGAGCTGAAAATGTCAAGAATGAGCAACTAGAGGGAGATTCATAAATCTCCTTTTGTCTCCCGCTCTCTGTTACAGCAGCAGCAGCAGCATTACAGTGTCACTTTTGGAAAAATGCACACCTCCTCGAGGCATGACCTTGTTGTCATTGTGCCGGCGCCATAATGGATGCCACGTAAAGCATTGTATACAATAAGTCATGCATGTGCGAGAATGTGTTGTGTTAATGTTTCAGAAAAAAACCCCCCAAAAAACAGAAAAAGTCCCTGACACAAGAGCACAGCTGTGTGAAGGATTGTGGGAGTCTATGCATCCCAAAAAAAACAAACCTAATACTTTTAGAGCCAGGATGCTGTCTCAGAGGACTGTGTGCAGAAGTGTGTTTGCATGTGTGTGTGTGTCGCCTGCGATGACAGTGCAGCAGCTTCCCGGGGGAGGAGGAACACCAATAGCCATCACCGCTAGAGGAATCCGAGGGGACAACGAGCTTTTCACTGACACCGTCCCTTTCTCTCTGACAGCCCGGCTGCAGACACACAAAAACACACGCTTCATAAACCCGTCTCCCTCCTCCTCCACCTAAACCCTCCACCCCTCTCCCACCGTCACGTCTCCCTCAGCCCTGCAAAACTCTTGCCACACTCTTTCCACATCACACTCGCTCACTTTCAATTACCGGGCAGGTAGCTGCCGTTCCAAGACAATAGCTCACCAAACTTGATTACCTGTTCCCATGGAGCCACTGGAACAACAGATGAAGTCTGAGGTATCGAGCGGAGTGACAGCGCCGGCTCATGTTGCTTGGAGACGGCCTCGTTCATCAAGACGCGGCGCGCGGCGTGGGTTTTAGAGGAGGGGATTTTTTAATAAAAGGCAATTTGAATCCGTTTTGTTTGGGACTTTACTGTGGCTTTAAACGGTGAGAGCAAAACAAAGAAGCTAAACAAATCATAACTTAAAAAAAAAAAAAAAAAAAAAAGAAAAACTATTGTTTGTGCCGAATGTCGCCAAGCTACTGGCTGAGATGTAACAAAAGCAAAATTTGTACCAAAGTCTCTCAAAAATGAGAAACTGGCTTCATTTTACTTTCAGTTCAGCTAAAAATCAGCTTTCTGATTGTAATTACCAGTAATCACCTGCTTATTGTAGGTGTTTTCAGCCAACCTGCATGCGTGTGTGTGTGTGTGTGTGTGTTTGTTTGTAATACCTTGTGGGGACGATTTTTCTGACATATACTACGTTGTGGGGACCAATTGCTCCTTGTGGGGACCGGAGCCTGGTCCTCACAAGGGGAAACCCTGTTTTTGGGTCAGGGGTCAGATTTAGGGCTAAGGTATGAATTGAGTTTTGGTTAGAGTTAGGGCTAGGTATGTGATGGTTAGGGTTAGGAAAAGGGTAAAGGTAAGGTTTAGGCTGTAGAAATGAATGGAAGTCAATGGAAAGTCCCCACAAAGACAGCCACGCAAACATGTGTGTGAGTGCGTGTGTGTATGTGATCTGCACAGTCTCCTTTTGTTAATTTAGGCTCTCACATTGTTCACACTGTTAATTATCTTTTCATGATCGGTTTATTCTTTGGTCACTTTGAGGATGTATTTGTGGCACTGAGACACATCTGAGGTCCCGTTTCCACTATAAGCATCTTAAAGGGAATTATTGCATCATGGCATTTATCGTATCATTTATTGTTTATCGTAATACATTTCTTATGATAATTATTATTTATTCTTATGAAAACTTACAGTTAATGACTGGGATGGACAAAAACTGTGCCTCTTGTCGGGATTATTATTTGGACTATTTTCTCTGCTGTTAGTTCAATAAAAGTGTCAATAAATCAATAAATACCAGGGACTGGAAAATGTCATTAATTGAATTTTGTATGAGGAGTTCAGTGATACAAATCGCTTCTTACAAATGGAAATATTTTTCAAGAGCAGTATTTGTGTTTTGTGGGGCTGTAATTGGTGTGTCATGCAGTCACAGCCATGCAGATAACCTGAGAAAGAAGCTGGAAATAGTTCTTATTTTCACTTTTCTCATAATCACAAAAATACCACAAAATATAATAAATCTTTTTTAATACGCTCGTTTCTAATTTGATTCTAACCAAGTATGTGTTTATCTGTTGAAGCTCTTTTCATGTCTCTCATCTTCTGTCTTATTTTTTAATGTCTGTTTCTTTTTTATTTCATGTTCGATGTGTTTTTATGACACATCGAAAATTTTAATTTTTAGCAAAACTGCATTTTGTCTTTACTTTAAGTTGTCTGACTAATATTTAAATTAGTTTTGAAGTTCTGAAACACTTAATTGTGACAAACATGCAAAAAAAAAAAAGAAACAGAGTGTCATGTTATTTACTCGTCGAACCCACATGCGGAATCAGCAGACGACTGGATGGAGTGTGAGTGACTTTAATAAGTATCAGGATGGATTTGGTTTGACAGGCTCAAAGGGGTAGGAAATCAGGCCGGTGTCTCTGGAGGTTGGTGACTGAGGGAGTTCCGCCGCGAGGAAGAGAGAAGCCCGGTTCCTCCGGAGTCAGGCTCGCACGGTTAGGGAACCGAGCAGTGAGGAAGCTGCGGTGGAGGGCGGGCAGGAGGGTCCGAGCTCCAGTGGAGGTGACTGCTAGAACGGCTTCCGACCAGGGGATCCTCAGGATGCAAGGCCATAACTGGCAACAATCTGGCGTCGAAGTGTCGACAGTCTCCCACAGATATACTCCTCCAGGCTGATTGGATCACCCACAGGTGTGCTGGATCCCGGTACCGAGCCTCGCCCACAGCGACTCAGCCTCCTCCGCACCCCCTGGTGGAGAAACAACAGAACACCCCCACTCCAGATCCCCACAGTACCCCCCCTTCAATGACCGCCACCTGGCGGTCCAGCAGAGCCGGATGGGAGGGAGGAACGGTAATCGGAGATCAGGGAAGGGTCTAGAATAAACGAACCGGGGACCCACATGCGCTCCTCAGGCCCGCAACCCTCCCAATCAACGAGATATTGCCACCCACGACCTCGCCGACGGGAATCCACGATCCGGCGGACAGAGTATGCCGGGTGGCCGTCCACGTCCAGGGCGGGAGGAGGGGACGCGGCTGGAGGGCACAAAGAACTGGTAAGAACAGGTTTCAGTTGGGAGACATGAAAGGTGGGGTGAACACGAAGAGAGGCAGGCAGACGGAGGCGGACAGCAGATTGGTTGATAATCTTTTCTATAACATAGGGGCCAATGAAACGAGGGGACAGTTTCTTCGACATGGCCTTCAATGAAATGTCTTTGGTGGCCAACCAAACCCTCTGTCCGGGAGTGTACAGTGGAGCAGGTCTCCTCCTCTGATCCGCAAAATGACGGTTCTGTTGAGCTGTCCGATTTAGTGCGGAAACTGTCTGGTTCCAGATGTTTCGACAGCGGCGAACATGATGTTGGACCGAGGTGACTGAGATGTCCTTTTCGTCAGCGGGGAACAGTGGAGGTTGGTAACCTAACGAGATCTCAAAAGGAGAGAGACCAGTGGCGGCAGAAATGTGCGAATTATGTGCATACTCCACCCATGTGAGGTACTTGCTCCAGTCCAGAGGATTAGTCGAAGAGAGGCATCGGAGAGTGGATTCCAGTTCCTGATTCAGGCGTTCCGTCTGTCCGTTCGACTGAGGATGATAACCTGAAGTCAAAGAAACCTTAGCATTTAGCGCAGTACAGAACTGCTTCCAGACTTGAGCGGTAAACTGCGGGCCTCGATCAGACAAGATATCTTGTGGAATGCCATGAAGACGGAAGACATGTCTCACCAGGAGCTGTGCGGTTTGAAAGGCCGATGGAAGTTTCTTTAACGGAACTAAATGACACGATTTAGAAAAACGGTCAACGATGGTGCAAATGGTGGTCATACCCTTCGAATTAGGCAGTCCGGTAATGAAATCGAGGGCAATGTGTGACCAGGGACGCTTTGGGATAGGCAGTGGGTGCAAAAGACCGGATGGTGGTAAATGGGATGACTTGTTTCGAGCGCAGACCGGACAGGCTAGGACGTACTCCTTTACATCCTTATGGACAGACGGCCACCAAAACCTACGGGAAATTAGCGCAATGGTCCGACTAATCCCAGGGTGAGCTGAGAATTTGGCGGTATGCATCCAGTTGATAAAACGACTTCTGACTGTAGTGGGAACATAGATCTTATTGGCGGGACCGGTACCCGGGTCAGGCTCAAACTCCTGAGCCCGCCGAATAAGGTCCTCTATCTCCCAGGTAACCGAGGCTATGGTACAGCTAGGAGGGAGGATGGTGGCCGGAGTCTTTTCGGCATCATTTACGGAGTACAACCTAGATAATGCATCTGGCTTAGTATTGTGAGCACCAGGACGGTAGGAGACTGACAGGTTAAAGCGTGAAAAGAACAGGGACCAACGGGACTGGCGGGGATTGAGTCTCTTAGCAGCCTGGATGTATGCGAGGTTTTTATGATCTGTCCAGACCAAAACTGGGTGGGCAGCGCCCTCTAACCAGTGCCGCCACTCCTCGAGAGCCAACTTAATGGCCAGCAGCTCCCGGTCACCAACATCATAGTTTCTTTCCGCAGAGGACAATCTGCGGGAAAAAAAAGCACAGGGATGAGTTTTATGGTCCAGATCTGAGAATTGTGAGAGAACGGCCCCAACGCCAGAATCTGATGCGTCCACTTCCAATATAAACTGTTTTGCTGGATCTGGTTGAATCAGGATGGGTGCATTGGCGAACATTGATTTAAGATGATTGAAAGCTGCATCTGCTTCAGGAGACCAGGTGAAATGAGTCTTGACGGAAGTAAGGGCTGTTAGTGGTTGAGCGACCTGACTGTAATTTCTTATGAATCTGCGATAGAAATTGGCAAAACCCAGGAACCTCTGCAACTGTCTCCGGGTCACAGGGGTGGGCCATTCCAGTACTGCTTTGATCTTCTCCTCAGTGGGTTTTACCTGCCCGCCCTCGAGAATATAGCCTAAGAAAGTGACAGAGGATTTATGGAACTCGCATTTCTCGGCTTTTACAAAGAGCTTGTTCTCTAGGAGGCGCTGGAGAACGAGACGGACGTGTTTCTTGTGTTCCAGAAGATTTCTGGAATAGATCAGGATGTCATCTAAGTACACAAAGACGAAAACGTTCAAAAAATCTCTGAGGACGTCGTTAATGAGAGCCTGAAAATAAGCAGGAGCGTTGGACAGGCCGAAAGGCATGACCAGGTACTCAAACTGACCTAAGGGGGTCTTAAATGCCGTTTTCCACTCATCTCCCTCACGTATGCGGAGGAGATGATATGCATTCCTTAGGTCTAATTTAGTAAACACAGTGGCTCCGTGAACTGGCTCAAAAGCCGATGACAGGAGGGGAAGAGGATACTTGTTCTTAACTGTTATATGGTTGAGCCCTCGAAAATCAATACATGGACGGAGGGTCCCATCCTTTTTCCCCACAAAGAAGAAACCGGCACCTAATGGTGACGAGGAGGGGCGAATGATGCCGGCTTCTAGAGACTCTTTTATGTACCTCTCTAATGTCTCTCTTTCAGGTCGGGAGATGTTGTATAACCGACTATTGGGCAAAGGCGCCCCTGGGAGGAGCTCAATGGCGCAATCATACGGTCGGTGAGGAGGTAGTGAAAGTGCTTTTGACTTACTGAATACCGGGGCCAGGTCGTGGTAATCTGAAAACGAGGAGTGGATTGGATAATCTGACCTGGATGGTGCTGGTGGTGCAGGTTGAACGGATGCGGGTGCTACAGCTGGAGCGGAGACTGGAGCAGGATCCTGTTGGCGAGAGTTCTGCAGAAAATTAGCGATTTCTTCGAGTCTGCGGTTAGTTTCTGCCTGCCGATCACCTAATTCCCGTAAGGCTTGACCATGACTCTGAATTTGGGTATGTTGTTCTGCTAGCTCCTGTCTGATCGAATCCGCTGGGTTCATCGGTTGGCCAGATTGTTCTGTCATGTTATTTACTCGTCGAACCCACATGCGGAATCAGCAGACGACTGGATGGAGTGTGAGTGACTTTAATAAGTATCAGGATGGATTTGGTTTGACAGGCTCAAAGGGGTAGGAAATCAGGCCGGTGTCTCTGGAGGTTGGTGACTGAGGGAGTTCCGCCGCGAGGAAGAGAGAAGCCCGGTTCCTCCGGAGTCAGGCTCGCACGGTTAGGGAACCGAGCAGTGAGGAAGCTGCGGTGGAGGGCGGGCAGGAGGGTCCGAGCTCCAGTGGAGGTGACTGCTAGAACGGCTTCCGACCAGGGGATCCTCAGGATGCAAGGCCATAACTGGCAACAATCTGGCGTCGAAGTGTCGACAGTCTCCCACAGATATACTCCTCCAGGCTGATTGGATCACCCACAGGTGTGCTGGATCCCGGTACCGAGCCTCGCCCACAGCGACTCAGCCTCCTCCGCACCCCCTGGTGGAGAAACAACAGAACACCCCCACTCCAGATCCCCACACAGAGAGGGGGTAAACACTTTTTCAAACCCCTGAATATACCCACATCCAGGTTTCACTGCACTTGTTTATTCCAGGGATCGTTTTAATACCACTAAATGTTCTGCGTTTGGAGGCAAAGTCCTGGTTTGTAATATATTTCGGGGACATTCAGACACAATTTGTCGAAACAAATCCCCAAACCTCCACCATGCCTCACTACTGCCTGCAGACACTCATCACCATCCAGCTCTGCAGCCTTTTGGCAGGTAAAACAACTTTCAGCTCCAGCCAAATATTTCAGATTTTGACTAATCAGTCCAAAGCACCTGCTGCTGTTTCTCTGCACCTTAATACTTATGTTGTTTTCATGCCTTGTTAAGTTGTTTGCTTTGTTTCTGATTGCGTGTGTGACATGTTTGCTGTCATTTTTCCACAAAGCCACCTTTGACCAAACTTTTCTAGACAGTAGGGTTTTTTTAAACTTTTATTTATACATGTATTTTTTTGCCTCTTCTGATCTCATTCCAATGCAGGACATCTTTCATTTTGGAAGGGAAGTCAATTAGGAGACTTTTATTCGCTGCTCTGTGTCCACAAAAACGTCAATCTTTGAAAAACAGAGATATCAAGTCTACAGAGCCACGGGACAGTCGTTAGCCTAGCACTGCTTTAGCCATGCTCAGGGTTTCCTACTTATAGGAATATTAATGTTGACATTATCGCAACATAGTACTGATGTCAAATAGATATTACCAAGGTTTTGTTAGAAATCCCACAAAAAGGTGGAGATGCAAATTTATTCATGATTTAAAGTGATCAAATTAAGAAATATGTGTATTACTCTTTTGGACAGGATTTTCTTACACCCCACAATAAAATGAGATTATTGTTGGAAAGCTGCTCCAGGTTGATTTGAAAGTATATATAAAGTATATAACTGAAAAAAACAGGTAGTTCAGTGTGTTTCATTAAGTTGGTGTGATATTTATTCACCTATGATGTAATCATAATAACATTTAACATTTATTAACAATGCTTACATTTAACATGGCTATTGTAACGTAGTGTAGCACATTATGGTGACATTATTACTGCAATTTATTCCAGTGATATGTAGTTAAATTAAACACCACTGAATCATTAGAAAATTTGCATTTTATTTATGAAGTTAAAGATAATAATTATGATTATTATTATATATTTTGTGTACACTAATCGCCTCTGGTTGCTCCTTTGCTCTGGTGTTTGGGAGGGGAAATCCCAGCACTTCCTGTTTGTGGATGTAGCTGACTGCCTCCCTGGGTACGATCAAATGAAAGGTTTGATTCTTGCGTAGCACTTGGAGTTATTTTTTTTTTATTGTTTTAGGAACCACTGAATCATTTTGTGTGGGGTATTATGTTTTGGAAGCAATATAGTCGTTTAGTTCAATTTGTAAATTAGATTATTAAACGCCGTCCTATCAAATTAGAGCTACACGTCGCATTTCAACAATATGAACAAGTGGCCATTTTAATCACTGAACCAACTCTTAGCATTACGGTGGATTTCGCTCGCGGAAAGCACCAAAGCGATATTGCCGGTTTAAATGGACGTGTAACGGGCAACAGGAAACCCAGTGGGGGCGGAAAGCATCTAATTTTTGCCTCAGCGTAAGAACATCCCGCCGCCTCCCACTGCGGCGCCAGAAAAATCCCCACTTGAAGCGTTTTCAGATCTCGCTGGTAAATTTGAGAGCGTCTTAGAAAAAACGCAGCACAAAGTCAAGCACCTTCTCCAAGTTGAACACATCTCCTTCACGTTCAGATTAAATGCAGTCCGGCTTTAGGAGCCGTTTCTATAGTAACCTGTGGCACTTCGACTGATCGCGGAGTCCAGATGCGCCACGCACGCCACCTATATTTCTGCATTAATACGAGTTGGAGGCAATTACAACACAACAGCAGCAGCAGGGGGGAAGAGAGGAGGGCTCCTGCAGAGTTCTTTAAATTCCACCAGACAGTTTGTGGGTGGAGAGAAGAACCGACAGAAGGTGAGTCCTCCTTCACCTTCTTTGAAAAAGAGCAAGATATGAGCCAGCAGCTGAGGATTGTGCAGAAGCAAATAACACCATCTGCATCTGAGAAACACACAGTTCCCTTCTGCTCACTAATATCAATCCTCTCGCTGATTAAGTCGCTGAAGAATCAAACCGCAAGACTGTCGTGGAGAAAAAAAAAAAAAAAAAACGACTTTTGCAGCCCAGCTAATGATTCACTTCATTAATATTGATGTCAGCAATTCCACTTGGGTTCACAGGGGGCACACGTATCAAGAATAGTCTTCTTTTACCCGCCGAGATTAAGTCAAACACACCCTGCCGTCGGAGCACGAGCACAAAACAAACACTCTTATCCCACAAATATCACGCAAATCCTGCGATTACGACGCTCGTCACAGTTTGTCTGTGTTCTCCGCCATTAATCGCTTGAATTGCAGCCGCTTCATGAATAATTTTCTTTTTGGGGGGGGGGCGAAGGAGGGAGAAAATGAGACCGTTTTCACCTCTGTCTGAAATCTGTCGCCGTTTCAAGGCCAACTGACCCCAAACGGATCGTCACGTTGCCAGAATCCGGAGCCGGTTGCACGTTGGACACGCTGGAGCTGCGGCTATTGTGCTGCACAAATGAGAAATTAAATATAAGAAAGAACAAACAGCAGAGGAGTGCTGGCAATCAATGCTTGAGTGGGATTTGGTTGCACAGATTCAGAGCGATACATTGTGTAAAGTGAAAGAGAAGAAGAATGCATTAGCTGAAATCCAATCTGAAAATTATTGGCTGCCGTCTGACCACAGTGTATTTATTTTTAATCTTTTATCTTGCTTTATCTGAGCAGTTTGCCTTTTGCAGCTCATCCTTTGTGCGCGTCGTCTTCACAATGGCCTAAATGCAAAGAAATCACAGGTTGCTGCTGTAAAAATAACACGTTTGCAACCTTCAAACGAGCAAAACTACAAAGACGTCAAGTCAGTCGTCCAGTACGCCTATACGGGATAAACAGATGTTCCTGTCTGAAAATGTGTGTCGATTTCAAAACGATTTTAATTATTTTGAATACATCAGGCTCTAGTCATTGATTGGGGGGAACACCTGTCATCTGCGGGAAATCGATTAGCGAGGTGAAGCAAAGTAAAGCTGAAGACATTCGGACGAGTTCACGGTTTGTGTTTTATGTTGTGTAGTGGGCGGGGGGACATTTAGCGGTGACGCCGCTGACAGTTTAATTCATTCTGCAGGACGACACCGTCTGATTTGTTTGGCACTTAGTGGAGCAATTTGTTTTTCAGCGGATATGATGACTGTCAAAAATCAAGAAGCTGACTGACGGCGTCAGAAGATCTCCAAAACGCCGCACGGGTTTATGTGTCGGTCCGGCTTTGTGGAGCGGTTCCTTCACTGTTTAGAGTCTTCACTTGTTAAATGTTCAGGTTTTGTTTCAGGCTTAGAGAAAAGCTTTGTCATGTTAATCAAATCTACAAATAAAAGATGCTAAGAAGTACTTCTCCATCTATTTTAAGGAATCATTGACTCTAAACAAGCTCCTGTATCTTGCTGCAAAGATAGTTGTAAGTTTGTTTTGTCTTATTTCAAGTGCACTAAGATAATTACACTAGAGACTAGACCAAAAATACTTGGTAAGATTTTGTGTTCATACAGTGGAAGACCTTTATCCCCACTCATACCAGTGATGTGCTGCTTTGTTGTTTGTCTACCAAATAAGAAAGAAGCAACATTCAGCTTCTATGTGCCATAAATCTGGAAGAAACTTCCAGGAAACTGCAAAACCGCTGAAACTCTTGAGTTCATATAAATCGAGACTAAAAACCACCTGTTGGAGTTATCTTTGATTAGTTAGGAATGGAACATTGAACAACATATTTGATGTGCATTGATGATTTTGATGACCGTATCTGACAAAGTGTAACGTTTACAGCTTGTTTCATAATGACTGCATGTTCTAATAATGGATAGCATTTTGATTGAGCTGCCTTGTTGCTAAAATGTGCTAAACAAATAAACATGTCTTAAAAATTAAATAAAAGAAATTTTAAAAAGTGCAAAAGGTATGAATACTCTTCCATTGGAGTTTTTAGCCCATCTTTCAGTGAGTTTTAATACTCTGGGTGTCAAATGAACAGCAGTAGAAACACGCTTGGTGTCAAGGTGTTAACGCCATAAAGCGTGTGATGCATTCAAATTCACACATACTGCTCTGCCTTAAGCAGTAAACGCTTTGTATCGCCAAACATGCGTGGACATTTGTTAAGCTACTTCTCATGATGTTGCACTGAAGCAACAGCTTGTAGCTCTCATTATCGTAAGAGAAACACTTCAAAAAACTAAACAAACACATTCACTCAATACTAAACTGAACAGCACGATTTGAGGGCAAGAGATTCAAGATTATCCTGACTGTCTCCACAAGAAAGAAAGAAAGAAAGAAAGAAAGAAAGAAAGAAAGAAGGACATATTAGGGCCATTGCATGTAGAAAAAAAGAAAAGCTACATTAACAATAAACTCTGAAATTTTGAGAACAATCTCATAAGTTTTCTAGAAAAGTTTTTGGAAGTTTCTGAGCTCCAAAAGTCCAAAATTTGAAAGAGAAAAAAATTCAGATTGGTTTTGACGTTTACCTCCAAAATATTCAAGGAAACACTTGGAAATTTTCTGAGCTCACAAAGCTGAAAAGTTTACATTTTTGGAAATTTCTACCTTTTTTTTTTCTAGAAAATTTCTGATTTTTGGTGGAAATTTACTCCTTTATTTTCTATCTACAATGTCCCCAATACAACTGAGCAGAAGGCTTAGAGGGCAGGTGGGGTAAATTTACCCCACCATCATCCCTGCAGCCTCCGCATTTATAAACGAACTGCCTCATTTCTGCGTACGGAGAATCGGGGGAAGAGAAAATCTGCATGAGGGGTTTTGACAATTCAACACTTCCTCCTCACAGTCACTCAGTCACACCGCATCGGGAGACGCTCATCTGGCACTGTGAAGGGAGACAGAAAGCGCGCATGCGATTTTTGACTCTTGCTGTCATGCCGTCTCGCTCTGCACCGAACAAAAATGGTACCAAATGCCAGCAGTCACTCATCCTGACACCCCCAACCCTCCAAACCCCGACCTCAGCGATCCAGCGGTGAGCTCCATGTGAGAGTTTAAAGTTTTCTCTATTTGGCACTTGGAGGGAGGGAACAAGGCACAAACACATGCGCTGACGGATGCAAATTCATGTAGCGTCGGTTGTGTACACAGATGTGTGAAAGCAGCACGAAATGCAAAAAAAAAAAAAAAGAAAAAGAAAAAATGATGAGAAGTAAATATGACATAATCGCATCAACGTTATTTCTTATTCACCGTTTCAGTGGGAAAACAGGCAAAACAACTTAGCTCATAAATATTAGATAGGTGTGGCTACCATAAACAGAAAACACAGGCACGCGAAAAAAAAAAAACACGGGTTATTTACGTTCACGGTGCGGCCACATGTGTTAATAAAAAATAACGTTGTTGTGCCTTGAACTACAAAAAAAAAAAATTAACAGAATTATGGCGCCGATAATTGCATTACTCAACGTCGAGTGCAGCTCATCCCAGAGGACGGGGGGGAGGGGGGTCCAGACACATGAAGTCCATATGGCCGCTGCATCTGATGATTCGTGTTGGAGGGAGGAGGAGGAAGAGGAGGAAGAGGGGGAGTCAAACTCGGGGTAGGTCACAGGGGCTCGGCCCAGAAAAGCTCGTCTTCCAACCCGGATTTACTCGTGCTTGTGTGGGGATGCTCCTTCTCACCCCCCCGGCTTCCCATCCTTCATGTGGCTAAAAAATGTGGAGGACCTGCAGGTCTTCCAGTCAGGCAGGGTTAACAGCATGATAATCAAAGGCACCTGGGTGGTGACTTTATTATTATTATTTTTTTTTTTTTGGAGGAAGGGGAAAGTACTAATTCTTTGTGAAAATGAAACTGGGCACAGCTCTCCGGCTCTTAGCGCTCTCCGCATGAGGTTTGGCAGGCAGCATGTCAGCGATGATCAGCGTTATACCGAGTCCAGATGTTCATCAGACTGCAAACAGACCATCAGAGGACACTCTCTCTGTTAATGGACAGAATGAAAACTGCAGCTCCGTTACTGCGGATTTCGACACTAAAAAAATTTGACACTATTTATTTTTTGACAGAAGCAGCTGTTGAGCTACATTTATATTTATGTGTTATGAGAACCATTAAGTTGTCTAGAGGTCTCGTCAGTGCAACATGGTAACGTAGGCAACGCATAATGTTGTTTAAATTAATTGAAGATATTAGCAAGTCTTTATTAACAAAGTACGTCAAAAAATATAGTTAAAACCACATATTTACTATAACGTAAAAAAAAATGTATGAAACTGTTTTCAACATAATAAAGAGCAAATAACCAGTTCAGTTTGCTGTAGGACAAACTGAACGTTGACCAAAAACGATAAGGAAACAACGACGTTTTAAAAGTAGATACGATAAATGCAGGTTGAAGATATTTTTCGTTTTTTTCATACAGTAATTATATTTAATTTCCACAACAAAATGATTTAAAAAAAGTACCAGCCATTTTAATTTTGATCTATTTTGTGCAAATATCAACGTCCCAAAAATGTTCCCTTCGTCTTTTTACAAAGTTTTGTTTTTCTTTATTCAAACACCTAAAAATACAACTAAGACAGTTTGTCCTTTAAAAAAACACAACATATTTTCTGTTGTAGATATTTATAAAAAATTTAGAAGCCGTCTTTTCTTTTTCAAAATTTGCCTAATATTTGCAGCTCTAAACCAGATTTATCTGCACATCCGTCTATAATCAGTGATTGTCCTGAGATCTCACTCCAAGCCGTTCTAAATTACTGGTACCCATGTGGTTGGGGGGGGGTTCTTTTAAGCTACACTCCCTTGACGTAGTAAACTTAATTTTCCGCATTAAAACAGTGTTTTTTTTGGTAAAGTCTCTTTGTGTTATGTGACCTCCTTTGTGTGGTAAATTCATAAATCATACATTCAGGCATCGTCAGCACCCAGGAAGAGGCGCGCAGAAGGTTACAGAAACACTCCTCATTCAATTTTATGATGTTCAAAGCAACTCTGTTTGGGTTATGGAGCAACCCCAAAGAGTTGCTTCATAAACTTTTTCTGTTTTTAGACAAAACTGTATCTGGATAACACTTTTTCTGAAAGTTTTATCCAGATACAAAGAACTGGAACTACAGTGAAATAATGAGCCTAATTATCAACAAGTCATATCTCAACTCAGAGAGAACATGCTCATGTTAGCTTAGCATATCAACAAACAGCTTCACATGAAAGCAGCAAGAGATGATTTAATGGAGGCTGTATGTGAGGAATCGGCTGTAAATGTAGAAACAAGTAGTAAATACATTGGACTCCCTCCTGTTTATGTTCCGTATTGGCAGATTCACGTATTCACTTATTTTTTTGTTGAAAATGATTTCAAATTATTCACGGAAAATCCGCCTGTTCTTTGTGTGGAACATATCTAGAACATTCAGGAGAAATTGCAGCTTAGGAAGCTGAAATCTCCAGGCACAATGCTTCTTGACAAACTATAGGCTGTCATTTTCAAAGCAGCCAATCCAGGAGCACCATTGTTTTTTCTTTGGCTCTGATTGGCCGGAAGACAGAGCAGGAAAAAGTAAGACTACACATGTTAGCTTCAGCAGTAGAGCCTAAATGGCTTCTAAAGTGCGTATTAATGAATATACAAGTAAATTTGGTGTCTGATTGATTGAAATAGTTTTAAGTATTTTTAGAGAGGCGCCTCAAGTATTCCTGGATTTTAGCGGACAGCATGCGCCTCTGCTAATCCTTGTGAACGCCAGAGGTTCATCACTGCATGTGTTTCAGGTAGCAGGAGATTAACATTCTCCTACACTGTTAAGAGTAGAAATTCATTGAGGAGTCGGTCAAGTGCTGCTCAATTTCAACAATAATATGGAAGCTTATGGCCTATGATGTATTTTTCTGCATTAGCTTAATAGTGAATTTAATAAACAATCGCTTGGTTCTTCTTAAATGACGAAGTCTGGTGTTGGGGCACAAAAATATGAAGCGAGGCATTTACGGTTACGACGCTCCTTCGCCAACTTAGAGTTTCTTGTTGCTGCCTCAGTTAATTAAGAAGTACAAACCACCTTTCAGGGGTTATTTTACACTTCTTCCATACAAAATGCATTGATTCCAAAAATAACATTACAGAGGGGGAAAAAATAAGATAACCAAAGAAAACACCAATCACCTCCACAGCTCAGGCACCGAAATAGCAGGTCACAGAGAGGAAGTAGAGATGTGAGGAGAATAAAAATACAGGTGCTACAATTAGGACAAAGGAAAGAGGCTGCAGAAAATAGGAAAAAATATAAATATGTCACCTTTGTGGCCAGTGTTGATTTACATTTTACCTCCACAGATGATTCAGCAGAGTTCCAACTCTGACCCAGACCTTCAAACCCCTTCATCGACAAATATTAAAGAAAACTCTGCTGATTAAATGTGTGACTGAAGCATTTTTCTTACGCGTGTAAAATGTACGGTGTAAAGGACTTCTTATCAAATCGCACTGATATAAAAAAAAAAACAGTGCATGTCTGCTGTAGTGAGTCTGCAACTTCTTGGTTCAGCGCAGTGGAGGGAATAAAGCCAACCGTCACGTTAAAAGTTTACATGAGTGTTTGTCGTGTTGCTTCTGCTGAGAACGTTGGCCATTGCTGCTTCGTGTTTTATAACTCTATTTCTGCATTTTTCATTTGTCCATCATTCAGATTCTGATCACATATATATGATATGTAAGTTGATTCCTCTGACAGCATTGGTGTTTTTCAGTAATTCCTCCTGACTTGTGCCCCCAATCGCTCTGTAATGATGTCTTCCTCCACCAAAAGCTGCTACAATTAGCCCCTCTGTGCAATGCAGACCCATTCTTACCAACGCAGTTGCTTCCCCCCCCGCCCCCCACCCTAACATAATCACACTAATGCAGCACTTTAATCAGATGCGTTTTGTTGACCAAAGCTTCAGTGTTGTCTTTCCCGTAGATCAAAATTGCAGCTGCCACCACCGCTCAAACTGCAACGCTAAACAGTCGAGTGGCCTTGAGCTGCTGCCATCTGCGCCCCGACAGCGAGCTCTTTCAAAGTCGCCAAGATTCTTCCCTTTTTGCTGCGACTCAGAAATCTGAATCGGCCCGATCCGGCTCTGCTTTTTAAATGTTTTTTTAAATTTAGCAGCTTTATCGTATCGGGCGGCGCACCTGCCTGGTAGCATCTGCCGTTGTGGTTGTCCACTTGTTTACTCTTGATTTTAACGCAAATATCCTGGTACAAGTTCAGACTTAGTGGCTGACTGATACATTTATTCGCTCCGTTTTGTGCCATCATCCCCAGGGTAGGTCTGGGAAAGAGGTTCTGCAGCGAGGAGCAGCTGAAAGTCTGTACTGTTTTAGGAGTTGCTAGACGTAGACATTACAGTGCAATGGCGTCTGTGTGTCGCAGAACACCACTGTTGCTTTGAAGTTACTATTTGCTTTTTGTCTTCATGTTAAAAGATCAACTGATGGTCTGGGAATTAAATTTAAAAGCTTAGGTGTTGATTTTATTTCCCGCCCTTTGCTACAAATACAGAAACGAGAGTCAAATCAGACAAGAATTGGGTAAAAATCTGCCTCAAAAACAGTCCTGGTAAAAATGTAAGGTGGAATTTAATCTACATGTTGAGCTAAGCTTTCTCATTGGTTGAACATCCGTCCGTCCATCTTTGACAGGTCGCACGTAGATTAAATATCACCCAGAATCTCATCGCACTCTTTTCCCAGTTCCATATGTTTTTGTTGAAGCTGCACTGTTCAACTTTTATTTTTACATATTTGTTGAAATTATTAACATGTCAGGACAGTAAAAGAAAGATAATTTGTGGAAAAACTGCATTCTCCCTGTTCTCCCAATACTAGGTGCAGAAATATATCACTCGGAAACAACCAATCGGAGCCAGGAGGAGGGCCTTAGCGCTGTCAATCACTTTTAGCCTGCCACGAATGCTAAGCTAGCTAGCTAGCATGGCCACAGATTAGTGATTGGTTTTCCTGGAATGGTAAATTGTTTCTCCACCATTTAGGACATTCAGAGTACATGAGTATGATTGACAGTGCTAAAACCCTCCTCCTGGCTCTGATTGGTTGTTTTTGACTGGGAGCTGTGCGTTTCCTCACAGCGCAGTAGCAGGATGAGGTACGAAAGCTCAGTCTTTTCACAGATTATCTGCCTCATATTAAACTGAAACAAACATGGAAAAGTTATATGTTTTTCAAAAAGCTACATACTGCAGCTTTAACCTTAAATATCTGACGTTAGTTATATATTTTAGTGTGCAAACACATTTAAGCCCAACTGCCCTGGGTGAATAGCACGGTGTTGTACAAAGTTTGCATTCAAATGTATTGATGAAATCCACCCGCCTTAATCGAAATATTTAATTAAAGGATTAAAGTCTCCATGGATACGAGAAGAGAGAGTTGTTGTGCAACAATGGGCTTGGCTTTGCTTTGAATAGCTCTAATTAATAAGTGCCCAAGGCAATTATTAACAAAATTAGTAATTTAGCTTAAAATTACCAAGTCGGGGCAGCACCTGATTATCAAAAAAATAATTGCTAAGTAGTTTTCAGTCTCAATTATGGTTTTAGGAAAACCTGACTGGTGAGGTGTGGTTTTAAGTAACACCAGATAAAGGAAGGAAGAATGAAGTTTACATGCTGCGAGTTCAAACAACAAGCCCTGCATGCATTTACAAAACAACCTTTCTGTAAAATATAAGAATCTATGAGCAAAAAACTAGTAACACTAAATAAAAACAATTAGAATAACAAAAGCAACAACCGAAAAGAAAAACTGTAAAATAGAAACAATAAAAATACAGTGTGAAAATGTTTAGTGGCGATTTAAACTTGTGTATTTCTGAATGTTATCAAGCTAAAACTTTCCAGGTTTTGTAAAAATTTAATTTGGGTCATTTTGGAAATTTCTGTTGGCAAAATAAATTAAACAAGTATACGTAATTATTTGATAGCTACAGTATGTAAACTTGGCTAATGTTCTCTTAAAATTATCATAATGTAGAAGACAAAAAAATCTGTGAAAAAAAAACAATCTCCACTTCCTTCTCCCAGTGCTAACTGCAGAAACACACCACTCAGTCAGAAACAACCAATCAGAGCCAGGTGGAGGGTGCTAGAGCTGTCAATCACTCATGTACGCGATACCCACGTCCGCTCCCCTTTGCTTTTTTTCAGCTTTTTCTTCACCATGTAGCATGCCATGAATGCTAAAGCTAGTTAGCTTAGCCACAGATCACGGTGAAGTAACATTTTTCCTGTTAACAGCAAGTTGCTGTTCCTCCACCATTAACACATTTAGCAGCGTGTACACAAGCTTGATTGACAGCGCTAAGACTCACCTCCTGGCTGGTTGATTGTTTTCAACCGGGAGCGTTAGGGTTCGTTTTTTCTAATCAAAGTAGAATGGACATTTTTCACTGTGAAGCAGTGGTCAAACGATCTTTAGGGTCTTCTTCAACCCAACCAACCCAGCCACAGGCTGGTTGGGTTCATGCCGCCCCACCAGCAGGAGCCCAACGTGCAAGTTAAAGAAATCACCAAGCAGGTTTTTAGAAAGTAGCAGGAAGCACCGTGGCAGCACGGCCATGCCTCGGTAAATAAGAGTTTAGCTCACTGACCTCATAAGAGCTGATGTTTGTCACTGAGGAGCAAATGTTTGCCCAATTCCTCCTGCCTCTGTGTTCATTAGTTGGTCTTTTGGGTCCCTCTGACTCTCTCTCTCTGTGAATCAGTCGGTAAAATCTGGTGTCTAAACTTCTCTCCTCTTCCTCTCGTCTCAGCAGCTCTGTAGCGGCTCGTGCTCTGGCTCATTGTTTGCTCCCATCATTGGCATTGACTCTGCGATAGCCCGTCTCCCACAATGTTTCACATTCTTCCGCATGGCCAGCGGCTCTCTCGCCGGCAACAAAAAAAAAAACAAAATAATACAAGAAAGAGCTTAAAGACTCATTTCACAATCAAGCGAAATGGTAAGAGACGGAGACGGATATGCTGACCGGGGCTTATGAATAAAAATTTGAATTGCTAAGAGCTGGAAACTGTTGATATTTGTTATTTGCGGCGTTATTAGGTTTTTTTTTTTCCCCCATCTCATTTCGGTAGAAATGTGACAAACCAGCTCAGCAAATTGGCCCATCAGCGGACGCTCTGCTCCGGTGTGGCTCACCATCCCTGTTTCAAATCATGACAAACGAGTCGCTTGGAGCTGAATGCCCAGACAACCCACACTGTTCAGCAAACTGCATCTGGAGCAGGACGCTGTTCACACCGGGGGAAGCTAGAGGGAGCTGTGGGTGTTTAGCATCCTCAGACAACACTCCCTCTCTCTCCTCTCTTTCTCTCCGTCTCGTTCTGGCAGCACACAAACACACTCGCACGCCCACGCATGGACACAAGCACACAGCCGCACAGGTGAGTTATTAATATCTCATGAGCGGCTCGCAGATTGGAATCGGCCCAGGTTCCTCTGACGTGTAAAATGAGGCGTCTGTAGTCGGTTGTTGGGATGCAGGAAGCAGAAGTGGGGGGGGGGGGGGGTAGCTTTTAAAAGTGCTCCCTTCAGCTGCAAGAGGACCAATGGAACAAGATTATGCCCACAGCTGCTCACTCATGAGTGCGCGTGTTGACGTCGTACGCATGAGGCTCCCCTCACAAACCCCCCCTGAGGAAAGCGAAGGGAAAACCTGAACCCCTCCCTCGTCTCAGAAGCTGACTGACAGTTTGGCTTAGTTCAGGAGTTGCACGTTCTGATTTCACGCCCATGTGGAGTTTTCAGTTCTGGAGACAAATCAATTCACGGCGGAGAGTACATTTACATCAAAATTATCTGCAGCAGAACGTATGTACTTCAAAGCAGACGCTTTTTATCTTCACTTTCCCAGGACCCGGCCATTCAGTCGGCACAACACGATGCAGAGATGGTCCGTTTAGTCGAGAAACTCAGTCGTCATCGTTTTTTTTCTTTTTTTGTTATCTTTTTGCTGCCATGTACAGATAATCTAAAATTCGGATCCATTCAGCAGGTTTCCATCAGAACAGTGGGAGGCACAGCAGTTATTTAGTGTGTGTTGAATCAGATAAACTTCGCCTCAATCCCTTTCCTTCCTCCCGACACCGCAAGGACGAAAAAGAACAAAGCTTTTTGAAAAAGAAATCTGCTCCCCAAGGATGAGCTGCAGAGTTTCCTCACATCGACGTAAAGGACGGCGAACCGTCGCGGTGCCTTGACCAGTCCTGAAGGTCTGCGCCTACTCGCCGACCGTCACGGCTGACTGAAAACACTCGCTGGTCCCAATCAGTTTAAAGTGGAAAGAAAGTGGCTTTCACACTTAACTTTGTTGGTTTGAGCATAAAAAAATGTGTTTGAAGATTTAATCACAGATTTTTCTAAAACACAGTCGTACACTAGGGTCATTGCTGGTAGAATTAAAAAAAAGGAGAAATAAGTTTCAGCTGAAAAATTGTAGAAAAATATTTCTAGAAAAAAACGTGAAATATCTGGACCCCCAGAAGTAAAAAATCTCAGGAATTTTTAGATTAGAAAAAAAATGGAAATTTTTGTAAAGTCAACAAAATTTTTGACTATTGGAAATATTCTGAGTTTGAAAAGTAAAAATTGTTCAACTTCTGGATCTGAGATTAATCACAAAAAATTTCTAGAAAAAAAAACTTGAATTTTTTTTTTTTGTGGAAATTGTCAAGTGTTTTTCATGCATAATTTGAGATTAATCTCAGATTTTCTAAGTTTTTAGGCAGAAATGTACTCCTCCATTTTTCTAACAACAATATGCAGCTACGTAAAGGATGGTTCTGCAGTATTTTTCCAAACGGGGCGCCATGTCCTGTAAAAATGAGCAGAATTTAAATCCAGTACAAATGCTAGAATAACAAACAAGACATGATCCCCCACTGTCTTCAAATTCAGAAGTTTATGTTCCTTTTGCTATGTTGTATCATTGCCTATACTCAGCATGACTTGTCAAAAGGATTGTATTTCCTTCTGTGAGTTTCTCAGAAGAGTTTGCAGGAATTTTGGCCTGAAATAACTGAGTTAGCGAACGCCAACCACTATCCACCGTTAAGTTTAATTTAGGACTCCGACTGGCACAACAGTTTGCCTCTTGGGACTGGAAGACTTGCACTAAAACATTATGTTTTGTAACAACGAGCCATTATTACACTTATATTCAATGGATGTATTCGTTAGCCAAAGAGTTCAACAGTTCAACACGGCATCTGGCAATTCAGTTTATTTTGGTTATTCTGAATGAAGAAATGCTAAGTACAGAGCAATTAATGGGATTAAATTAAAACAGGTTCAGTTTGTCTAGATTTGTAAATAAGGTATTTGTCATGATGTGTGGATGAGGAGAGACGCAGAGACCCAGGTTGTGATGAAGATGATGATGAATTTAATGTTAAATGTCAACAGGACAGAACAACGCACGACGGCACAGGGCAATAGGCTGGTTACACACGACGAGGATCCGACAAGAGACAAAGACAACAGGTGGGACCAAATACACTGGGAGGGTAATCAAGGAAACGAGAGCTGGGAACAATCAACAGGGAAGACAGAGACTCACAGGGGAACAGGCTAATAAACACAGAAAAACCTCAAAATAAATACACAGAAAACACAGATCACAACAGTTTTGTTTCATTAGCCGCCCATTTAATGTAAATGTTTGTTTTGCGAATCGTTTTTGCCTTTGTGTGTTTCTCCCGATCTAGCTTCAGCAGTCTGCCATCGATTGCTCGTCGTGGTTTGGTATTTCAGGGGTCGAAATAATAGCTTTCAATTTCCTCACAATGTGAATTCATCTGCTGACAACAATTGGACGGTGCTGCATCCTGCAGATGGACCTCGCTGCTAAACATCGTGGGATATATGTATGACCCCCCCGCTGGCCGCAGCCGGACAGTTTTCCCTCTGTGATCGGCAGAGGATACGTTCTTCTGGGCGCTCCGATTTCATCTCCAGGTTCAAAAACATGCATGTCAGGTTAACCGGAGACTCCAGGCTGACCTGGTCCGTGTGTGTGCATTAATGCTAGCTGGCCTCGTGTCTGTGTTTGCTCTGTGATGGACCTGTCCACGATGCATCAAAACCTTTTACCCCAATGGTCTCTAGAGAAAAGGAGGATCATTTCCATGCAGCTTTCCAACTTAAAACAAAGATCCAACTGCTATTTTGACTTTGAGTTGTACTACTCTGTTCCTTCATTGGTTAACAATGACGTGTATTATCCACATTCTTGTTTTGTCAAGGAGAGTGAATCAGAGTACATTTGGTTTGGTGCAGATATCTCGTATTTGAAACGTGTTCATCACAGACTGCTAACGGAGAGTCCACTAATCCAGCTTGCTAACTCTAATAATAAACCAGTTTTATCGATGTTGTCGTAAGCCACAGAACGACGATGTCTATGGAAAGCAGATGTTTAGTCTCAGTGGAACAAGAGTTAACAAAGAGGGCTGGGTTTACTCCAAACACACAGCCAGCACTGCTAAAACCCTGGAGGTTATTTATCACCCCGGATACTTTTGGCATTCTCCTAAATTCTCCATGCTCTTTAAGAAAAAAAAAAAATACAGATGAAAATATAAGTTTGATTGCTACAGTTGTGAGATATTGTCTTTTTTGGTAGCGATCCAATACCAAGTAAATACAGGGCCAATATCATCAATACTGATACTAATACCGATACTTTTTAAGCTTGATATATTGACAAATTTGTTACCTTTAGGTGTTTTTGTAGCTTTTCCTTTGAATGATTTTGTTCAGATGCAGGACAAAATTTGGACAGTTTATAGATGCTTACAAAGTATTTTCATAACATATTAACATGACAAACAGTGACAATAGAAAATGTTTTTATATTTTACTAAAGTGCAAAAAATTTGCATACGAGCTCTTTCTTGAGGTAAGCTGCAACACAAACATTTTTTAAAAATTCAAGATTGAATCTGAAACTGAAGTATAGCAAGTAAGCAAATCTGGACACATACAATCAGAACTGGTCCTTCATCCTTCAGGGAAGAACCACGCGCTAGCATTAGCATTAGCAACCACAACGCCACTCTTCTTCCTCCTGCCTTCTCCGCTCCATCATTGCAGGATAAGAACAGTAGAACAGTTTGTACATTGTGTCAGCGATGTCAAGTCATGAGCCGAAGTAAAGGAAAAACTCGACAGCTTCAAACAACTAATGAAATAATGTTAGTGCTCTGCTGAAGGCTGCAGACCAGAACTCAGAAACCCATTTGTTGGAGCCCGGGCTGCACGTAGCAGCTTCGACGTGCCTTTTCCTGCTATGACAAAAAATCTTTTGTGTTTTCTCTGCGGCACAACCCGGGCTCGTCCCCTCTCTTTCCCAGGCTCATTTCCGAGCCTTTGAGGCAAAAGAAAAGAAAAAAAACAAACAAAAACAAAACAAAACGGAAAGGAAATTGTTGTGGAGTGAATAAGTCACGTTGCATCAGCGGTGCAGTAATATGTTTCTAATGACCGTCTAAAATGAGAAATCCTCTCCTATTAAGCCGAGGTAATTAATAATACAGAGAACAAACCCACAGTGAGCAACAAAACAATGCCGGGTGTGCGCGGCTAACGAGGCCGCGGTATGGATTTATGTTGATGTATTCCTCTGACAGAGACACCAAAGTGCAGTCGGAGGGGGCTGCATGTCGCATATTACGTGCACTTTGACATCAAAACACGGCATTAAAATTCGTGTAAGCATATTTTGGGCGCAATTTTCCTGACATTAGAAATTCATCAGGTTAGTGAGCTGCACACGCACGTGCGTCTGCGGCGGCAGAGAACGGGGACAAAATGCAAATGAAGAGAGAGCACAGTTTGGTATTTTTGCTCTTTGCTCCAATTGGGCTATCGGGGGTAACAGAGAAAATTTCAATCACTGTTATAAACACACAAGGCAACTCAGCTTCTATATTTGTTTTTCTGTTCTGACTCATGTGGCCCAGAACGTTTATTATTGTTTATTTTGAAGGCAGCAGGTATAAAGTGCCAGTAGCTTTCTTTCTTTCTTTCTTTTTTTTTTTTTGCCTTCAGTGATGGGTTTCAGATTTTCCCTCAGATTAACAGTTAGTTTTTACAGTGATGTCTGCTTTGATGTTGCCTTTGCATAGCAAGACGACCTGCTGCATTCCATGATTTTCATGCTCCACTTCCGCCTGCTCCTTATTTCATGGTCCAAGGATCAATGCCAGCCTAATCCTTTCAAAACCATCTGGAGGTTTACAGCTTGCACACACAGGTTATATTCTGTTTAGCGACATCTCCCCCGTATCGAGACTGTGATGTAATTTATGTCAAGTTACATCTCAGTTGTCACTTTCAGTGGGAAAAATGGCCACAATTGAGGAGTTCTGTGCAGAAACCAAACCGGTTTATTGGATGAAATCGACAAAATGTGGGTGGAAACATGAATAATAATAATAACACAGAGCACCGGCTGTGCTAGGGCTGGGTATTTATCGTATCGTTTATCATTCATTGTGATACATTTCTTAAAAGAATTTTGATTTGATAAATTACAATTAACGATGTTTAAAACTTCTCAAAACTGCCCTAATTGTCAGGATTGTTAATTTTACTATTTTTCTTCACCGTTTCAATAACGGCGCATCATTACATATCAATACATTGGAAAACATGATTAAATGCAGGCTATGATCGCTGTGTCAGCCATGCAGTTACCTAAAAAAGAAGCGATAATTTGTTCTTATTGTTATCACAAAACTACCACAAAATATCGTGATAAAACTTTAAGTCCATATCGCCCACCCCTCTTCTAAACTCTCCTCACAAAATGGAAAAAGAAAAAAATAAATTATTTCAGAAAGCTCAAATGACTTCACTGTGTCACCACCTGCCGCCACAGAAGGATGACCACACTGACGTGAACCTTTTCACACTTCCAGACCTGGCGCTGACCCGACAGTGACGCAACACTGTGTTTGCGACGCAGCTTGCACGTTGAAACGCGCGGAGAGACGCCCCAAAATAATTTTCTGAGATGACATGAAACATTTGACTTTACTAGTCACAATGACAAATTAGGAACTTTGAAAAAGATTTATCAAGATGAATATGTAAGGTCCAGTTCCCATGATATAGGATTTTTGTGAATCAAATCAATGTCCAAGTTTGCTCTTGTTCAGTTTAGTCTGTTTTCTACTGTCTTGTTTCCTGGACCTCATGTGGTTTAAGCTAACCGATGAGATACGACATCTATTATTGAAAGCTAACCTGCTTGAAAATAAAATTGAAGCCCATGAACATAACGTTGCTAAACTAAAAAAAAAAAAAAAATGGTCCCAGTAATATAACTCACTTCGCCTTTAGTTTTTCTTTCCTTCAAAAAAGGAAAAGAAAAACCTCAGTCTGATTGTGAGTGACATGAACATTGCACTTAATTTCTCCATGTTTGGGCCCACTTGGAAAGTGTTTCTGAATAAGCCGATGTTTGTAGCGAAATAAGAGATTTTGACAGACGCTTTAGGAATCGTGTTCCTAACAAATCACAGAAACACAATCTTGTTCCTTTATCACTGGTTGAGTTTATGGGAGAAATTAAAGGTAACACAGTCTGACAGATGGAAAAAAATAGTACTTTTGCACCAAAAAGGCGACTCCTCATATGCTTTTCTATAAAAACTTTGGCTTTGAGCCTCTGTAGAACCCAGAACAGGGCCTTGCTTGTAGTTTTTACTCTCTTTTTTTTTTTCTTTTCTTTTTTTTTTTTACCATTCCTAATGTCACGGTTCTGTCAATAGATTGCACACCCGACACCTTTTCTTTGGCATTTTGTCCCAATAACTACTCTCTTGCATTGCCATGGTCAGGTACAAGGACTGGATGAAAAATGGAAAACTTTGACTGACCTTTCGTAGAGCCCAGAGAATTGCAAAGTCTGGTTCGCTGAAAGGAAAGTACAAATAAATTAGGAGTGATTTAAAAGGTTTTCACACTGTTCTACACTTCACAAAACAATTCCCAAAATGAAAACTACTTGGAAAAACCATCCGATTGACATAAACTGAACTGCAGGAACTACAAAATTCAGTATTTGTTGAAGCTGTTTGATGTGACAAAAGAAACTGTAAAATGGAGGTGACTGACGGTTTTTCAAATTTTCCTAAAAGAAATCTGAAACACGTGGCAGGCATACATTTTCCCCATTTAAAGATATGAATAGTTTTTTCAAGTTTTAACATCTTTGTGATTTTAGTCAAAATGTTAAAAGCAACAAAATTCACCTTCACAACACAAAATTGGTTCATGGTTAATTCCTAATAAACAGAGTTAACACTTAACTATTAAAAAGTCTGTTCTTCTACACAGCGACGGATAAAAAGAACATTCAAAGCTTCTCTTTGCACAAAAAAAAGACATTATTAGGTAAAATAGTTACTGACGTTTACCGCCTCTTATCGTGCACGGCTGAAACCCTGGTGCAGAGCAGAACCTACGAATAGAAACCTTTTCAAATGTTCCAAGGGTTTTCACTCAGCGGGGGGTGAAACTGCTTTTCCTTTTCATGTGCCGTGCTCACGGAACGAGCTGCAAAACACCATCAGCTTCCAGACGCAAGCCTTTTCACAAACCTTTATGGGTCTCTTACAGTCTGCCCTGAAGGCAACTTGTTGCTTTTTTTTTTTTTTCTTCTGTTTTACGTAATCTTGAAGTGGAGGAAATGTGCTCAGGAGACGCTTTTATTTTGGTCGCTACGTGAAGCGACGGCGACAAACACAAACTCCGATGTTGTCTTGCGTAAGACTTTCGAGAGGTGGGGATTTCATGGGGATCTTCTCTGCTAAATAAAGGGCATAATGCAACTAAAGCACATAATTACTGCTGCTGCATTTATAGTAAATCTTATTTAAATACGGCGCCGGTGATTGGCACCCGTGTGAGAAGCGATGCACTAAATTAATCTTTGGATTATAATTGTGATAATCTCACAATGTAAAAATCTGGGAAAAAATTTGAGCAGATTTACAGGCGTGCTGGGTTGTAAAGAAGTAATTTATTTTGACCAAATCTGAGGCAGAATGGCAGCGGCTGAGTTTCTATCACAAATTTGCAGAAACTTTTGTCTATATTCTGCCAATGTTGGGGGGAACTAAAAAAAAATCTAAAACTGCGGCGACTCCATTAAATGAAATGAACTTAAAATCACACAGGAATAAGTTTGTTTGACCAACCGTTTATGCTTCAGAGCGGCTACGTTTGCGGCGTTTCGAGGAAACTGTAGTTGAGATTCAACGCGTTGAATGGACACACAACTTTTTGTGAACCGGGCAATGCTGTGAGACGTCCGGTGAAACCATCTGCACATTCTCTGAAAAAAACAAAAACAAACAAACCATAACCCTCCTACTACTTCCTGTCGCCTTTAGGAGCATCTGGCTGTTGATCATGTGACTCGTCTGACGTGAAAGAAGCGTTTCTATACGGCTGAAAAAACCCATCTCATCCTAGTGCAGAACTTTTTTTAAATCGAAAAACGTTCATTTCCATTGAGCAAAGTTATTTTCGCAATTTCACGGTTAATAGAAACGCAGCTGCTGCTTTTGCCAGTAGGACAGCAAAGACAGCGTCTTTTCCTGTAACATTTTACATTTTCTAAAGTTAGAGACTACAGAGAGGAAGACACATTCACCATTGCCGTTGTGCAACTTTTCCATCTTTTTCCTCTCTTCTCTGCATCCCCACAGGTTTTCAGTGGAGTTTAAGTCTTGGATGGACGCGACAGCTGAGGAACTGTAACTTAGTGTCTGATGAGCCATGTGTAGGTTTGCACCAAGCAGGTTTGGGTCGAGCTCAGGCCATAAATCTAAACTCTGCAAATAAGTGTAATTTGGGGGGGGGGGGGGAACCCACAATAGAATAAAAAGTCACACAACACAATCTGTTGTGACTTTTTCCCACAAAGAAAAGCGTATGGTGATGATGCTACCGTAATTTTATTACACACCTTTCCCAAGGTCACCAGTAGGTGTGAATTCCACGGTATTTAAAGAAAAAAAAAGTCATAAAAGCAACTCACTCTTCTTTTTGAAGACAGCTGCCGGTTTTGAAACGCAGACACTGCGCGTACGTTCAAGTTGCTGACGTCGTGCAGGAATTTATTCCCGCCTCTCGAGTCATTCAGGTGAAGCCGGGCTGCAAGTGGCGCGATAACAGGCGGGCGGCCATTGTGTGTCGACGTGCTGCGGGGGTGACACTGAGCCGCCTCGGCGGCGCTCCGAGGCGATACGGACTTACAACCTCGGTGAAGTGCCCCGGCAAGGCAAAAGCAGAAGAAATCCTCTTTCTCCTTCCTCCCCGACACAGGACTGAGCTGGCAGCGGCACAAGGCTGGGGATAAATGGAAGTACATCAGAGTGGGGGGATGAGATTATGCTGCCTGGGATTTGGATTGGGACTTTGGGGGCTGGAGGGGCAGAAATAGCTGAAGGTGAGAGCACAGGCTGAAGTTCCCACCTAAGTAGCTCCAGCTGCAAGATGCGAAGGAAACCTGAAGTTTGCATTTGTTTTGCTCTGAATGTGTTAAATCTGGTTTTTTGTTGTTGTTCATTGCGGTTTTCATGATGATGGAACACTAGAGTCCAATATGCACAGCAGGCAGACGTACTAAATACATCCGGCGGACATTTTTGTTGGTTGGCTCAAATATGTGTGTGCACTTGTTTATCTATCCAATTGCTAACTTCCTCCTAGCCTTCTGAAGACCAATGGGCCTCACCAAAGCCTGGTCCTAATACGTTTGAGGTCAGAGGTTAGGTTTAGAGGTTTAAATTAAGTTTAAGGTTAGGAATAGACTAGAAATGGGAAAATGTCTGGGTTAGCCATGAATGCAGCTACTAATAACAGAAACGCTTTAAAGTAGCAGGAACTGGGATATTAACATATCTGACATGTCTTTGCTTTGTGACTTTGATGTTGCCGTTTGACCAGCTGTAATGTTTACTGCTCATATTTGATGATTGCATGAGGTTTTTACATGTCTTGTCACTGAAATGTGCAAATAAACCTGACTTGATCAAATGAATGGAAGTCAATACAAAGATGTGGATGGGAATGTGTGGAGGCCGAAGGTGGGGTCAGCTGTAATATAATGTAGACGTCGCTCCAATTGAACAGTTAACCGTATTGTTTGGATTTTTTTAACCAACAGAGAGAATGTAAATATCACGCAAACTCTGACCTTATGAAAGTGCTGCTGGTGCAGTAAAGATTAATGAAGCACGAACACGACAGTATTCGAAGAGAAACGGGGGATGTGAGAGCATTGGGGCGCTGCAGCATGGCAACAAGCACCAACACTGCCCTGGATTAGCAGCCTTTCAAAGCAGAAAGTGAATCATTAAATGTTCACAGTCATTCAGCTTTCATATTTGTTATGACATCCAATTTTTCTTTTTCTTTTCCTCCCTTTTGTCACCTAGACATAAAACACAAGACGGAGCAGGATGCCGTTGTTCTCCCTTTTCAAGCAAATGCATTTTAACCCAAGACTCTGAGTTGTTTGAGCAGCAACTTTACAAACAGCTTCACCGTTTGGTCTCTTTTCATGTGGAGTCTGTTCCGACCTTTTCGCCCTCCTGACATGTCGGACAGCCCACGTCAGTAAAATGCGTCTCTCTCTCTCTCTCTCTCTCTCTCTCTCTCTCTCTCTCGTTGCTCGAATTAAGCCGCGTCGCTGTCATGCTCACGTCGATATCTCTGCGAAACCTCTTAGCCGCTGCAGTGTCCTGTTTTCTAAGTGGTTTATGATCGCCGTTTCACAGCCATTATGACAAGAAGAACGTCGCCCTGTTCGGGTTTCTTAACGCTGCGCTGAAATTTGACTAAAAAACATTGTTGTGATCCAGAGAATAAAATGAAGGATGCTCCGAAACAAAATATGATCAACGGTTTCATGTAAATCTGACACAGATACTTGATTAAAATGTTCAGAATAAATAAATGTCTTCATGTTTTGTTCCCCCATTTCGCTAACGAGACATTTACATTTAGCTGGCAGCACATCCTGTCCACAAACAGGATATTTAATTCTACATTGAGAGAAATAATCTTGTTTGGACTTTTACATGGTGCATTTAGGTAGAGCTGGACAACTTTGAGCACAAGTGTTCGCACCTCATTTCAAAATTCCTCCCAAATTCTCAGAAACTTTGGAAGGGAAACATCATCCCTCATCATCATCCCTTACTTAAAGGGGCAGTGTTATATATTTTCCAGAGACATGATGCCTTTTTCTCTCGCCCGGAACGTGAGCTGGAGATAGGCACCAGCACCCCTCCCGACCCCACTGAGGGACAAGGGTGGAGGAAAATGGATGGATGGATGGATGGATGATGCCTTTTTATGGAACAATCAAGAAACCATTTTACCACCAGCTGTTATAAAAAGGCTCCATATTGTCAAATATGACTTAGAAGTTTGACTTTGTAACGTAACGCTTATAAGAAGGGTACAAAATAATTTGAGAACATGTTAACATGATGAACGGAAACAACAGAAACACAAAACAGATCGAGTTTTTTTTTCTAAGAAAGAGAAAATCAAAAGAGTGGAGTGACATAAGCACAAGTAAAATACAATTTCAAGATTTAATCTGAGACTAAAGTATCGATCTTATCGCACCAGTTGCGATCCGATACTGATATAGTCTTGGTATCGATATTATCAATATTTTGGATCGATCCGCCGTCCTCTACTAGATGCAGTTAGTCAGTGTAGTGGGCATCACTGCTCACAGCAAAAACCACTAGGGCCAAATCTTGAGGACGGTTTGGCCCAGACCCGTAAATGGACCTGGGCAGCAGGTTCTTTTTTCTCTTCTCTTTCCTTCCTTCGTTCCCCTCATCTTATGACGCGCCATTTATTTCTCGCCTCTATTTATCGCTTCTCGGTGTGCGATGCATTTTCAAGGAGGACTAAATGCTACAAATGATTTTATTTTCTAACCTAATTAACGGTGCTTTTATCTCGGCGTCCTCTCTGCTGTCATCCTGACTGACCAGATTGCTCGGGAGAAATTTGCAGAGACGGGAGACAAATAGACGAGGAAAGTGGCACCGAAGTGGCATCCTAATTAGCGAGGAAAAATGGTTATTTCATGGCTTACGTTAAACATTTATATGCTCCGAGTCCTGCTGTCAGTGAGGGAACAAGGAAACTACATTATGTAACAGCCTCAATATAATCTTCCCTTTTTTTCTTTCTATCTTCTTTCTTCTGAGTTCCAAGAAGCAATCAGATGAACATGGTGGGCGCTTTTATGAAACTTCTAGGAATATATGAATCTGCAAAGGGGCACCAGGTTCCTGTCGTTGTTTAAGAGCCTTTCAGTCTGGAGAAACTTCTATGGAGGAGTGTGAACTATTAAAACGAATGAATAAATAAATAAGCGAACGAGTGGATATGAATTGTAGATTGTTTTGATAAAGGAAAACAAAATGAATTATTTATGTCATCATGACAACATGATAATTAGACGCATTAACACAAAATAGTGCTCTTTAATTATTCAGCTGCGGTGTTTTTGCGAAGGAATGTCTTGTAGCTCGTTGGAAACCAGAGGCGGCGCGCGTATCTGAGCGGCAGCATTTCCATAACAAGATCTGAACTGCGTTCGAAGCGGTGGAAGGTTTTGGAAATCACACGACGGAGACAAAGACATAAAGTCAGAAAGGTGCCGAGGGTTTCTGGAAACAAAAACATGCCGCAAGCCTCATCTGTATTTACCTGTGGAGGTTCAGACGAAGTGCGTGAGCTTTTTCACCGATCGTGTTTGAAATATTCGGCAGAGTGATAGTGAGTCATGTAGTTGCGCAAGGTCTCGCACAAAACACTTCTGTCTTCTTTTGTGTGTGTGAACCTCCTCATCAGTGTTTTAAACTGCTTGGTTTCTATTTTTCACTGCTGATTTCTTCCCTGTCGGTGGCCAAACATCGTTTCAAACACCCTGGCAGGGCAGCAGGAGTAGCAAGGTGATAACAAGGAACACTTCCTGTTTCTAAACCCATTTGTTAAAAGGCCAGTGTTATGTATTTTCCAGCCCCATGGAATGATTTTCTAGTATAATCAAGTAAGTATGCTACCTTCAGTTATAAAAATGCTGCACAAATATGACTTAAAAGGAAATTTGACTTCGTAATTTAATGGTACAAAGTACTTCAAAAGCAACATAAACAACCGAAACACAAAACAAATATTTTTTTTTCTAAATAAACAAAGAAAAATGCTACATATATATCAATTATGATTTAAGAGAAATGTGATTTTATAATGCAACGCCTTGAAATTGGGCCTCCGTCTCTTTAAGAACCTTTTGCTGTTTCTGAAACTCAGCTTTCAGGAAGTCGTCACAACATGGCTCCTCTATTAACCCTTTAACAACGTTTTTACCAGCGTTTCACTGTAGTAGCTCCTATAATGAGCTCAGCAGATACTCAGTTCCACCAGGTGTTTGCTAATTGCTGCTGGCTAGTCTGAAGGAGCTGAGTGGGGAGGGCTGCTTTGTATTTTGGAAACTCAGAAACTTGGGGACTGGAGCTACGAAGAGGAATTTTGTCCACAGCTGAATGGTTGCCATGGAGATTAAAGGATTACACAAACATGCGCCAAAGAATCAAGGCATCGCTCCAGCTGTTTTTTGACGAGGGAATGCAAAACTCAAAAAAGTAGATTTTTCCGTAATAATAAGAGGTTCTCGCATCATTACCTCACATCAAACTCAACCAGCTCTTCACATTAACGGCGAAGCTCACTGTGTTGTCTCTGAATAGACGGCGTTTATCTACACTGATCGTCAGATTGGTCTCTTTTGAAACCGATCTCTCATTATTACTGGTCTACTTCAGTAAAAAAAAAAAAAAAAACTCCCAGCTTTTAAACAACAAGCTTCTCCAAACAGTTAATGGATTTATTGAAAGCATGGCAAATGGAAATCATCCACACAGTCTAAAGTAAAAATCAATTTCCAAAGGAAATTAAATCAACGAGTGATTAATGTGAGCAAGAAAAAAAAACAGTTCTATGCATTTAATAGACAAAGATTCATTTGATGAGCCTTATAGCCTCTTGATTGAACAATAAACAACTTGAAGATGAGTTTCTGCTCGTTCAGACAGCTTAAAACACCGACTTAACTTCAGGAGTGAAGATTAGTTTTAGTTGCTCTGCTAAATTAATTAGACGTCAAATTGATTGGGTTTTTTTTTTTCCAGTAACCCTCAGCAACACTAACTAACTAAATCCGTCTTTCCTGTTTTAATATCTGTGTGAAACAGATTTGCGCTCTACGAGGCAAAAAGCAGAGAACCCTTCGGCGATCTTGTGATGGCACAGAAACAGATGGCCGTTTTCTGCTTCCTTTACATCGAGTCATCTTAGAAATCACATAGGAACAATTATAAAGAGCTAATCCGTGTAAATGCCAAGCGATAACTTGAGTGACATTCCTACATCCACATTAAATATGTTCCACTCTGGATCCCGCCAGATGAATGGCTTTCGCTCCAGGATGGCAGTGGCCACCGAATCTCACCGCTTCGCACAAGATTTTGGAGGAAATTAATGGACAATATAATCAATTACCTAGATCAGAAGAGTCAGTCAATAGCTTAATAGCAGGTGATTCAGTGCCCCAGCTGGAATTGATTCCAATCATTATGCAGCCATGGATTAAATCAAACGTACGCAGGGTGAAGGAAGGAGCCATGTGAAAAGGGTTTGCGGCGGAAAGCAGCAAAGAGGCGCAAGCCGTCACACCCAGAGGGCGTAGCAACGGAGGGGAAGACCTCTGAACTGGATTTAAAAATCTTTTTCCCACAGCTTTCCCATCGCTGGCTTAAAATTAGCTCTTCTCATTGGAACCAAAGAACAGATTTTGTACGTTTCCACTTCGACCATCAGTCAATGTTTGTCAGTTGTACGTTGTTTGGGGTCGAACAAGATGAAAATCTGATTATTTTTGTCTTTTTACATGTTTTAAGTGCACAAACTCACCGAGCAGTTTAGTGGAGCAGACGTCTCAAAGCAGCTGTCCCCGGTTTGATTCCCTGTCCCCAGACCGTACGTCTTATCCTTCTTCCTTCACTTCTTCTTTTCCATCTCCTGTCGAATATATATGTTTATTACTACACCAGCGCCACGAAAACCTTAACAAAAGGTTTTGAGGGCTCCTCACTGCAATGGTTTTTGGGCAAACTGTACCCCTAATCCATTCCCCAAAGGCGTCGTTTAGGACTGTACACATTCACAGAAAAGGGCTTGAAATCTTCAGAGACAACAAAAAGGACTTGTTCATTCACACACTCCCTCCTATTTTCATTGTTGCCTAACACCTACCCTTAACATTTACAAGGAAAAAAAATCTCAGGTGTAAATTTAAAACGTGCTTCACCCCCCCCTCCACCGTCAGTAAATAACGCCTCAATAGCAGCAAAATTGAGACTCCAGTCCTTTATAATCACCACCGGATGGTTTTATTTTAATTCTTCCGTCTCCTGAATTTTATCCACCGAGAAGCAACTTTAAACAAATGCAACGACAGCAGGCGAGACGATCACCGAGTTCCCGTCCATTTGGAGGTTCAATCCCAGTCTTGACCTCGATTGCTTTGGTTAAAAGTTTGTGTTCTTGCTCTAGGATCACGGATTGCGCCGGTCGCAGATTTATTTACACACAGAAATAAGTAAACAAGGACAAGATTTCCATGCCTATAACGTCACAATGTGTAGTGCAGAGAATTAGACAGTGTTTGCCTCACTCTTCACTTGGTTTGCAGAAGGTTTAGCAACATTTATAGTCTTAAGCATCTGCCTCAACTTATTTTTATGACAGCTGAGGAAAAAGAAGACGGGAAGGCAAAAGAAGGAAAAAACAAAAATTCCAGCAGTTGAGTAAAAGGAGGATCTGAATTAACAGATGTTACCAAATCTTCTAAAATGCAACGTGATTGTTGTTCTTTTAAATACAGTTAAGCAAACATGTGCTTCTGCTTAATTAAATTGAAAGGAAACGAAATCAACGACTCAGATTTCAGCAGCTGACGCCCCTTTTTTCCCCCCCCCTTCTCTAAACTTTGACAATAAATCTTAGAAAATATCCACAGTAACACAAACCGCAGTTTCACAATAACCGTCGTTTCGTCTGCTTATCGTGTCCTCTCTCAGACGGCGATAACGCTCAAGTGCCGTCATATCTAGACATAAGGCAAACTTCCAAACTGAGAATGGAAATTACTCCAAATTATTCCGATTGCTCTCAAGAACCTTGGAAATCTAGAAGCACAAACGCGGCACTTTTTGTTATGCAAATGAGTCGAAACTGGTGAGGCTTGAACAGCAGCGAGAGAATATTAAATTGGTGGAGGGGAGAAAAAAAAAATCATCTTGTTTTTTTATATGCAAATAGATTCCATGTTTTCAGCATTCTCTCCACCTAAATTGAATATAAGGAGTTAGTGTGGAGTAACACAGAAGAGGAATTTTAAACACTACAAAAATAAAAAAGATGTGAAGTGACAGCATCTCTAGTCAAGGCCTTGGTACAAAAACCCACCAAAAGCTACAAACTGTTACAGTCATTTATTCTAAGACTGATTCTGTACTGTTAGGATTGCAGTAAAATATTACAAGTAGTAGCTGTAGAGCTGATTTTCTTAAGTATGGTTCTGGTCTTAGGTTATGAAAGGTCCATATCTTACCAGCAGTTGCTAATTAAGACTCCAACATGCTTCAGTCGACGTGCGGTCACGTGGTTATGGGCGTTTTGTAGATGGCGCTCTTTTACTTTTATGAAACGGTAACAGAGCTAGCCAATGTCCGTGGACAACGAAGTTACAATTTCCAACCGAGAGTTTTCATTCTTATAGTATTTAGTGACCAACCATACAACTGCATGTCATTACTTATCGTGCCACAAAACCAATGACAACAGACTGGAAGCGGACTAGTCGAAGAGAAATGTTGATTGTCTGAGCGCTTTTCTGCATATTGTGGGAAGATAATGCATAGAAATTGATGGAAGACGTTCTACAACATTGCCTTCATAATAAACAATTATACTATTTGGTATTATAAGCATCAAAATGGATGCAGTAATTAATTATTACATTCATAAATAAATGCCTGATATATTCTCTCTCTCTTTCTCTCTCTCTCTCTCATTATTGCTAAACTTATTTAGCTTCCATCAATGAGAGAAACAAAAATGTCTGTCTTTTTCTATTCGATGCATAAAAATGTTTGGTTCTGCTATGGGTAATGAAACCCTACATTTTTTTTTATTTTTTTTTTGCAAGACACTCCATTGGCAGCCCCTGTCTAAGCATTTCTGGGGGAGCCATTTATGACGTGATTGCAAAACTCACTTTGGGTTGCACTTTTAGAGCTCTCCTCCTTTAGTGCCTCACCCCTGAGAAGTTGTGACGCACAACTGCCCTCAGAGGTGTAATGAATTTGACATGAAAGGCTGTCTGAAGCGACGGCGCCGGCAAATATGGGCCAGCATCAACACCAGTCAAGAGACGTTGCTCTTCAGCTGGGGGGTTGAGGAGGGGATTGTAAAAGGTGGCCTGTATCTGGGCGGACAGGCAGCATTTACAAAACCCACAGAGTTTCTGCTCCAATAGATGACAAAGAGCACATCTCTGTTGTGTGCAGACACTGAGGTAGCATCATGTACCAGATGGTGCGGTCTCATTCAGTGCGTGGAGGAGTGAGTAATGCAGGAAACTGGAGATGTGACAAAGCCGAATTAATCAGACTTTGGGAAAGGAAATTGGATCGTTTCTCTCTTGATGTGTAAGTAGAATCGGGTTGAGTCACTGACATGTGACGGTTGTACAGTTTGCGTGCTACGGATTTTAGTTTTACAAAGTATTTCAACTCTTCTGATTGTCCATATGTGAGCTGTTCAATTCCAACCACACACACTCACACACACCTTGTCACCGTGGGTAAATATGAGTGAAATATTTTGAAATATGTATATTTTTTTATAGCAGCGGGGTGACCTCACTTTGAAATATGTTGAAAAATCCTACCGTTAATATGAGGCCTCGTTTACTCTTCATTTAAACTGCAACCGTTTTTTAAAAATTTAAATCCAGATAAACATCTTCAAATTAAAAATATTAAGGCTTTTCACACAGGCATTTAGCTGGGGAACCAACAAATGCTATAGCTAAGGTATTTGACTCCACCACATCCTTCACACTAATATTTTATGAACCACTCTAAAACATTCTGTATTAACCGAGAACATAACAAAAAGCTATGTAACAATTTAAAGTCACACCCTCAGTGGTGACTGTTGTGAAAAGTTATTTAAAATGCTTTTTCTTCGAAGTGCTTCAGTTTGTATGGTGGACATTCACTGAGCAGAGAGTGCTCTCTACTGCCCCCCTGCATTGAGGTTCATTCAGTGGCCAGTCATTGTAACTGAAAGTAAATTTCCTCCAAATTCAAGATGGCTGATGAGAGCCAAACTGTTTTTTTTTTGTGTGTGTGTTATTTTTTTGAATTTAAGTCCAGGCTTGATGAGGACAGTATTGTGTTAAAATTATTAAAATCTCTTTGTTTTGTTTCTGTAATGGGCTGGGTCATGAACCATTTCTTATTTTAGAGTTACATGATTTGTTAAGTGGGGATACAGTTGCTCAAAACGAGTGAGTTAGTTTTTCCTTGCCATTAGGCTTTTATAACCTGTAAAATGTAGTATTTCAGCTAGGCTATATGTTCTGCTAATGCACTGGTGTGAAAGTGAAGGTACTATAAATTTTTCCCATTTAGTCTTGGTCGGGGTCCCTTGTGGGTCCGGGGTCCTTGTTATCTTCTTTGAACTGTGGTAACAGCCTGAGCTGGGTGTACAGTAAAATACCAACATGCGTCTGTGTTTAAAAGCTCTTGGGTAAATCAGCACAGACGTGCTGTTTTCGTGCCTTGAACTGCATCAAAAGTCCCGGTTTCAAACGTGAACAGAAATGGGTCCAATATCCCCCGGAGGAGTAGCTGCTTGTTCACCCGAGAGACAGAATAAGCTCTGAAAACTGGTAGGAATCATGAATATCTGAGCTGAAATCTGAGGAATAAATGCCTATTTTAGTGTAAGACAATTTAAACTGTGTGCTGGCTCTTCAATGAGCGTTTGACAGCTTCGGTATTACACTGTGTCTTGTGTGTGGTAATTGGTGACAGCTGGATGTCTCAGGAGCAGAATAACTTTGAGTAAAAATTGTATCATCTGGTTTTAGAGTGGGGGGTATAAATTAACAGGTGCGCCGTCTCTTTTCATCATCCAAGAGCAAATCAATAATACTAATTATACATAATATTGACAATGGTTCTCTAGGCTGACAGTGTTACACGATATGCATCTCTAATATACTAGAATCACACACTGTTCCAGTGTCGGGTGATTGGTATTTTTTTTCTCACAAAACAGCATAAAAAAAAACAATCATGTTTTTAAGATGATCAAAAAAGAACAAGGTAGCCTGAATTAAGTCACTTGAGTTTTGAGTTTTAGTTTTTAAGGAAAAGTTGATTGTTTGAGAAGTAGATGTGTCACCATATATCCAGGACGCCATCTTAGGTTTTGGAGAACGAGACAAGACTTAAGCAATGTTATTAAGGTGAAACCCATTTTTTAGCTAATGGGGAAGAAGTTTTGTTACCAAGTGATGCTGTCGACTTTCCAACGTAAAAGGTTTGAAGTTGATCCGAACTAAATGAAGGAGTGAAATTTTCAGCCTAACTGAACAGGTTCCCAGGACGTATAGCTATACTATGAGTTGCTATGTCGGTATTAAATATGTGTATTAACTAAATTAGGCATCGTTATAGCTTAATTCCAAAGTGTATATGCCCATAGTCTGTGTCGAATTGGAATTAGGCATTGGTGACAGACATCGGCCATCTTGCCTCTGTGATAGTTTGAGGCAAACTTGTAATAATATTCTAAAAAGTGGACAAGTTTCACACAATATTTTATTACGATACAGTAAATAGAACGACTGTCCACACCTTACTCTCAAGCACTCGTCTTGATTTCATAATTGTTTGGTTAAAAGAAAATAACTTTATTTAAGGGCTAAAAACATACAGTGAATTGCCACAAGTTCATGGTCGGAGTGAATGAACCTCGTATTCACTGCTGGCCTGGCACCAAACGAGGCCGTGAAGAGCTGGCGGTGGCTTGGGATTGCGCGTGAGTTTAAAGCATTGATGGAAAGTGCAGCAAAGGCAGAAATCAATATTTGCAAGGCTGAAAATTTCTTCAGCTTCCAAGCTGGCTGCTAGAGGAGTGCAGCTGCTGTTCTTCCCCGCTGCTTTCCACTTGGTCCCTTATCTCGGGATGGAATCCTTCATTCACTCTGCTTACGCCAGAGCTCTTTATCATACAGATTGAAAACAGAAGGGAATTGTCAGGAGGTGGATTACGTGGGAATGGAAATTCAGCGGTTCCCGTGAGGACCACCCGCGGGTTGTGTACTTATGCCTCTCTCTGAGCTTTAACCTTTCCAGATCTCTTTCATTAGTGACTTTGTGTGTATTGCTTTCAGTTCCTGTGAGATTTTTTTTTTTGTCTTTTGAGAACTGATGTCATTGATTTGGACTCAGGGTTTATTCCATAGCATGAACCCATCCAGTCAATGTGGAAACCGGCTTCACTGGTTGTAATGACAGCAGTTAACATTAAGCTTTTGAGAAGCTTTTATCAACTTTATATGGTACATTTAACCAAATATTACTTATTTCCCCCAAAAGAAAGTAGATCCAACAGTTTGAGTGGGAGTCCGTGCAACCTGTGGGCTTTTGGTCCAATGAAAGCTCAAAATAATCTCATATTCTGTTTGGTTTTGGTTTTGAAATGTAAATGTAAAACAACAATGTGACTGAGCTACTAGTAACTGATTTGCAAATATTACTGAACAAGAAAATAGATTTTTATTGAAAAAGACAACCTTTATAACAGTTTCTCATTATAATATTGAAGTTGCACAGACTAATATTCAAATCATGACGTCGTCATTCCCCCAAAGGGGCTGTGGATGCCGGACAAGACAAGTCAAGTTTATTTGACTGTTCTAGACAGTAACAATGGCGTTTAAAGTCCTTAACGTCTTAAAAACACAACATAGTAACCAATTATGAAACAAGCAATTTACATTACATTCAAATGACATCATCAAAATTATCAAGATAGCAGGCATCAAATATGTGGATCAACGTTCCACTTAGTACTAATGTGATTTAAAGGAACTCAGTGTTTCTGCATCTTTGGAGTTTTCTGGAAGTTCAACAAGGACTAAGTATCTGGATGCTTGACTTCATGGAGGTTTATGCATAATATTTTTATTCTGAGTTTTGTGCTCCCACATCTTGAGTCAATCCATCTGACATCGGTGGGCCGGCACGAACTTCTCACCAGGGCCGTAGATCAGCTCAACAAAGACGCAAATCGTTTCCTGCCCAGGTGTCCCCGTTTCCTGGACAGCACATGCGACATATACGTGCCGCTGCATCAATGAGGCAATAAGTCTGGTCGCCACGGCGAGGATGTGAAAACTGGTGGACATGAGGATACGGGTATCCAGCATTTAGCTGGATGTATCCGCAAAGGCAGAATCCAGCTGCTTCTGCCAAAACACTTATGTTTCAACAACAAGCGTGTGAATGCAGCCATGCTGAATAAGAACGCCCCCCCCCCTCTGTCTCCCCTCATCTTAGTTAGCATAATCGTGGATTTGTTGCTCCATGCAATGAAAATGAGAGGGAAAGGCAAGCAAACTCTGTAGGAGGAATAAACAGGATGAAATAATCAGATAATCTCTGTAAAGCAACATTTACTGTACTTGTGGATGTAATTGCTGTTTTATTCTTAATATTTTTCCACACAAAAAAATACCCCAACCCCCGTTCACAGCATATTTTGATTGCATTAAGCGTTGCCAGAGCGTGTAAGTGCACTTTCAATCTACATTATGCTATTAGTAATTTTCATTATATTATTCTCCTCCACACAATCCTCTCTGTGTATGCAATAATAATTGCAGACAGAATGGAATGCGTTTGGCGTTATCAGTGCAAATGAACTGGATTAGAGGCCTGTGAACTGGTACGACTCTCTCCCAAGGGCCGGAACTGTAAAATGTGTACAAATAACGATTCCTTGAACCGTTGCCCAACTTGGGAGGTCCGGATCGAAACTCACATCCGTCTCCATGAAAGCCACCTTTTCTTCTTTGTTTTCTGATGAAGTGCGCCTTTCCTCCCCTCTCACCCTCAAACAGAAGCTTCACCGGCGCCGCCGTCTGTAAGCACGCCGTGTCGCCTGGACGTCTTGACGCGGCGGTGAAACATCTCCTGACTCAGAGAACTCACGCCGTGACTCCTGCCATTTTCCCACAGGCCGACATTGTCCTGTGTCCCTCCAGCTGGTGTCTCCACCACACACCAGATGGCCCTGAAATGCATTTAGTCTTCCAGTCTGAACGTGACAGATCCCTCGCCAAGTCGTCACATGACTACGGACGGTATGGAGGTCGCTGAGTGGTCACTGCCGTCGTCCCGTTGTAAAAACGAGTCGTTCGTTTGTTTTGTGGACTTTTTAATTCTTCGTCCTGAGCTTCTGAAGAAGTTTTGCCATTTAAAACATAATCAAGTACAAAATACAGAGCAGTCTACCATTGGGCCTTACATGATTGACTGCCGTTTACTCTTACGGTTGGTCGTAAGTAGACTTGCTGCCATGTACACTGCAAAAACACACAATATTACCAAGTATTTTGTCTAGTTTCTAGTGTAAACATCTTAGTACACTTGAACCTGACTTACAAGTAACTTTTCAGCAAAATACAAGAGCTTGTTTAGAGTCAATAATTCTCTTTTCTTGACTAGTTCCATTTCACAAATGTCTTATTAGTGAATTCATCTGCCAATGGAACAAGTACTTTTTCATCAATATTAAGTAATTACTGACTAAAAACAACTCATACATCTTCCTGAATAGTTTACTTATTTGCACTAGAAACTAGACTGAAAATACTTGGTAAGATTTTATGTTTTTCCAGTTTGTCACTCCAACCTTTTTGGAGAAAAACTGGATATGCGATGGTGTCAAACAACCCAAACATCTACTGGCAGTCAATCTGCCCTGAAAAACCCAACAACAACAACAATAAAAAAAAAAAACAGTTGAAACAGCTATGGTTGACCGATGAGTGAAACCCTCAACCAGAATAGATAAACAAATCTGTCTCATGTTTGTTTTCCTCCTTTTTGACTTTTTCCAGCACAAATATGAGTCTGGACAACAACATGACCTGGAGCTACTGCAGTACCGATGTGTTTTTTTTATTTTTTATTTTTTTGTATCTTATCTTTTGGGTTTAATCGAAAGAGAAGACTGTAGACACATAAATATAAACTCTGATGATAAAGATGGAAAAGCGGCAAATGTGTTTATGTGGTTGTGGACATTCACTATTTTATCAATTTCTGGAGGCTTCACACTTAATGCCTGGAGTGGTGTACGATCAAATGCATAACGACTGCGCTATAATATTTATAACTGTATTGGCGGAGTATAAAGTGAACTTGCTAAATCAATGAGAAGATAAGGGGGACATGTTTTACAAGGCATTAGAAATGAATCAGAGGCTCACAGGGAGATGCTACCAAACACATGGATAAATACACATGGATCTGGTTGATGGACTCCAGTGCTTTAGGTGAGTATATTTACATTTTAGCAAGTAAATACTAATGTCTTTATGTAGGCTTTTCTTTGCTTTGCTGGTTATCAGTTTGTTGCAAGACCGTTTCTTGCAAATAACAGGGAAGGAGGTATCGTCAAACCTTCAAGTATTTATTGAAGCCGGAGAGGAAATATTGACGGCTCTAAATGTGCAAAACAAAACCATTCAGTCTTCCCTGAAGCCAGTGCTGTCTTTCAGTATTTTTAACAAAAGTTATGTTGAAATATGCAATAGTTCATTGCTTTTTTTGTTGTCTTGGTTGTTTTCTCCAACCCATTGCTACAAGTATCTAGTTTCATAAAACTCAGCAGGGTCCATGTTGCGTCAGTCTGAGGACTTGGTTCCTACCCGGTAAAAGATGGACTGCCTCCTCCAGGTCTGGGTTCAGTTTCTGCCTCAAGCAAAAGAGTCCAACTACCTTGATGTCTTGTTCATGATTGATGGCATGAGATGGACAGATGGACTCAGGCGATGTTGACGCTGCTCCGGTCTGCTGAGTGAAAAAGGGAAACTGTTTTATTATTGTTTCTTTTTGTCAAGAGAGAATGGAGGAAATCTGCTGCTGCTGCTTCCCATTAACAGGAATTGAATGATTTTGAGCATCTAATCAAAATACATCTGTAATTTTACCTTTAAAAGTTTTTTTTCTAGGCACATATAGCAGAAATGGCAGGTCTCAAACTTGCTGGAGAGATTTTCAATCAATTTTGGGACAAAGAACATATCAGAATCCCCCAGATTTGGTCTTAGTCGTGCTGTAATGAAAACGTGCTCAAATTTTTTATATTTTAAACTTATTTATAGTGATTGACACGGTGTAGTATCCGGGTGAGAAAGTGAATTCTAACCATAAATCTCTAGAATTGAGAGAGGCCAAATTTACCCCAACCTAAAATTACATGACGACTTCTGGGACACGAGCCGCGTTTCCATTGACCATAAAATTGCACAAATTGGAATTGGGAAAATTTATTTGTTTATTGGAAACACAGCAGTTTCGAAAAAAAAAAAAAACTCATTTAAGTTTTTCAGATGTTTTTTTGGCTGTATCAAAATTAATGCATTTCACAAAACTACAATGGAAACACATTTTTTCGCATCACACGAGTCGTGATCAACAACCGGATGTTACTACTGACAGAAAAGACAAAGAAGACGACAGGAAGTGGCAGGAGGTCTTTAATTGTGTTTCTTATTTAAAGGAAACACTGCAATTGCAGAATTGTGCTTTGTTTTTTTGTTTTTTTACATTAGAGGAATATCGACAAAGTTTTCCACACATTTGTAATGGAAACACAGCTTTAGACTCAGATGTGGCTATAAACAGAATATAAGATCATCTATTGATACGTGTCCTTTATTTACAGACACTGAATGCTGATGGTTGTGTTACAAAGCATCTCAAGTTTTCAACTCAATACATGAGCCGTCTAGACGGACTTGGTTTATTCTCCCGCTATGATTACAGCCTTTATTTTGTCGCTTTGTATCGTAACATGTTATGTTACCATAGCTGGCAGACCTCTCCATCCCCCCAACCCCGACTGCCATTATGTGGCGGTTACTTCTTATTATATTTTTGCTAACTTAATTTTATTATTTTTCTTTGAACTTTATCAAAGGCACAGAAGAAGAAGAAGGGAAAAAAAAAAACACCAATGTTTTTATAGTGAAAATTAAAGTCTAACTGGAAGGAACAATCATTTTCCTGATCAAAAGAGTGGCAAAATTGTAAAATGTCTCTGAGACATCAGAGGGTCTTATTCAAATATTCTTTTTGATTTGATCACAGAAGGATAATGTGTTAATCATGAAAAGGAACAATAGTAAATCTTAAAAGTTTGGGGATCAAACTTTTGCAGTTGTTTTGCTAATAATAAGATTTCAATCATGAATTTTCAGCCAGTTTAGAGCTTTTTTTTTTTTTTTAAGCTAGATCGCATGATGTGAGCTCGTTTCCCGCTGAACTTCGGCACAAGTCTGGTCACGTTGCTGCCGCAGGGGCTGAGAACGACATATTTCACGGGACCCTCAGTGAAGCAGCTTTTACATCTCTGTTGTTGAGCTCCCAGGAACGCAGGTGAACTGAATAATTTATCCAACCTCTTCTTGGGGCTGTCTTTGAGTATCTGGAAACATGTCATGCCTCGCAAAAGTATTCGCACTCCTTAAACTTTTCACTCTTTGCCACGACACAACCAGGAACTTAATGCGATGGACCAGAACAAAGCGGGGCATGTGAACTGGTCGGGAAAAAGACGCGTGGTTTTCAAAGAGAAAAAGTGTGGCGTGCATTTGTATTCAGAGAACTACTTTGGGCAATTTAAGCCCCATTATCAGTCCAGCTGTTTCGTGAAAGCCTCAAATTTGGTAGATTGTTAATGAAAAAAAAAATAATAACAGCTTCATGAAGACTGAGGAACACAGCAGACAGATCGGGGAGAAAGTTGTGGGACCAAGAGGTCAATGGTTATAGTACAAAATTTACGAAAGAGTTGTAAGGAAAAAGTCATCTTTGAAAGAAAACCATAATTACTGTGGTACGCAGAAAGCTAACAGTGCATGTCGTCCTAAAAGATCCATCACCATGGTAACACATTGTGGTGGCAATATGCTGGAGTGATTCTTCTCTTCAGAAAGGAGTGGGAAGCAATCCTGGATGAAAACTCGTTAGAAACTGCAGGAGACTGGAGACGGGGAAGGGAGGTTCACCTTCTAGGAGAACAATCGCCCAAAACGTACTGCCAGACCTTAGTTTGTAGGAAAAGCTAACCTAAACTGTCAAAGGATAAGCAGAGGAGTTTGAAGATGTTTGGAGACACAACAGTGCATAATTTAATCGAAATCATTGGGCTGTGATGTGCAGTTTCACCTGGTGTTTAATTGCTGCTGGCTAGTCTGAAGGAGCTGAGTGGGGCCTCGAAGGCGGAGCTACGTCCATCCAGGCGTTTTGCACAGCTGAACGGTTGATTAAAGTATTTCTCAAACATGCATGAAAGAATCAAAACAAAACTGCAGGTATGTTTTTGATGAGGGAATAACATAATGACATGACTTAAAGTTAAAAAAAGTCAATTCTGCATCATACCGCCCCTTTAATAGCTACTGTTTATAGCTTCAAATCCCAGTCCAACTACAAATATTTAGTCTGTTAGTTTACTTCATTTTCACCAAACTTTCTTCCAAATGCCACTGAAGACAGTTCAAGAATCACCAGATCTAAGCATATGCGTTCAGGTGGCCCAGTCAAAGTCCAGGCCTATCTTTCCAGTTTAACAGAGCTAGAGGGATATTGCAAAGAAACCGGCTTCGATTCTTGCCTTGCAGCTGCAGCTGTAGCAAAATGTCTTACACAGTATTGGCATACCAACTCAAAACCACATTTCAGTTTTTATCAAGAAATATTTTGGGACATATAAAGTACCAGGGTTGGGAATGCTGGTAGCAAATGTGTGAGAATAATTCATAGTTTTAGGTGAACTGTAATTATTAATTAGCCTTCCAAAACCTCTGTATCTGTAACATCTGCATCAGTGTCATGCAGAGTGAGTGGCCGTTTTTTTTTTTTAAGGATTTATTTCAAGAGCTTCTATTAGGATCCAAATTGTCATTAAGATGTTCTTCAGTACTTCAAAGCTTTTACGACAAAAGACGTGTAACGTGACTCCAGATACTTCAAGCTGTTAAGGTCCAGCTGATAAGGGTAGTTGAAAATGGGCAGCTGTTAACATTTACAAGATTAATTATAATTTGAAGAAATTGGAGCCTTTATTATTTTTTTCTTTTAACAACCCATGTCTCAGATTTTGAATTCAGATAAAAAGCCCTCTCAAGCCGCTCAGACAGACGACAGCAGCAGAGCAAAAGGGCTTAATAAAGAAATAAAGAAGAGAAAAAGAAACGGTGCCAACCTTGAAATGAAATGCAGTCGGGTCTCGGTGGTTTTCCAGCACGGCCTGCAGACCGCCCGCTCTTGGAAAACGACCAAGAACTCGCTTCACATTTCCAACGGACGCTCTGTTTTCTTGTGAAAAAGAAAACACAATTCTCATCTTATTTTTATTTATGACCGGAGCGGGTCTCCAGGACAGAAACGTGCCTCCAAGTTGGTGCTAGCTGTGGAGGTTTTCGCAAGTTTCTTGTGGGCGAGGAGGCCGTGAGCAAAGAATTTCAGCCCCATCCAACACTTCTGGGATCGGCTTCAAAAAGTTACCGTCTTGGCTATAATTGGTGGCCGACCCTCGGCGTCGCTTCGGAGACTTAACGGGAGGAAACCTCTGCGCTCCAAAACTCTCTGTAAGGTTTTGAAATGAATCTTAATCACTTCCAAAGGGCCGCTTTAAGGGCCGCTGCGCAACCAGTAATTTAACGGTCAACAACTCTGGTGTGGAACCAAAATGGATGATTAACATAATAACACAATAGATAAAAATTTAGTCTAAATCGATAAAACGTGTGGTTTGATTGCAAAGTGTGTCCTCTCTGTAAGAGGATGTCATGATGACCTGAGCGGTGAGAGTATGTCCCTCTGGATGCTTGCTGCTGCTGCTGATGATGATGATGATGATGGGAACGTTGCATTAATCCCGTTCCTTGGTTGCTATGAGGAAAATCCAGCAGCTGTTTGACCCTTTCATAGAAAAACCCGGGGCATGACGGACCTGCAGTGATCCCAAATGCTGCCAAAGCCACTGACCTTGAAGTCTAACATGTCTTCCCTACACAACATCATCATCCTCTGGTTGTATTATGTTTCTATTCGTCAAGAGAATTAAACCAATTTTTGACCCAACTTCCCGTTCTGAAAGTCTTAGGTACACTTTGATTGTTGTGAGGGCTCTAAAGATAATCTAATGAGATTCTCCTGCCATGTTTGTTGTGCTGAGGGTGATCTGGAACCGCTCCGATCTCAAATTGGGGGATGCTCAACGTATCGGATCGTCTTGGGATGATATCGTGCAATCTGGGGTGTTTGACGAGGAGTTAACGAGAACGCAGCCTGTTAAATATGACGTGTTGCCAATCAGAAAGCAAAATGATGGGAATAAAACGGCGGGGAATCCAAAAATAGTCTTTCCAGTCGGCCATGTTTGTTTCCACAGAAGTTACATTTGGTGGTTTTGTGAGATTTCCTGTCCGTGAATGAAATCTGTTTTAGTGTTTTACTATTATTTTCATGTGTGGGGTCTGTCAGGTTTTGAACATCAACCAGTAATCTTGCTGTGATTTCCAGGCATAAAAATCCACTATTCATCTCAGCTGGGAAAACTATCAAACCTTTGTGGGTTTTAATTACTTTATTTTGGGGCTTAGCTGTTTAATTTTGAGTTACCAGCTCAAACAGTCCAACACTTATTTTTAAACAAGTATCAAATATGAGATTTCTGTCATGAACAATATTGAGTTTCAAACTCGCTGACAAAAAAAAAAAAAATCAAATGGCCCGATGACTGTAATTACACCACTTGACATCACAATGCCAGGTATTTTGTCCTGAAGCAGGTGAAACAGTGGGAGACATGTCAGTAATGTGGTACAACGGCTGCATGATGCATTTGTCTAACTAAAAAATAAGGTCTCAATTGTTTGAAATTAGATTTTTATATACTGCTCAAAAATATAAAGGGAACATTTCACTTTAATTTTGTGTGTGGTTCCAAATCCAGGCCTCCATTGGTTAATACATTTGATTTCCATTGATGATTTTTGTGTGATTTTGTTGTCAGCACATTCAACTTTGTACAGAACAAAGTATTCAATGAGAATATTTCATTCATTCAGATCTAGGATGTGTTATTTGAGTGTTCCCTTTATTTTTTTGAGCAGTGTATTATATAGGAGTTTTTTGATTTAGAAAGGCAGAATCATAAAAGACACATGCACAATAGATTTACTCCAGTTTCATTTATTAGCATGTTTCTATAGGGGAAAGTGGTTTTAAATAAGTGACACTGCAAACTTTAACATTTGTAGCCTAAGCTTTTTTTTTGCAATGCCCTAGTTGGGATTTTGATTGCAAAAAAAAGAAAGAAAAAAAAGAAATAAAAACAAGGTTTAAAAACAGAAAAACAAAACATAGTTTAAATGCAGTAGTCACGACAACGCAGCAGTGCAAAACAAAGTGGCAATCATTCAAACAAAGGCAGGAGCAAAACAGTCACCACCAATTTATACAAGTTTCAATCCTGCTGCAGTTTTAATCAGGCCTTAGGAGGCTGAAGCAGACCAGACAAGAATGCATGCATGTTTAAATGTGGATCTATGTTACGATACCTGACACGTCCTTTTCATAACCAAATCTACATTTAGATACAAATTTAAATCGCAATACAAAGGTAAAAGGTCTGCATAAGGCAGATGATTTTTTTTTTTAAATATTTTTGAGACCATCAGCTTGGCGAATGCTCAAAACGTTCCAGTGTGTTGATTCAGATGGTTATTAAATTTGGTTGATTGACAAACAAACAAATGATTTAGCAATTAAAGACGTAACAATCGATCAGAGGTTTTCCTCAAATGTTAAGTTTGACACAATTCTGTTAATGTAATACAATTCAGCAACAAGACCATTTAAATGAAATGTATTACATGGCACAGCTGTTATTTCATTAAAAAAAGATGCAAAACCAAGCATGTTTGATTTCCAGAAAGTAGAAAAGCATTTTGATATTATTTTTAGTTCTGAAAAAAAGAAAATATAAAATGATATCAGCAGATCAGACGCCTGGAATCAGATGTTTGATTGGCCTCAAAGTCTCTGTGGATCTCTAGTAAGTCATATAAAGACCGCTCCCACACAAGCCTGTAAATGTGGCTAAACTTTTTTGGGGAAGTAAAAACTGAGATTTTCTCTTGCCAAGTGAAGATTTTTTTAAAACTTCATATTCACAAATTTACAAAAATTATAGGAAGTCCACTTTGGTGCTTGAAACCATATCAACACTGGAACAATTTCTATTTTCTGTAGCAGTGGTCCTTAACCTTTTTTGAGGTACTGAACCCATCAGATTCATATGCGCTTTAACTGAACCCTTCTGTAGTGATAAATATTTTTTTTTTCTCCAAATTCAAGACATACTCATGATATGTCTTCACTTTAAGAAGATCACTAAGTCGTAAAAACGGTGAGTTTTGCTGAAGTAATTAAAGACACAAGTTCAAATCCATGTTGAGAGTGGAGCTCCTTCAATCAGTGCTCCTCTGCAGCTCTGATTGGCTCAGCAATGTAACGTGATCCTCTGCAGCAAGTGATGGCAAAGACGGTTCGATCGAACCCAGGTCAAGAACCACTGTTCTATAGTTTATCCTGAGTCCTGAGTCAGTTTAGTTTATCCTGAGTAAGTTTTCATTAGAATGTATATGTGCAAATGAAAAGTTAATGACTGAAAGGAAAAATAGTATCAAAGAAAAGAAAGTTTTTCAGGAAAACCTTTTTCGTTTGTAGCTGGGGCGTCAGGAAGCCAGAACAGACCCATCAGGAAGTTGACACCTCTTACAGCTGACATGTCTGACCTCCGAACAGCAGCAACGTCGTTTGTCCAGGCTGCGCCGCCCAACTGAGCCGAGGAAGAGTCTTAGGGTCAAGGTCACTACACAGGAAGTGACCACAGGTCAGTCTATCAAACAGACTGTGGACAGCCTCGACTCTACTGCCCAGAAACGTTCACAACATGAGAGCTGTGACCAAAACGCCTTCATACAGATGCTGCGTTAAAAACATTCCACGAGCGACAACCTGTCCACAGGATGGACGACCAGGTCGGTGACCTGTGTGACCTTTGCAGCCCAATTAGTGAGAATGTCCAATAATGACTTACATCAAGCATGGAGCTCAACATATGATCAAAACTAAAGAAACCTTTACATGTGAGGTGAAGCATCTCCAACACAGAGAAAAGTTCAGTCGCCTTCAGTTTAAGCACTAAGACGATGGAGAGAACATGTTTGATAGTTAAGATGTGCAGAGTTTCCCACAGTGTGTTATAAGCCTGGCGGGCCACCAGGCTTTACTTGGGGCCCCACCAGGCTTAGCATTGTTTATTTATTTTAATTATTGCCTTTATAGTTGGTGTTTAGGTATTAATATTCCAGTCTTCCAATAACGCAAAGCTATCAAGTAATATTTTAAAGTTTCCTGTCAACTTTAAAATCAAAAACATGGCAACCCTCTGAATGGATGACTGCCCTAGCGGCCCGAGCACCGGGCTTAGCAAGTTTTCTGGAGGAAACCCTGGATGTGTATTGTGATTTTGTTCAAAATACACTAGAATAATCTAACCTTTGTAATTTAGATGGCCAGGTGAATTTCTAAACCCCTTAGATATGAGCGTGTGTCTATGTGTTCCCATGCAATGGACTGGCAACCAGTGACCACTATGGACAGACACCACTCCACGTCACCACTATCCATTAACCCTATGTAGTCGCTGCCCGCCGTGCGGCGTACAAGCATGTGACGCATTTATAAGGCTAGTAATAACATGGACGCATACCGAGTTTTCATTTCGACTCTGTTAGACAGCACAGACTTCAAACTTTATAAAAGTGGTGTTTTTATATTGGTTTTGTGGTTATTTACTTCAAAATAAAGCCAGAAATAAGATTGATAATTTCCGCCTTATTTTGTGGGGTCTAAATGTACCACATTTCGAAACAACCAATGAAAATGTGTTGACGGTCTGTTGCTAGGTAGAACGGAGACACGCAGAGAGAGACGGGGTTAATGGATAGATAACTACAGTTTCTAATAAAAATGGTGGAGCTTTAAGAAAATGAGATCTTGTTAAACTCCTGGAAAGCAAATAGACTCCTGCTGGTCTTTGGTTCCATGTGGCTGCAGTAACAAGAAACAGCACAATGCTGCTGTTGGGAGAAATGTCCCAGGTTGCACATGAACTCAACCTTTTGCATCGTCCAGGATATTTTTTTTTCAAAAATGTCAGTAGTTGCGTTTCCACTGACCATATAATTGCACAAGTCGACATTTCACGTAATGGAAAAATGTCAGTTTTGGAAAGAAAATCTTATTTTTGCTAAAAAGTTTTGGTGCTATAGGATGAGAAGGTTTTTCAGCTGTATTGAAATTGGTTTATTTCACAAAACTATAATGGAAACACTTTCACATCACACAAGCCATATGATCAAAAACTGGATGTCATTACAGGCACAAACCATGAAGAAGACGATGACAGGAAGTAGAGGATCAAGGCACGGCATGTTTTTTTAATAACCAACCATGTGAAAACTGCATTCATACGATCAGCGTCCCTTGATTTTAATTTTGTTTCTTATTTAATAGAAATTACGCAATTGGAAAATTGTCTTTTGACAATATTGCGGGCGTTTATAATGTAAATGCTGTTATTGTCGGCTACAGTGGGAATCTGTGATGTGGGATGAAAAAAATTCAATAATACCCTCAATCTTTTAGGAACTGATACTCAATAGAACATAAATATTTATGATATTGAAAGTCTTTACCAATTAAAGGCTTGCGTTTTGGGGCAACATCTAATATAGATATTTATCAATGCTTTGTGTGAATAATAAGTTCTGCGGCAGCCATTACGTCTCTGTGCCTCGCCACTTGAAACAGCTCAAAGTTAGAACGTTCCACCTCCTCTTTCTGTCACTTCCTTTGCTAACAATTGTGACCTTTCATCTTTTACCGTGCCAATAATTGCAGTGCCCGAGGTCCTGGGCTTTAAACCGGTGGAGATGAAGAGCAGGGGGGGGAATGAAAAGAAAGATTAAGCCAGGGAGACAAGAAATAGCTGTTAGCCAAGCCGAAGCACACCGGCGCTGCCCTCTTGAAGTTCCTCCTCTCCCTCCTCGTTTTTTCTCATTTCAAGTGAAGGCTAATATGCGGGTGCCAGAATGCCTCGTGAGCCCGGCGTCAGCGTGGACTTGGCCCCGCGGCAGCGAAGGCTTCTTCTCATTTCAGGGCGGAACAAAGCGAGTACACACACAAAACAAATAAGGAAAAGGTTAACGTATTCCAAACACCTTATCCGCGCTGTGGGGTAGACATGCCAACTCGTTGACTCCGCCGGGCCGAACTTTGACGGGCGTCGCAGCTCCTCCCTTCGCTCCGCTAAATTATGCGCTCAAACAGAACTAACGCGCCGCCGCCGCTGCCTTCTCAGCGGACCGTGGCGAGCCTATTAAAGTCACATCACCTCTCCCTTTCCTACAGCGCGTCCTTCATTAAAGCGGCCGGTGGCGGCACTAAACGAACAGACAATGCTCGGAAGTCACAGATTTGATACCAGATGATTCAAATATCAGACAAACCGCCCCGTCTAAACGTAATGACCAAGTTTAAGAACAAGGATTCATCGAAGGCTGAGTCATTTCGTAGAACAGCCTGTGTGTAATCACGAGCCAGACTGGGTCATGGCGTATTAAAGGCCTCGCGCAATCGGCGGCGTCGTGATCAGAGGAGTGACAAGGGCCTTTTTTCTTTTCTTTTTTCCCTCTTTCCAGGGAGTAATTACTCACTCTAGCACGTGTGGGTGCTCGCAGTGTGCACTCCGAGGGCAAATGTGTGGAATGCCAGGGATGCCGCGTGGTGGTGCGTTGCCAGGTTGGCACCGCTCTTTGAATGGCGTTGGGCTCTGGAGGGACAGAGAGGCACATGCTTCCTGTGCGAGTTGCAATAGCTCTCTAGTTTAAGGAAGAGAAGGAGCACGACATGTCACACGACCGAATCAAAGCTGAAGCTAAATTAATCCTTCTAGTTTCAGTGTATCCTTTGTTGGACAATTAAACGAACACCTCCCCTAATCGATTTTTCTTTCCTTGCCAAGGTTTTATTCACCTTTCCAAAAGTAATTTATAAGTGAGTCAAACAAGAGACTTGAACAGCTTTTCTAATTAACATTTGTCTAATCTCTGCCAAGTCAAAGTGACTGTGCAGCAGTTAAAGCTGCAGCATTAAACTTTGATTAATGTTTTTTTTTTTTACATATTTGTTCAAACTGTCACTATGTCATGACAGTATAATATGGGAAAAATTTTACTTCATCTGCCTTCTCCAATTGTTAACTGGAAACAACCAATTAGATCCAGGAAGAGGGTCTTAGCGCTGTCAATCATGTTTGTGTACAGGCTGCACATAACCCCTCCTCCTTGCTCTCTGCTATGCTACAGGAATCTGCCGTGAATGCTACGGCTAGTTAGCATAGCCACCAATGACCGGATAAACAGTTTTTATGGGATGATGAGTTCTTTCCCTGCCATTAGCACATTTAGCAGTGCATACATAAGCCCGATTGACAACGCTAAGACCCTCCTCGTGGCTCTGATTGGTTGATTTTGACTGGGTGTGAAGCATTTATTAAAACGGCAGTAATAGATCAGGGAGGAGGATCAGAATTTTTTTCATTTTGACAGGTTTAACAGATATGTAAAAAACTTTTTTTTTTAATAAAAGGTACATACTGCAGCTTTAAAGGAGACATAAGAGCCACAGTGTTGCATAAAAGATAAGGATTCCCTTTTCTATAGTCACCGTTTACAGCTGTATGATCAGCGTCCCTTGATTTTCCGTGTGGCAAGAAATCCATGATCCAGGCTTTGATGGAACATGAAAGATTTCCGTGTCTTGATACAGGACGCATGTTGTGTTTGTTCAGCAGTCAAATTAGGATGTACTTTACTGTACAAATGTAAGAACCTAAAGCATGAAATTAATGGAAATCCCATCCTGTCATCAGAGCGTCAACCATGCTTGTTTGTAATCCTCGTCGGTGGTTACAAGCCTGACAGCCTGTCATCTCTGTGGCATCAGTCGTGAATACGGAGAAGGAAAAAAAAAAAAAAAAACAGAAAAATAAACCATGGAAAAGCTGTGCCGTGTTCCTTTTCCTCCCTTCGTGATAAAAATAAGTGCCGATCCTTGTGCAGCTGTGGACAGAAGTTCACAAACACTCTTCATCAGCATGGAGAGTCATATTGATTTGGGGTTTCAATGATTTATTTGAACCGTTTTTAATTAAGCTAGTAGTTTTCCTGACATAGAATCATGGGGAATATAAGTTCAGAAAATGCTGAGATTTTATCCTTCTTTATCCACTGCATCTCTCCTGCTGGAGCGCTCAGTTGTCTCAATTTCACCGCTGAATTTTTCTGAACTGAATTTGGAGATATTTATACTTCACAGTCCTAGCATGTCTGCTAGTAGCAGGCGATGCTACCGTCACTGTTTTTAGGTTTAAAACCTTGACTTTTTCAAACATCATTCTAGCTGCTATGACCAAAGAAATGAATCATTGGGTCTTTTCGTCATAACTTTTCGCAATAATAGATTGAATTTTCAATATGGAAAAGTGGTAATTTTAGTCAAGTCTGAAGGTTTTCACTTTGGAGTAAGTTTAAGATGACGTACCCAAATTTTTAATAATTTTACATCAAAATCTTCTCAATCATTAACATTTTCTGTTTTAATATGAAGATAATTTTGTTGTTAAATAACTTAAATTCTTTAGTGAGTGCTGTGCTGTGTGTCGTTAACACGCAACTTAAACCAACTAAATTCTTTCTTCCTCCAAACATCTGTTAATTAAGGTGATTAGATCCCAGGCATATCGCTGCGATTCATTTATTCTACTGCAGTTATCTTTGTTATGTGTATCATTTATCCAGTTACTTTATGTGGAGCCGGGAAATCTAAACCGGCTCGGAATGGTAATGACCTAATTAGAATAAATACTTGAAAAGATTCCCAACAAATGAGATTTCAAAAAATGTTCATTAGGAACGAAGATAATTTAAATAATTGGAGAAAAAGAAAGAGAGGGGGAGATAAAAAAAAACAGTTCAGCAAATAAGTAATGCTTTACATAGAGAGGAAAAATGTTAATAAACGCCAATGTCAGACACTTACCCCCGGATAAAGCACGGTGAAAGAAAACACATAAGATCCCAATTAGATAGTCTTTACTTGTGCAGTTGGGAAGATGTGTCTCCTCTGCTTGTTCCCTTTTGGCCCTTCCCTGAATTCTATCTCCCGCGGCCCTCGGGTCAGAGTAATGACGGTGATAAAATGTCATGATGAGAACCGAAAAATGTCATTCTTGTTAGTATGGAGACGTGACTTGAAACGTAATTCCTGTTTTAGCTGCGGCTCTCCCAGTTCAGCGGCACACACGTAGCACTCTGACCTATTTCAGCAGAAATAACAGCCCCAAAACAAACCTGCTTAACGTGGCTGCGGCTGCTCTTCCCAAACACAAGGCGCTGACGATGTTTACGCTCAAGCGCGCGCGTACACGTGCACGAGTCGCGTCGATTAACGTGCGAGATGAAAAACGCGGCGCGCGAGACCCGGTTCCTGTCACCTTCCCCCGGTGGAGTGTAAGGACGAAATAATAAGAATAAGAATAATAAGAATTGGCTTTTTGGTGACAATTATTGGAGAAATGGATGTTTAAGGTAAGAACGCAGTTCGTATTAGTGGAAAAATTGGCCTGAAAATATGTTAAACAACTCCATCTTTGTTGTGACATCACTCAGTTATGTTCTGTTTTCAAGAAAGAAAAGTGTCCATTTTAATGTCTACCTCTTTTTTTGGTTTTTGTTGTTCATTTTCTTATCTTATTGTTGTTTTTGTGTTGTTTTATAGATTGGTAATTCTGTCTGCCTGTAATGTTTGTTTAGTATGCACTAACTGGTGAATTACCCCCCTAAAAAATCTATTTTACTCATGTATATAATTTACTAAAAGTGTTCATAAAAATAAGTATAAAAAAATAAAAAAATACACAACCTAAAGATTAATATTAAAACAATAATCAAGAAATTTTTTTTTTACTTATTATATTATCAAATAATAATTTTGTCCTATGGTTTGTAAGGAAGACTAACTGTGGCAGGTCCGAGATTTTTAATAATGAAATAAGGTGGAACTTAAAAGAGGGAAACTTCAGGAAGAGCAGATCGTTTAACACAGGAAGAATAACTGAAGGGTCCTGCAAGGAGCAATGAAAGACCAGGAGCTTAACTACTGAGAGACGAACCAGCTGAGCTCATCAGAGGAGATGTGGAACAGCTGTGGCAGAATGAACGCAGGGAACGAGGAAGAGAGCTGAATGACTCAAAGGGAGTTGAAATAAGACAAACCAAGGAATACGATTAGAACAGATCTACGTAAATCCAAAAAGTACAAAGAATAGAAGACAGGAATAAACTAAGAAAGAAACACCTTTCAGCAATGAACACAGAGAAATGAACAGAATGTGGCAGCATATATCTATCTATAAACATAAATGAACAAGAAAATCATACAGTTACAAGTGACAACCAACGATCTTAACACATTCTGCTGCTACCATTGTTGCAGTACAATATTTAAAGGGGCAGTATAATTTAAAATCAATTTTTTTAGGTTTACCTTATGCTATAATACCTGGAGTGTTGCTTTGATTCTTTCATGCATGTTTGAGAAACCCTTTAATCTCCCATGGCAACCAGTCAGCTGTGCAAAACGCCTGGGTGGGCTTAGCTCCGCCCCACTCAGCTCCTTCAGACTAGCCAGCAGAAATTAGCAAACACCTGGTGTTACTCCACATTCGCTGAGCTCATTATAGCAGCTACTTCTCAGAGCAACGCTGGTAAAAACATTGTTAAAGGGTTAATAGAGGAGCCATGTTGTGATGACTTCCTGAAGGCTGAGTTTCAGAAAGAGCAGGAGTTTTTAAAGAGACAGAAGCCCAAATTCATAGCATTAAATTACAAAGTCATATTTCTTTTAAAGTCATGTATTTGATATGTATAGTATTTTTTATAACAATTGAAGGCAGCAGAGTTACTTGATTGTGCTATAAAATGGCACTATGTGCCTGGAAGATGCTGCTCCTTTAATATTTGATACAGAGACATGCCTACTGTCCTACAGTCCTCCTGCAAAAACCTCCTCTGTAAATTTTCTACAGAAAAGTCTGTAAGTATTTCACTTAAACTCAGACAGGATTTTGCAGTGCCAGACGTCTGGAGCTGCGGCTTCATGGGGAAATATTGTGTTTGGAGAAGGACCTTGGTTTCTGAGATACGAATCACTTTAATGCTCTCTGTTATTTCAACCCAGAATCATGAGGCTGGATTCATAAAAACACGCCGCTCCAACTGTGATTGCAATTATTGCTGTCGCGCTTACATTAGCTCACCTACATAAGCTCGTGCCACTACCTCAGCCAGCTGTTAGGCACTGGGAAGTTTCATAGCAACAGAGACGGGGAGCATCGCTGCATCATTAGTGGCTCACACACACACGGATGTGTGCTATATTCCTGCTTCATGTCACCAAGACCTGGAATACACGCTTCAACTAGCCACTGCAGGATGGAGGCACCCAGGAAGCCTACAAGGACAAAAAAAAAAAAAAAACTTTTTGGTGTGCTCCTCTTTCCAGGCAAACAATAAGAAGAATATATTTTAACATGCTACAATAATTTGTTACTGAAGCCATGTGAACAGATTTCAACATGAACTCGCTCATCTTCTGTGTTCAGCATGTTGTGTGAAGCTAAGCTAGTCTTACCTGTAAAGACATCCTGCGTGGGCTGATTTTCTGTGACTAATATTCACTGACTCCTGTGGAATACTGATAAGCTGGACTTAGCCCACTCTAAGAAAAAAAAAAAAATACATATTTAACTGTCCAAACCTGCTTTTTTTCCCCTCCATCGCCTAACTTGAAGTGTTTCCATACGTTAGAGGACTTTTAAATACTTTTAAACACTTTAGAGTCATGCTCATTAGGGATTAATCAGATGCTCTGGTTGCCATGACAAGCTTAAAATGCTAAGACTGATCAAAGCTACCAAGTCACAAGTTCTCAAATTAATTTGTGACCTGTCAAACAGCTGTTCTTTATGTGAATAGCGATTAGTTTTAAAACATTTCGCCTTCATTGACAATTTGAAATAATTGAGTCCAGTTGGACCACTCTGAAGTGTTTTAGATTTTTATTTTGTTTTTTAAAGGCAGAACTATTTACTGAAGCTAGAATTCAAATCCTAACCTCAGCATTATCCAAGAGGTGAGGATAAAACTCTAGAGAAATGTAGCATCGCCAAGTAAATATAGAGCTAGTATCGCCAATACCAATTCCGATACCGATACTTTTTCCTTGAAATGTCATTAACATTGAGTAGTTTGGTTATTTGACTTCAGTTAGTTGATTGTGATTATAAAAAAAATATATAGGACAAAGATTTTAGGCAAACAAAACACTTTTATACATTACCTACAATATAACACAGTGTGGGAGAATATAAATACAATAATTCCCCTTTAAATTTTCTTCTACACATAATTATTTCTAGAACCGAGTCTGACTGTAATCTGCATGCAACTTAAATATGAACACTAATAATTTTCCTTCAATAGTTGCAACACAAAAGGGCTACTACATCCAGCCATGTTTATATTTCAGGCTAGAAATATAATATATATCTTGACATAAGTGTATATTTTTGAGTGATTTTTTTCCAGCTGCCTGAGTAGATAATAATAGTTTAATTGGTGCGCTAAATTTGCACCTCGATCACAGATTACCCTGTGAAAGCAAAGAGAGAGAGAGAGAGAGAGATGTGCTGTTTACTCAGACGGTGTTGGAGCGAAGCTGCACTTATGGGGGAATTAAAACAGATTGTGTTTGAAAGAAAGCAGAAGTTTTGAGTGCAAACATGACAAAGGTATGAAATCCTGCTCTCATATCGAAAACGTAATCACTTGACATTTGGCGTTTAAATTCCGGCTTGAGGAAAATCCAGTCATTTGCTGGACATATGGAGCAGAAAGTGCAAACAAAAGTTTTGATCTCATCATCCCCGTATTAATCCGATGACGATATTCACCTTTAGATTGACAGAATGGATAATTAGATCGAGTCAGTGCATCAGAGCCACTATGAGCAGACAAATCTTACACGTGTGACAAAAGTCCAATTCCTTGTGTCAGGCCAACACTTAAAGGTGCGTAATGAGTTTTACAGGAACGTTGTGCCATTTAACAACACAATCACACATTTATGTTACCTTCAGTGGTTGTAACAGATGCTGCATATGTCAAACATGACTTCGAAGAATTTTGACCTCATGAAATTGGGCCTCTGTCTCTTTAAGAAGCTCCTAATCTTTTGGACACTCCGCCCTCAGGAAGTCATCGCAACAATGTCCCTCATTTTGCCGTTAACAGCCGTTCTTAACCCTTGTGTTTAGAAATGGGGTCCAACCGACCCCACACACGTAAAACTTGTATCGTTTGCCTCAGTCCTTGCACGCACAAGGGTTAAGAGCGCTGGACTGAGAAATGGTTTGCATGATGAGCTCAGCAGACACGCAGGTCCACCAGGTGTTTGCTAATTGTTGCTGCCGCTAGTCTAGAGGAGCTGAGTGGCGGAAGCATGGGGCGGGGGTGCTCTGTGAGGCAAAAGATCAGCCAGAGGCTGCAGCTCCAAAGAGGAGCTTTGTGTTAATAGGCGTCACTTGGTGAGACGAAACATTTAGTCACATTTTACAAATGGTTGCCATGGAAGATTAAAAGATTTCTCAAACGTGCACAAAAGATTCAAACAACACTCCATGTATGTTTTTGATGAGGGACTGATGTCATAACATGATAAAAATCTAAAAAATAAATAAAGGTTGATTTTACATAACACCGCCCTTATTAAATGCAGGTCTGTTGGAACAGGGACCCATCAAAAGTGGCGGCTCTCAAAGTACAAAGCAGGGCCCCCCCTATTTTAGAGATCCTATGAATTATTGTTTAGAAAAAGAGGAGAGACACCAGACTCAACGATACAGATGAGCTGAAGGCAGCTGTCAAAGCAATCTGGACTTCCACCTCAGCAGAACCACGAGCCGATCACATTCGTGCCACGCCGCGTTGATGCAGGCGTTCATGCAAAAGGAGACCCAAACAAGTATTTCGGCGTAGAAGTTAACATACTTTCTGCTAGGGCCGTAACGATTCCTCAAATGATTAGAGTACCTGGATTATTAAAACCCTCGAGGAAAATTTATCTGCGTTCCAGTCGGATCATTATTTGTGTTGGGCAGCGCGCTCACTTGTTGCTATGTGCTAGCAGCAGAGCGGCAAACCGTCCGGGTTTTTGTGTGGGACCAATAAGCGTTTTTAAATGGACTGACGCCATTCTTGGAGTACAACAGCTTTTCTCCACCAGTGGCGTATGTATGAGAGAGAGAGAGCGAGAGACACTGAATTTCCATGTAATAATCAAAACTTATAAGTATTAAAGGACTTAAGTGTTAAGTGTGATACATCTATTGGTTACATGAGTTTCTCTCTTTAGTCGTACCTTAACTGGTGACGTGTGGGAAGCCGTGCAGGTCGCTGCGTTCGGCTGACGCTATTCAGACGAAGAGGCCTCTAAAGCGAGGTCTGGCTCACTGGACCAGCCTTTCTCAGACGCACATTTATCACAGTGAAAAATATTGGTTTTAGTTATAAGGACATATCAGGGAGCAACATGACAAGTGGAGAACAGAGTCTGTTTATTATGCTTTATTGATTTTAAGCATAATAAATGAAACTGCTACTGCAACATGACAAAAACAGCATATGGTCAATACTTAGAGGCCCTTCCATGAAACCACAAAGTGCTTTTTCAGATGAGTTTGTGTATTAAGACGCGCCGAGGCTCCATGTGGGTCGACTCCTTTTATTTACTAAGCCTTTATTGACTGTTATTTGCTGCACAACAGTATCAACCGATTTTTTTGTAGTTTAAAAGTGGAAATAATAATAATAAAAAATTATATTTTCTCTTAGGAATATAATAATAAGGACCTGAATTTGTGCCACGTGGAATTGGCAAAAACCAAACTTGTCTGATAAAATCGTTAAGATTAAATTCGCTTGAAAAGGTGCAGCATGAAAACACTGTAAAGCATGCATGACTGTGATTTCTCTGTACAAACTATGAAACGATACTGAACAACAGAAACAGATATTTTTGTGCCACAGGCAGCCATTATTTACGTTGCTGTAAAACTGAGTTAGCATTGTGTGACATAATAGCTCAGTGTGGGTTCATTTTGAGGCTTTAGTGACAGACTTTAAGGTATAGAATAACTATGTTACCTTAAATCTTAGCTAAAAGCTGCAGTATGTAATTTATTTTACAATTGTTTTTTTTAGACATTTGCTAAAACGGTGACCATTTTATAACAGTTTAATATGAGACAGATGATCTGTGAAAAGGTTGAGCTCCTCCTCGTTCTTTGAGCCATTATTGCCGTCTGAAGAAAAACAACCAATCAGAGCAAATAGGAGGGGCTTAGCAACTAAACAAGCATGATTGACAGCGCTAAGACCCACCTCCTGGCTCTGATTGGTTGTTTCTAGTTAGCACTGGGAGAAGGCAGAAGAGCTTGATTTATTTCCCCCAGATTATCTGTCTCATAACATACAGAGAGACATGGTGATGCATTTTCATTAAAAATATATTTTTTATAAGCTTTACAAACTGCAGCTTTAACTCTCAGATTTCCAAAAGACTGCCGGCATTCACAAACCCACTGTGTTCGAGAACAGAGGTTAAACTGGAAAAAAAAAAAAAAAAAAAAAACAAGGCAACTTTGAGACTTCTTCCTTTAGTTACCACTTCAACACAGAAAAGTTGGTTCCTTGGCTTTGTTGTTAGCGCTCAGGTACGGTGCATTTACTGACCGGAACAATATTGAATTTTTAACTTTCTAAGCCCCCGATGCTCGGTCAGGCCAGTCAAGCATAAAATCAACCATTTCCAGTCACTAGCCAATTTTGCATTGCAGCGCTACTTTCTTTCTGCTCTATTCAAACTTTTTCCCTTATTCTAGAAGAATTCATGGACGTCCTTTTTTTTCTTTTACATTTTGGTCATAACACAACTAAAACTAATTTTAAATGTCGATTTAACAAAACAATTTCAGAAAATACAAATTTTTAACTCATGACCTCAACATATAAGGAGAATAAATGGCTGATTCATAGACAGACAGTAAGTTAGCAACAGCTTGACATTCAGACTGGAGAAAAGCAAAACTTTTAATATCTCAATTCTGTGTTGGGATTCACTCAAATCATCTCACGTTTTCACAGACATCTAAACATTTCCATTACATTTACACATTCCCATCTTTTTTCCCCAAGTTAAGTGTTCCCTTTTTAAAATAAATAAATACACATTATAGCCCAACATGAACTCGAAGCTAAATGAGCTCAATTTAAAAGCTGTTAGCTAGCCTCCTACCCATGCGGATGTCCGCCGCGTTTTAAATTCCGGTGATCCACGTCAGGGCTGAACAGCCGAGACGTTCAGCCAGCGCTGCCTGTGGAAAGTGCAGAAACGCCGTTTGTGTCGTCGACTGCGCCGAGGAAATTGTTGGCAGAGAGAAGCACCTCCTAAACGCCAAGCTCTTGGATGGCGGCAAGCTGCAAAATATGCAGGTTTTTATTTATTTATTTTTTATCTCCAAATTGTAGCTATCAAAGCTGTTTTCATAGATTTGCGTCTCAAAGATATGTCTGTCACAGCTTCTCTGACATTGATGCACTTTTTATTGAGTGTCATTTGTTGTGGTGGGTTTTTTTTTCTCATCTTGACATAAGAATCGTTTATTTAGAGGATGAGCAGAGGTGGGAAAAAAAAAAAAAAGTAATTTCCATAACATAACCCACAAAACTAACACTTGACCCGTGTGAGCAGAGGAGTGACACAGGGGAACAATAGATGAAAAAAATGTAAATAAAAGAATGTCTCATGTATCTCCGATGGACTTGTATAACCTATTTGATAGGTTTACACAATAGGTAACACTTTAAAACAGCAGTAGTGCAAAAAAAAAAAAATTCTGTTATTTTACCAGGAAATTCATAGGAATAGCAGTAACACGTAACAGCAAGCTACTCACAATATTAAAACTTCATATTTCTCATCATATCCAAAAATTGTGAGGCAGAATTTTGTATAGATTGCATAAAAAAAAAAGAAAAAAAAAAGGTCATTTTCGTCTTGTCCACCGGGATTAACATCCGGTTATTGATCACGCGACTTGTGCGATGCGAAAAAAGTGTTTCCATTGGACTTTTGCAAAACGATAAACCACTTAAAAGTGTCGCCAAAACTTTTCGTCAAAAAAATGTGTTTTGTTTTTATTTTTCAAAACTGGCATATTTCCATTAACAAGCGAATAATGGAAAGATGGCATTATTGGCATGTTTCCAATATATTTATTTTCAGAATCCTGATTCGTGTAATTCCATGGTCAATGCGAACGCAGCTTTAGCCTCTCATGTTCACGCCACTCAGAGGAAGCGGGCCGTTTCACTTACAAACTGAGTCAAAAGAAGCCCTTCCTCTTGTCCCGGGATTTATTCAATGGATAAAAAGAGGGCCACTGTTAATGACTGCTGCAGACCCACTGCGGTTGATGCCAAATTCATGAGCTTAATACACAGATTAAAAATCTCCAAGGCAAGAGACTGTTAGAAACTCAGCATGCAATTAGCGAAGAATAACAATGCCATGTGGTGTGTAATTAGCAACGGGGATCAACCTCTTTCCCACTTATTATGGCACACTGACCTCGACACGTTCCGTGAAAGTCAATTTAGGGCTGAAAACCCGGCTGCACCGCCAGAAAGGCTATGCAAATTTTAAGGGCTGTCTGACCTCTGGAGCCCCTGACCGGCAGAGATGCTAATAAAATGTCAGCTAAAAGAAGAAAGGATATTAATGTGTTTGTGTTTAGAAGGGTTTCTCTAATAAAACTAGTTTAATTGCTCATCCCTGGCTTAGCTTTCAAATGAAAACATTTTTTTGACTCTTCTGAAGAACATTGGTCGCGTTTCCCCTAAATAACACATTAGCCGGTGGTGGTGCTGCAAATTCGCTTTGATATGAACTTCTTCATGGCTCAGACTTGGAAAAAAAAAGCCTTCATTTCACAGGTCAGGGATAAAGTTATGGACATCGACATGTTGCAGAGTTCTGCTCAATGCAGCGCCTGGAAACAGAGCACAGTGTACTAGCAAACCTACAAAGACATGGATCCCCATTGAAGTAACTCTGGAGGAAGACTGCTGGTGAAACCTTTGCTGAGGGAAAGCCTTAAAAAGCTGCCTTTCTGGTCTGCATGTAAAATACCACCAGATGTCACAGCAAGCTAACATCGGACATCACCATCCGTCATGCTTTTCCTTTGGCAGAGACACGGACGCTGGTCTGATTTGATGGAATTTGATGAATTGTTTTAGATCAAAGTACGGTACCATGTGTGAGAATGGCGCAGTCAAAGTCCGAGTGTAAGTCCAACTAACAGATGCCATCTACTTTGCAAGAAGAATGGATAGAAGAAGAAGAATTTGGCTCGTGACGTGCAACGCTGGCAGACTTTCAACGATAACTCAAGTTTATGTGTAGCTCACGTTTCAGCGATAAGGCTTCACACGACAAAACCATCAGTCACTATTTGTGAAACAAACAAACTTTACATTTTGTCAAATGTTACCATCCAACTCATGAATACACGTCAACTATGTTCATCATTATTCCATTCACAACTAATTGAAGGCAAACCGAAACAAATGGGGTTTTTAACCTTGATTTAAAGGAGCCTCAGTGTTTTGGCAGGTTTGCAGTTTTCTGGATTTACTCCAATATGCTCAATATTTAAATATAGTTCCAAGATGTCTCGATTTGCACCGAACATCTGATTGTTTTGTATGCTTTGTCTTCCATTTGACAATTTATTCACCGTTTTGTGTCGAATCCTGTGAGAATACATTGACGTTTGTGCCTTGTTTGTTGACAAAATGCAAAAAAAAAATCCTCACGCCATAACGCCTCGGTGAGATGCTGCTTTCTGTGCACATCTGCACGCTGTATGTGTACGTTTACCTCAAGAAAATCATTTTTATACCTTTAACCAAACGTTGAGAGGCTTCATAGCAAATGGGAAACAGGGCGCGAGGTCTAGCCTTCATCAACACAGACATAATACAATATACATTAGCCATCGCCCATCTCAAACTGTATCAAGTGTACTCTCCTCTCAGGGGCATGATGGCATGATGATGATGAATACTGGCAGCGGTGTCACACCAAGTGCAACTCTCAATCTCTCTGCTAGACATACACCATAAAAAAATTATGAGAAAGTTAGCTGACACAACCAATCCATCTAAAGTATACATTTGGTGGTTATTGTTAGCACACGGTCCGGTTTGCTGAAGTAACGGATTCCACTTTCAAGGATTTTTTTTTAAATTTTTTTTATGAGTTGTATTGAGCTTAAGGGATACAAGGACCAATAGTGCTAATGTCAAACTGTGACAAATCAAAGAAATTCACAGCATCATGTAGAATTGAAAAGTTAGCAGACGCATCCAAGCTTTTTTTTTTTTTTGTGTCTTCTCAAACCGATTTCTGTTCACACTTCGCTGGTTTCAGCTGCAGGTTTCTTCCTGCTACAGGGGGAGTTTTTCCTCTCCACTGTCGCTACACGCATGCTATGTTTGAGGGATTGATGCAAAGTCAGTGACGCTGCAAGGGCCTGCTGGGTTTCCTTAGAAAACTTTGTAACTATTTGAATAATAAAACAAACTTTACTGCTTTGTTCAGTATCTGGGATCCATGAGGAATGTGATTGGAATATGTCTGTATGATTGGACTGAATTAACTTTGCTATGAGACGTCATGTGTTGGGTTAAAAGTCGGGACAGGGTTTTAAAGCTGCAGTATGCAAATTTATGTTTTTACATACTTGTTAAAATTATTATTATGTCGTAACAGTCTATATAAGACAGATGATGTAAGAATTTTTATTGTTTTTACCTCCACTGCCTATTCCCAGTACAAACTGCAGGAATACATCACTCACTTAGAAACAACCAATCAGAGGCAGGAGGAGGGGCTTAGCGCTGTCAATCACTCATGCTCACCACAACGTAGCCTGCCACCAAAGCTCAGGCCACGTAGCATAGCAATCAATGACCACAAATCAACAGTTTTCCTGTAATGCCGAGTTGTTTTTCCACCATAAGCACATTGAGCAGCAAACAGGAGGTTGATTGACAGCGCAAAGACTCTACTCTTGGCTCTGATTGGCTGTTTTTGACCGGGAGCTGTGCATTTTTTGCAGACAGCAATAGTAAAACTGGGCAGAGGTGGAGGAGCTCGAGTTTTTTCCTCAGATTGTCTCACATTATTGTGACAAATATGGAAAAAACATTCTTGTAAAAGTTGTGCACTGCAGCTTTAATGTGTTAATTATCATAATAAATTACATAGCTTTTATGTAAAGGGAATTAGTTGATTTTTTAAATTTTATTTATTTTTATTTTTTTTTACATACAAAAATGCCAAAGCAGAACCTCTGCCTGGTACTGCGTTTCCAGTACGCCCGTAAGTCTTGACGCAAACAGAGACTGATGATAAAGCAGCTTTTCTTTCCCCACTGGGACGCTGGAAACGACTATTACTGTTTGTCTAGGTTTGGTCTCCCCTGGTTTCCTGCAGCATGATGTAGGTTTCTGAACATTCTTAGAGCCTTTGCTAACCCCGTGTCAGGGTCAGCCATGTCTCTCAGAGTGAGAAATGACAACAAAATGACATCCTGAGCTGCTGACTTAAAGCTGTTTGCTCTTAGCTTACTGCCACTCTTCCAGAAAAATCTGTTTTTCATTGACCACAAAGGGTTTTGTTTGTAGAAAGACCAGCATCTAAGTGCAGCACACTCAAAACAGCCACAGAGACTGACATTCCACACAAGCTCACACACACACACACACGCACACACGCACACCCACGCACACACACACACACACACACACACACACACACACACCCGCTGCTGCTGTATCAGTCTTAATTAAACTTCCTCCCTTACAGTGCCTCCGAGATTAAAAAGTCTCAGGGACGGATTTAACCCTCACCTTGAACAAAGGGCAGTTTTCAGGTGAGGACAGAGACAGGACTCTTCTGTCAAATCCCCTGGTTCCAGCCAGCTGGAGGATTAGACTCCTAATGTTAATGAGGTAACGGCACCCTGCGCTCCCAGCAGCCAGCGCTCCCCTCTGCTCCGTCCTGGGAAACCTCACGGCTATTCAGAAATGCATTAAAAGTAAAAAAATAAATAAATAAAAGTAAAAAAAATGCCACTTTGCTCATAAAACTTCTCATTGACTTTGAGAATGTTTGCAAGGAAAAAAAATATATATAGCATAACTGCGGTAAAACTACAAAGCTCTAGCACGTCTGATTGACCCTGGATAGCCGTCGCTGACTTTGTTACGTCTGGTGGCTTATTTTATGAAGACACGTGGGTTGCAAACATCCCTACTGTTTAATATCTGACCTGTGAAAGAAAAATTTGGAGAGCATAATGAAATATTTTGTGAATTTAAATTCAAAGGTTTCCAGAACTGTCATTTGCACTGTGTGGGTCAAATGTTTTGGATTTCCTTCCACAAGTTTCTCAAAATGGTAATTTTGGTTCATTTCACCAATTTATTCCCAAATTTTAACTTTTTGGTGTAAAGATGCTGCTGCTCCTGTATTTCTTTCTCAGGCTTGCAAATGTCCTAATTTTTCCTCCTATGGTAACAATTGGACACTTTGGCCAAAAACTTCGATTTTCATTTTTGTTCTTAGAACTATGCAAGTATGCACTGCTATTTATTTATTTATTTATTTATTTATTTTTTATCTTGGCCAATAAATTGGTAGTTGCCTGAAGTTTTTCTGAAATTCAATCTTAAGTTTAATAAAGTGAAGCATCAGGGACCTGGTGCTTTAAAAATTGTTCAAATTTTATATTTAAAAAAAAAAGTACTTCAGTCAGAGTTTGATCCTTTTTTGTGACAACAGTAAACTATGTGAACAAGAGGAAGCTTTCTTATAATTTAGCTATGTTTGAACATGATATTTGTCAGGAGAGAGCAGGTGAAAATGAAACATTAAGAATAGTCACACAGCAAATTGCAAATATCCTGAAATGGTAAAATTATTATGAAAATTAACATGTGATCTAATTATTCAACAAACTAAACATTTTTTTTAGAATTCACATTTTGTATTTTTGTTAATTTGATTTATCTTTTGCAGTTAAATCCAAAGTTATGCATATCCCTGGAATGAAATACTCTGTGTTTGTGTTTGTAATCATGTAGAGCACTTTGAAATGCCGTGCTGCTGAAATGTGCTATCCAAATAAAATTAGATTGATCGACTGGTTAATTTCACCTTTCCACAAACTGGCTGCAATACGCCATTATTGATAAAAGAACCTCAGTTTAAAAAAATCTGAGCAACACCTTTAAATCAACTTCAAATCTTTTGCATGTATACTGCCCACACAAAGTGCCTTATAGTGGAAACACGTGCACAGATTGCAATTTTGGGTTACATGGTTTGTCCAGAGGCACATTAGATTGTGGCACTTAAAGCATAAACATGGATTTTATTGCACACTTTCAATCCAACAATTATTTTTGGTCTCTACAAATCATTCGCATTTTAAAGGGGGAGAATTATGTATTTTCAATCACATGAACATGTCACCTTCAGTTCTTATAAAAATCCTGTATATCATACATGACTTAAAAGAAATTTGACTTTGTAATTTAACGGTTTGATATCGGGCCTCTGTCTCTTTAAGAAGCTCCTGCTGTTTCTGAAACTCCGCCTTCATGAAGTCATCACGACATGGCTCCTCTATTAACCTTTCAGCAAAGTTTTCACCAACGTTTCACTGAGAAGTGGCTCCTATATTGAGCCCAGCTGACGCCTGTTCCTGTAGGTGTTTGCTAATTGGTTCTGGCTAGTCTGCAGGAGCTGTTGCCAGTAAGGGCTGCTCTGTGAGGTCGAAGCTCAGAAGCTTGTAAAGTGCAGCTCTGAGGAGGCGGGGCTAGGTCCACCCAGGCATTTTGCACAGCTGAATGGTTGCCATGGAGATTAAAGGATTTCTCAAACATGCATGAAAGAATCAAAGTAACTTTCCAGGTATGTTTTTGATGAAGGAATAACATTATAACGTGATGTGAAGCTCAAACAATGATTGATTTTACATAACAGTGCCTCTTTAAAACAGTACTATGTTCTGGCTGCTGTTGATTTTTAAGCTTCATAAATGACCAGAGACTGACTTTAAATTTATATATACATGTTGGATAAAGTTTCTCCATTTCCTTTAACTTTTTCTTGTATTTTTCTCTTAGTTCTTCCCTAAATTCTTGACCATCTGCGATTTTCATCTTTTTTTATTTTTTATTTTGGTATCTTTGTAAGAGTTGTTGGCAAAATTTTGCCATGGGCTAAAGTAATTAACAAAACGCCACATACTAATATTGTTTAGCATTCAACCCTGTGGTTTGCTGCTGGGTAAACACAGCAGAAGAAAAGAATGTGACCTTGTCTGGCAAAGAGCCCATCTGAATGAAGCTTTGCTGCAAAGTGACTCATCTAAATTTTAGAGTTGGTGCTAAGCTGTCTCATACCGATCGAGTGCTGGACTATATGCGTTATATACAGTATGTGTATTAGTCTCCTTGACCGGATTTAAATACCTTTATCGGCAAAGCTGAAGAGTTAAAAGTCTTTAACCTCGTTAACACGTCCATATGGTGTCGTTGTACCCCAGAGTACCATTTTTTCCACTTCAAAAATGCATTTCGACGTGTAAATTCACACAGTTGAGGTTTCCCAGTGCACATATGTATGCAGTTACTCGGATCAGTTATAAACCCTTTAGGGTATGTAGTATTTTGGATTGGATGACGCCTTTAGATCATTTCAGGTTGGAGAGTCGGGGAGATAATTTCAAACATTTGTTACGCTGTTTGAGTTTTCCTTAAGCAGTTTTTACCGTAGGAACGTGGCCACTTCTTCAAGGGATGATGGCCCCATCTGAGAGGACTGAGTAAGAACACTAAACCACAAAATAATAAGCTGATTTACATACTTTACTTGTCAGTGGTCAAAGTATGATGATGTCTGAACAGAACAGAAAGCTTTCTGTAAAAGTTTCTTCACCCCTTGGACTTGAAAGGCCAACGTCTTTCAATGGGATTTATGTTGTGGATTATAACACTTTTTATGGCTGAACAGAAGCAAAATTATTTTTCTAGCATCAAAACAGCTTCACCTATTACAGCTAGACACCAGCTATCAGGTCTGACACCTGGGAGAAACCCCCAGAGTCGTATAAAGACAGTTACAAAGTCAGTCTTCAATCACCTGAAGAACATTTCCAGGGTTAAAGGACATAATGTTCCAGCAAGATCTAGAGAAATTCATCCATACGTTTATCTTTAGTCGCACTGATTACTAAAAATAAATAAGATCAGTTGATCCAAAACCGTTGCTGCTCACGTTCTCACAGAAACCAGGAAATAGAGAACATCACGATGGTTCAGATCTTCTTCCATTGGCTCCCTGTCTGAGTGAGATGGTTTTATACCTGACCGCTTGGCTTTGTTGAGACAGTTTGAGGCAAAAGTAATACGGAAATAAACAAATTCACACAAAAATATATAACCCAAAATAACATCTATCCATGCATTTTCTAACACCCTTGTCCCTTTGTGGGGTCGGGGGTTGTTGGTGCCTCTCCAGCTAGCATTCTGGGCGAGAGGCGGGGTCACTCTGGACAGGTCGCCAATCTGTCACAGACCCAAAATAACAAACTGAGACAATTTTATCAGAAAGACAAAGATGATTTGGGGGTTAGTTATACTTTAAGCTCTTCAGTCTGTATTGTTCTCCACTGACTCTTTCCGTTTTCCCATTTTCTGTTATGTTTTCAGAGAAAATCCCAGTTACTTAGTCTACGACTAAGTAAGACTCTCAGACTTACTCTACTTATACGGAACTCAAAATACAAAAAATAAGGGCTACTTCCAAACAATGTGAAGGGAATTGTTTTGTTTTAGTAAAACTAAAAACGGGGATCTTTTTCCCTCCTACAATACCTTCAATGTACAACAACGTATTTGAAGAACGGTCTGGGAAAAACGGCTACCTCCTTCAAATAGCTCCGACTACTTGGTGGTGATTGTTGATTTGGTAAAGTCTCTCTCTGGAACAGAGCGGAGAGTGATGTTCACCCTAATGATTGCCATGTAGAAGCAGAGGGACTGAACTAAAAAAAAACCCAATGCGGACCAGGACTCCATGTTGCTGCATCGTCTTCTCTCATTAACCCTCCTCTCGTCCCGGCTGACCAAGTTTGACACTTTCTCATTTTCCGAGACCGTTTCGAAGTTTTGTCTGATGAAATTTAACTAGAACAATGACTGCACACCCCTCTGCTGTGTCTGCGCCACCAATAAGACTAAATGACATGACGTCGACCGAACCCATGAAACTCCCGTGCAATAAAAGCGCAGAGGAACGTTTAGGAAAATCGATGTGAGGCACTCGTGCTGGATGAGAGCCCCGGCCTCTTCTTCTGGGGGTTCATGCAGACAAGGTAGGAAAAAGAAAAAAGTTGTGTTGAAGGTCAACTGCATAATTTAGGAGTTTTCCTGAATCGCTGTTTGATGGCATCTAACCACGGTTGAATATCAATTCCATGTCAGTAGATGATAGAAAATACTAATTTTTGTTGTTTTACAACTGACATTAATTTTTTTTCAAGTTCATGGTTTAAAAAATTTGATGTTTCATGTTAACATTTAACATGACATAATAGCCAAGCGACTAATTTGAATCCAGAGTCTCATTGGCAGGTTGATGAATATGATGTTTAATACCAAGACAGAAAAGCCGCCTCAGGCTACTGCATGCAAAAATCTTTTCATAAGAAGGCAATTAAACAGTTGTTTGCAATTTGCAGTCTATAACGGTTCAATAATTTTCACTTTCAGTTGATAAGATTAGCAAAACGGCACTAAAGAGAGTTGTTTACAGTGAAGCCAGGTTATACTAACATTAGCATTAGGCTGCTAGGACACTGTAAGGAACAAATCTACTGCGTAGTTTTCACATGCTAAATGGACCCAGGGGTTTTGTTTGGTAGCAGAGCGACGTGAAAGTTTAAAAAACAAGAACATGCAACAACCAAGAACCAACAAGAGACCAGCCAGAAACAAAAGCTGAGGTAGGAACTTAAATGTCGTAGCAAACAGATGAGTAGGATGACTGATGAAGTAACACTGTCAGGAATGGTGTAGTTGGTGGTGAGGAGAGACGCTGAGACCCAGGTATGTTGGTGATAATGCAGAGTTTTAATGAAAAAAGTGGCTCGAACAGTTCAAATCAGGCAGCACGGCAAGGAACAAAGCACACGGCTAATACCAGTAGCACATGACAAGAAGACTGAACTATGAGCTGAGCTAACCGGGACTTCACAGTTCCACCGGAGAGCTATGACGACTACTGAGACAAGCTTAGACAACAGGTGGGTTTAAATACAGGGAGGGTAATCAGGTAAGCAGACACACCTGGGGAGCAATCAACAGGGAAGACAGACTCACAGGGGAAAATGAACTAAAACACAGAAAAACCTCAAAAATAACTACACAGAAAACACAGATCATAACAAACACAGGTGAAAAACATCAGCTAGATTAACAGGAGCAAAACGGCTGCAGTGTTTTCCTAAACCTCGTCTTCAAGGCACACTGCCTTTAGGCGTTTCATCGCTTCGGCCCAGTTGATGGCAATTGACTGATTATCATCTTTATCAGGTGTGTATAGATAAAGCAGAGCAGCATTTAAAACATGCAGGGCAGCGCGCCTTGAGGACCAGAGCTGAGCTACAGGGCTGAAGCAGACCTTACAGCGATCAAGAGTAAATACAGGAAAACATGACGAGAATTAAAAAATGGCAAATAACTAAATGGATAAACAGCGAGGGTCTCTTTACAGCATCTTGGTTTGAGATACAAAAGCAGCCAATCAGAGCCAGGATGAAGGTCTGAGTGCTGTCAATCACCGACATGGACACGCTGATCAATGTGCTAATGGCAGAGAAACAACAGCTTTAGCATTCCTGAGAAGAGCCTATAATGTAAATAGAAAGGGGGAGGAGCTGAACATGATTGACAGCGCTAAGACCCTCCCCCTGGCTCTGATTGGTTGTTTCTGACCAAGCAATGTTTTTCTGCAGTTAGCACTGGGAGAAGACAAAGGAATAGGATTTGTTCCCCCATGGATTATCTGTATTATACCATACTGTAAAGCTACAACTTTAAAAAAATATTTAAAAATACATATTTTTGAAAAGTTACATACTGTGGTTTTAATAAGTTAAAACAAGATTTGTTTTTCCTTTTCTTTACCTTTAGTTAAATCACTTCACTTCCCAGAGATAAACGGAAAACGATTAGACATCAACGACTGAAACTTAATATTTATCAGGGCGTCCTAATTTTCCACACGGCTGGACACGTGGAAGAAAAACCCGAGCGACTGAAGGAGAGAGCGAAAACAAGCGGGAGGGACGGAGACAAAGCGAGCATGAATGATCATGAAGGGTATTTTCACCTGAGTCAGCTCAACGGAGAATTACATTGTCTGGCTTTGCTTGGCATGCTGGAAGGGCTCCCATGCTGAGAGCCCACGTCTAGAAATCCCATAAATTGCTCCGGAGTTGGATCTCATTGAGAATCGCTTTATTACTCCAATTTGAAAGGAAAGTCACAGCCCCCGAGCTTAATGAGAACCAAATTCAACGAGTGGAGTCAGAGAAGCTGTTCACATATCCCCCAGAGTGACAAGTGACATAGCTCGGAAATTGAGAAAATGAATTAGTACAACCCTATTGTGTGAAGTAGGGTTTTTTTTTTCCTCTCTCTCTCTTTCCTCCATGTCAGAGCCTGTTTTTTGTTTTGATTCTGGTGTTAAGACGGGAGGACAAAGCGGCATATTCAGCCTGTGCATTAGCAAATTGCTTGGCTTGTTTTGTTTTGAAGAGCTGAAACGTAGCGTATGCGCGTGTGATCGTCGGCTCGCTGGTTGTATCATTTTAGGGGGTGAATTCTCTACGCCGTGGTGGAAACTTCAGGAAAATCATTAGGAAAAACAAAGTTAAATCCCCCGAGGCTCGGAAAATACAACATTGACCATAGAGGCATCACTCTGAGTTTCTGTCTGAAGTACAAACAGAACCATTATAGTGAATAAATGAATCAATTTTATAGTAATTTGGACACCGATGCCTCAAATGACGAAAGAACTTTCATTTACCCTTGAAGTCCAAACCAGGATCACCGATGCTGAGCAGTTAAGTCCTTCCAAGGCAGCGACGTCGATCGTGGTGTTGGCGCGCGAGCTGGGCTCCCGTCTCGATAATAAGAAGGAGGGATTTTCATCATTAAGATTTTTACCGAAGAGTCTATCACGGCGGCTTCGCTTCACAACATCGAGACACAAAAAGTCCATGGAAAGGTTCAGCTGCAGCTGCTCTCTTGGTTTACAGGGGCAGCATTTTGTAAAATCAAACCTTTTTTTTTAGCTTTACGTCATGTTATCATGTTATTCCCTCAACAATAACACACCTGGAGTGTTTGCTCTGACGATTCCCTGCATGCTTGAGAAATCGTAAAAATATTTCTGAATGGTTAATAGAGGAGCAATGTTGTGATGATAATCATGCTTGTGTACACGCCGCTGAATGTGCTGATGTTGGAGAAACAACTTGGCCCCAGCAGGCTGTGTTGTGGTGAATTAGCTGTAGCGGAGCAGAGAACAAGGGTGAGCGGTACGTACACAGGTGTGATCGACAGCTCTAGAACCCTCTCCCTCCTGGCTCTGATTGGTTGTTTCGGACCTGTTCCAGTTAGTACTGGGAGCACTGGGAGAAGGTGGAGGAGCTTGATTTTGTTTATTTATTTTTCACAGATTATCTGCCTCACATTGCACTGTCCGGATAAAATTATCATTAGAACAAATTTGTAAAAAACAAGCATTTTTTCATAAAAGCTCCATAGTGCAGCTTTAAGTAGTCCTTGAATGAGATGTGTTGCTACAATTTTTCACTCCCACATAGACGACTGTGTTCAGTTTAACTTCGTCATGTAAAAAAAATAAATGAATAAAAAATTAGCACCGCTACATTAGAAGTTCTGAGAAAACATGGCTTTTCCATTTCCACATGACGGCATATTGTCCTCAACAGTCTGTCCCCCTCCAGCCCCTCCGGTGACTTTAGCCCTGTTACCCCTCACAAGATTAACAAACACGTCTCCAGTCATTTGAGTTAGTCAGCATCTGTAGCTCAGTGTTCGTCACTCTAGACTCTCATATCCAGAAGACCAAACCCCTAGGTGATGCGGCTCGTAATCACCTCATGCAAATCGCCTAATTAACGTTCCTTGCTTCAGATTACATCAAAGGTTCAGTCTTTTTTGTTTTTTTGGATAAAACGTAACTGGCACAGAAACGGTAAAAGGACTGTAAGTGCGGTGGTGTTGCGTGCCCCTATCGTCATTTATCAAACAGGGAGTCATACATATTCATACTGGCAGGTGACGTTCTGGGTTTAACAAAGAACACATGATGATCTGAGAACGAGGAGAATTAATGTCATGGAAAATGAGGGTGCAAAATATTACCTTTGAAAGAGAAAAAAAAAGGTGTCAAGTCATGTGGTATTTAAGGAATTAAAATGAGTCGCTTTGGAGATTTTGCTGAGGAATTTCTTTTCTGTAAAAAGAAATCTTAATTTTTTTTTCTGTATTTTTGTTTCATTTAAGTTGTTTATATAGACGATTGTTGTAGTAACTCTTTAGACATTTATTTTAAGCAAAAAAAAACAAAAAAAAACTTGCCATGTACAAAATGGCAACATGAACAGCTTTAAAAATGTCCATCTCTTATTTCATAGAAATATGTGGGCGGTAAAAAAAACCCAAAATTGTTATGTTGTGTTTTAATGTACAGCACTTTGTATCAGCTGTGGTTGTTTTAAAGTGCTTTATAAATAAAGTTGGTATGGCATATAATGTGATACACAGCAAGTCATGATGCGTCACAATACAACATGAGTTTTTATTCAACACAATGCAGCCGGATAACAAAATAAGGTGAAATAAAAGAGAATAATCTTCTGCAGTTCAATCAAACTGATTAGACATTGCACTGATTTGAGAACTGACCTTTTACAAACAAATGTATAAAACATGGTTTCTTAAAAAAAAAAATAGAATAAGTGGAAAATGAAAATCTGCTGCTCCAAGCATCAAAATGCATATTGAGTATTAAACACAATAAAAAACAAGTTAACCTTTATTGTTTTATTTTTTTTTTGTTAAAGGTCTCCTACATGCCTGTAAATAGGAAAAATCCACATGCTGCTGCTGTAAACAAACCCAAGCAGTGGCAGGAAATTAGTATAGAGGTGATAAAGATTTTGAATCTTTATCACCTAGATGTCTAGAAAACACTAAAATAAAATAAAATAAAATAGTTAAAGCAACCTGTAAAAAAAAATCACAGAAGACTCAGTATTAAGTCACCTTGAGTCTGCTGTAGTTTTGACTCTCAGGCCTGATTTTAGGAGCTTTATTGAATCTTTTAAAGTGTTTTTTCTTCTGGTAAATAAGATGCATTGCGCTCACCAATTCTCTGAAGCTGTACGTGATACTACTGGGAAAACAAAACCGCAGCAGAGCAGGAAGAGCAACACAGGAAGTTAGAAATATGAAGCTGATTGTTTTTTGGTGGAAAATTACTTGCACACAGGTTTTTAAAATCTGATTTCTCTAGTAGATTATAATCCCACTCCTCAGCTTTCCATGAGACATGCCCACCAATGACGCCAGGTAAGTAGTTTTCCTGAAACGCTAAGTTGTTCAAGCGCATGCATGTGCTTGATTGACAGCGCTGAGACCCTCCTCCTTCCTCTGATTGGTTGCTACTCGCCAAGCAGAGAAGCTTTATCTTTATCTTCTCACAGTCACGTTTTGTGCCGTCACGACAAAGTGACAGTCTGAACCAACATGTGAAGCACATATGGGATGAGGGACATTTGACTTTGTTTAAAACAGCCAAAGTCAGCTAAGAGAGAATACCTGACAAGCTGTCAGCTCCCTGCACACCTAGGATTTAATTACATTTTCAGTACGCTCACAGTGATATGACATCTTTGTATCACAGGTGAGGGATCTATTACCATTAATAACTAAGCTGCCACTGTTCATTTCAAAGTCCAGCCTGTTTCAGTGCAGAGAGATGGAAAGATAAAACTTTGCTAGTCTGTAGTCAGCTTACCTGCAAAGAGTCTGAGCTTTTTTACTGTCTCTCAGCCTGAATAGACCTTCAACGTGTAGAGAATAAAACTTTCTTTGACAGCTGCTTACACTTCCCTCACAGCTCTCTGTTTTACTTCATATTTAAGCTCAGTTAAGGACCAAAAACAGAGAACTCTGGTGCGCCTTCAAACTTTGGTCTCGGTTCGGTTGAAGTGAACTCTGGCGCGGTTCGAACGGATGTGTGAATCCCAAGCAAGTCGGAGACCGCTCCAAAAGTAGGAAGTGGACTACAGAGCAGGGCATTCTGGGTAAACACAACCTAAACAAATACATATATCTAGAACTAGTGGGAGGAATGGCTTTCACCAAATCTACAACTGCTAAACTCTGACGCTTCTCCATGTCTTTTTACATTTTCTGAAGGAAAAAGTTGTGCTGAGTTTTTTCTGAGGTTTTTTGTTGTTTCCTTCAGTGGTTTTTGTTGTAGCACTGAGTGGGGAACAGGTTTGTCAAAGCATTTGGTTTGTTTCAAGCAGAGGAACGTGAAAGCAAATGTGCCAACTGAAAATGTAGCAAATGTTGCAATCTTGACTCCAAATCAAACCGAGTTTTCTGGACTATCAGGTGTGGAAGCACCATATGAGTGGCCAGTCCCCGGACTGGGTCTGGTCAGCTAATTTCTCTGTGAATCTCTAAAAGTTGAAGGTTCATCAGCTCTCTCTTATTTACTACAATAGGTGCACAAACTCCTCAAAGCGGCTTTCACACCAATCTTTAACTTTGTTTGGATAGCAACATCACTGAACAAACAAGATAGAAACAAGCAATTTACCTATTTTTATTTCCTCCTCTATAATCTCACACAAGAGGGAATATTGATGAGCCAGCGTCATGCTGTGGGTAATAACCTAAAACATGCATGACAGTCCAACTGGCCTCACTGAGGCACCAGCTCCGCTCGCTCTTACAGGTCACAAACGTCAGCCAGGGGACCTGGCCTTAAAACCAGCAGACCGTGTTCGGGTCACACTGCCCTTTGAATCATTACTTTGATTTCATGACTGTACAGTGAATTTAACCAGCTGTGAACCGTCATTACACTCCTAATAATGAGCTGCCAGAGAAAGAAGCGTCTCTGTTTAGGTGTATGAAGTAACCGTGTTTGCAGCTTCCATCGCCGTTCGGCTCAGATAGTGAACAACTGAAGGCTGTCTGGGCCAGAAAAGGGACGGTGTTGTGTCAAATCGACTTTTTTGATCTTCACGTCATGTTATAATGTTATTCTCTCATCAAAAACATATCTGGAGTGTTACTTTGATTCGTTCATGAATTATTTGTGAAATCCTTTAGTCTCCATGGCAACCATTCGGCTTTGCAAAACACCCAGGTGGACCTAGCCCCGCCCCCGAGGACGAAGCTCCTCCTCAGAGCTCAGACTTCCACCCCACAGAGCAGCCCTCCTCCGTGACTCCCCCACTCAGCTCCTTCAGACTAGTCAGCAGCAATTAGCAAACACCTGGTGGAACTGCTGAGCTCATTATAGGAGCCACTTCTCAGTGAAATGCTGGTAAAATCGTTGCTAAAGCGTTAATAGAGGAGCCATGTTGTGACAACTTCCTAAAGGCGGAGTTTCAAAAAGAGCAGGAGCTTTTAGAGAGACAGAGGTCCAATTCGAAGGCATTAAATTACAAAGTCAAATGTCTTTTAAGTCATATTTGACACATGAAAATCATTTTTATGACAGCTGAAGGTAACACAGTTACTTCATTGTGATATTTAAGGACCTACTATATGTGCCTTGCAAACAATACTTATCCTTAAAGGGTTCGTCCAGATCTACCAAAGTGTCTGCGGACGTAGAACCATGCAAACAAGAAAATAATCTTTCTTCCTTCTGCGCTGCTTTCCTTAACTCTTTTTTTTTTGTCTTTCTTTCCAAGTACACTAGAAGCTGTTTCCGTGATGCTGACTGAAGAAGTGCTTAGGCGAACAGCGCCGACGCAGACAAGGGCTATGACAAACCCCGTCAGTTCATGCTCACCCTGCACATGTGCCTCCACTCCGCCGGGAGATGAGGCAGAATACTCGACTCCCCCGGCTGCCCTCAGCTGCTGCAGCCCTCTGGCCAAAGTGTGACGCTAGCAGTCTCAGATGGGAGCGCATGTCAAGTGTACACCCCAGGTGCCAGCCGGGATTGTAAGCGCCCTCAAGCGTGAACGGGAGGGTGTTTGAGGTGCGATACGGGGACGGCTGTTGTACTGATAATGCGGCTTGGGCCGGATTTTTATTTAAAGCTGCAACTCCAGCAAACATTAGCCCAACAATTGTTGGAGCGCTTTAGCTAAACTGCTGATTCCACATGATGAGGTCGGTCTCTCTGCGGATTCCTGAGAATAAAAATCGGCTTTAGAGAGTTGGAATCAGGTCTTCTCGGTGACTCATCCGTCATGTGGGCATAGAAAGAAACAACAGCAGCATGTTAAGCATCCATTGAGGGTTAAAGGTTAGCATGCAAAGCTATAAAGAAAGTTCAACCTGTGCTGTTGTAGAAGAATCTGATCCGAAGACATCAGTAAAAAGGGTGAATACAGGAAATACAAGGATTACAATTCCTACAATTTCAGGGTGCATTCACACCAGCCCTGATTAGTCCGCTTTAATCAAACTCTAGTTCGTTTGCCTGGAGAATCCGGTTCGTTTGTTGAGTTGTGAGTGCAATCGAACCCTGCTTCACCTAAAAACTTTGTAGCATATAAGGTATTAAAGCTACAGTACAAAACAGATGATGATCTGTGTAAAGATTGATCTCCTGTTGGCGTCTGAAGAAACGCAGCGCTCTGGGTTAAAAACAACCAATCAGAGCCAGGTGTCAATCAACCTTGTGTACTTGCTACTCAATGTGCTAATGGCAGAAAAGCAACTTACTGTTACAGGAAAGCCATTTATCGGTGGTCATGCTATCTAGCCAGATTATTGATAACATGCTATGCTAGCTGTATTGTAGCATCAAGTAAAAAGGGGGTAGATAGGGATAAGCAGCGCCACATGAGATTGTGATTGACAGTGCTAAGACCCGCCTCCTGGCTCTGATTGGTTGTTCCTAGTGGGCACTGGGAGAAGGCAGAGGAGCTTGATTCATTTTTTTCATAGATTTCCTCTCTCATACTGTAGCTTCTCGCTGTGGTGATAGATTCAACAAATATGTAAAAAAAATGTTTATAAAAAAACAAAATGGCTGAGTGCAAATGCTCAGCACATTTTTTAGATTTTCTATTCATAGAAACTCAAAAACCATATAAATATGTTTCCTTCCACTTTACAGTTACTTACTGCTACATGATGGTCTGTCATATAAAACAGGTAAAATATGTTGATCTTGAGATTGTAAAGAGCCTAAGAAAGAAACTGAAGGACCAAAAAAGGCATAAAAATGAAACTGTTTTTGTTTGGAGTAATTTCACTGCCCTCAGTTCGACACGATCGCGCGGAGGAACTCCGTTTTGCTCTCAAATTTTCTCCAGCTGGTGGAGATGTGAATTTTTTATTTGATTTTTTTTTCCAAGATGAGGATTAGCACCTCCCTCTGAGGAGATGGTTGTCGAACAGAGAAATTTGAGCCTGTCCTCCGCTGCTGTTCTGTGAGTCAATGAGTTCGAATTTCATTTCCCCAAATGTCACGAGGGGGCAGCGAATCTCTCAATGTGTTGATTAAAACCTAATTTAAATCCCTGAAAAACTGGGCCAAAGCCTCACTGAGCGGTTTTGATAGAAGAATACATTATTCAAGCGAAGGTGATGGTGCTTTCCACATGGTGCCGGGAGAGGGGGGGAAAAAAAGGTCAGGCAGGAGCTTAAGAGTACAGGTCTGCATTTTGAGCGACACTTGATGGAATCGCGCCTCATGTCAGGTGTTATGATGGATATGGATTTTATATCGCTCCTTAAACAGAAATCCATACGCTCGGTCGACCGAAGCGAAGAAATAAAAACGTCTCAACGCTCGTCTCACAGCACTTTGACATGACGTCGGCGCTTCTGCGTGACCAGTTCGTACGTTTGGTCTGAAACCGTCCCTGACCCAATTAAAACACCTTGACGTCTCGTCTCCTAGGAGGAAATGACTGAGCCGAACAGAACTGAACATAAACAATTTCTAATGACGGCAACGTTCCTCCTGTTATTTTCTGACAGCATGACAACCAGAAGCGGGGTAATTATCGTTATCATGCAAGCAGCTGCATAATTACCTTCTAAAGGTTGTTGCACTACATTTGGAAGGTTTACACAGCCAAAATGGCGACGTCATTAACAATTAGAGGTAATTTTTTTCCTTTACTTTCCTCAAACAAAAGTGCTCCTGTTGGATTCTGCGAGTGGAGAGGTACAAGTTTGAAAATCTTTGAATTACATTTTGAAAAATTATTGTTATTTCTCAGAAGCAGACATGGTTCTATTTACATTTATCCTCACCAAGATGTGTAAAAAGCATTGAAATAAATTATTTTTCTTTATTATTATTATTATTATTGTTATTATTATTATTATTATTATTATTATTCTTTATTATACTATCTGCAGTAGCACGATATATATTTGACAGAAACTGAAAGAATTATATATTTTATTGGAGCACGGTTAGTAGAGCTGGGTGGATTGATCTAAAAATATCGATGTATCGATACGGAGTCTGTATCATTTTTGGATCGATACTAGCGCGGTCAAATCAATTCTTTAGATTCAAATTCCCTCTTAAAATTTTATTTTATTCTTGTATTGTAGTCTGTTAAATCTACAACTAAATAGATTTTGTTTTTGTTCTCAAATTAACTTTTTTATCCGCATTTTATTTAGAAGAGAAAATGCACATAAATATTATTAACCTGGCGTTGAAGTATTTTGTAGATGACTATACATTTTGTCCAGATTCTGTCCTACATTTGAACAAAATAGTTAAAAAAAAAAAAAACTAAAATACCTAAAAGTCAGAAGTTTGATGATATCACAGTTGAATAAAAAGTATCGGTATTAGCGATAGCCGATCCTGTATTTTACTTGGTATTGGATTGAGACCATAAATGCAGCATCGCACACCTCTGATGTTCAGTGAGTGGAAAAAGAGTGAAATATTTACGTTGGTTGTGATGGAAACGTGTCGGTGTTAAAGTCACTGACCAATTTTAGGTTTCCTGGCAGAAGCCACCAACATTTGACTTAAAATCTCTTAGAGTTCCTGAAACCATAAAGATTCCTGAAACCTCTGAAAGAAAAACATGCCCACAGCATCACACATCCACCTCTGTACCTAACAGCAGAGGTCCTTTCCCACATCCTTTGAACATTGACCAATATATTTGTTCGACGCGTATTGATGATTTTAATGATGACTGTCGTCAAAACGTAACGTTGGTCACCGGTTTCTGAAATGTCGACTGCATGCGGTTTTTATGGCTTTTTACTTTTGAGATTTTATGATATAAAGCACTTTGAACTGCCTTGTTGTTGAAATATGCTGTACAAATAAACATGATTGATTGTTGCATGCAAAGCCCTTTGATTTATCAAACTAAATGTTTCCAGTGAGACTCAGAACATTTAGCAAACAAATGATAGGCATGTTGATAGTTTAATGTTTGTTATGGAGACGTAGTGATCTGAAAATACCGCTTTATTCTGATGCATTTCTGCAACAACAGGCTTTGGAGATACATTTTTGTTTTTTCATCTCGGGAAGATAACCTTCTTTACCCAGCCACGTTTGCCACTCGTCTAGTTATTCTAATTCTTGTATTTACCACACTATACTTTGGATATAGGCCATTTTAGAGAAGCATCCAGTTGTCATTTGCTGACTTTTATGAGTTCATCTCTTATTTAAATAACACGCTCACTTGTGTCCCATTTGAAGAGCGTGGAAGAGAAATGGGCCGCCGTGTCTCGGCATATTTACATCCCTAAAACAGAGGAAGTCACTGATTATTCATTTAACTTTCCTAAACGCTCCGATCAGCCCGACATGTAAAGGGAAAATCGATGAAAAGCTTTAGTTACATTTCCAAGCTAAACAGGCGCCGTCACATCAGAGATGGGATGTTGCAAACATTTTCCGTGTGAGATTGTGCCACTGCAATAGCAGATGTATTTTTCATAAAAGTCTTTTCGGGGCAACCCAACATGACAAACATGTTATCTTCCCAAAAACATTGATTATTTATGAAGACGTTGTCATTCTCTCTTGTGAATGTCATAAAATCCTTATGACCACCCATGTAATCTAGCAGGAGCTGGAATTAAAACACTTTTGACCTTGTCTCCAGGCGCGTGACATTTTAATCTTCTGAACAACACAGGTATGATGTAGCTATCGGAAACGGTTGCTACGGGTGATCATTCAGACCTGTTGCTCTCCTGCTGTGCCTGAAAGGGAAACATTTAATTGCCGGGCCTAAACTATTTTCAGTGGCCTGCATTGGTACACACCGTAATTTATTGGCAATAAATTTAATTTTCCTCCAATTTATATAAAGCAGAGACGCTTCCTGTGGAGAAAACAAAAGGAGTCTGATGAAACGTCTTTACATTTTATTAGAACTCAGGCACAGCCAAACTTATTCTGTGACAAGTTGCATAAATATTTATGCAGATTTCTTTCCAATGCCTCATTCTTGTCAAACTGTGAAGTTACAATAAAAACCTGCAGACAATTTACGCAGAAATGACGATATAAATGTCCCTGGAATTTTTATTTTCTTTAAAGACAATGTTATTTGTATAAATTTGATTCTAAATGAAAAACTAATCACCTCTTGAGCTTAACCATGAAACTGAATACGACAAAAAAAAACTCATTATTTGAGTTTATATGGTTTGGAGTTTGACAATATTGCACAACAACAATACAGCAGCTCTTACAAAGCAAACGTATCTCTTGTAAATGTCAGGTGTTTGTTAGGTAGAAAAACCCTCTCAAAGCGTTTTACACCTCTTGTGCACAATGCACTTGAAAAACAACCAAATCTGTTAAAAATAAAAGTGTTTTGCCACCACACTCTTTGAGATTATTGTCATATTTAGAAAACAACTGGCACTAAGCCAAGAAAAGTGAAATTTCTGCTTCTCGAGCTAAAGGATGCAAAAGATCTGAAATTACTACCAGTACAGCTGAACTTTATTTCCAATTAATCAAATTTAACATATTTAATATATCAGGCATGAACTCAAGAGTAAAATAATATTAAATTGAAGGTGAAAATCGGGATAAAAAAAACTGTCAATTTTTTTTTAACATCGCAGAAACTTTCGCAAGGGTGTGCAAACTTTCAATATCCACTATATGAGAGGTAAGATACTGATTACTAATCGCCTTGTCACAGAACACCACTTAAAAAAACCCTGGAACTTTAAATTCAATCCTTCAGACACAAACATGCAGCTGACTGGCCGCTGAGTTCTTCCATCAAGGATTTTTCTGAATGCTTTATTTATCAATGACAACAACACATCTAAAATGCTTTAGCAAAAAATAAAACTAATGTTTACCTAAAGTTATAAGTATTGTATCAAAATATGTTCTTGATTAAGAGTCCTGTCTCGTCTGCAGAATTAGGAAATCATTTTCATGTACTTTTGACACCGGTACTTTAGCTGTCTGACAACAGCTAAAATCTGCAAATACTTGGGAACAGCCTCTAAAAACACTAATTATCGCCTATTTTATTAGTTTAAAACACCAAATGTGCTTTGAAATACTTTGATAAACGGACACTGGAAACTGTCCTGTCACTTCCGCAGAGGCTACAGCAGTTCTCATTTATTTTGCCCTTGGGGGTTCAGCCAATCAGCAGCAAGGAAAATGAATGCAGCTTCTGGATTGGCTGCATGTCAAGATTTAAAAAAAAGAAAAAAAAGAAACAGTTTCTACCCAAAAGCTGCTGTTGCCCTGAACAAAACTAATCCATCTGAAATGTGATCATCATTTAATCATTTATTTTTCCTCATCATCCCATTTGTTGTCTCTGTGTTTCTACTATATTTATTGAGTTATACTTTTTTAATAATTGTTTTATCCGGTTATTTGACTTGACTTCGAGAGTTGCTCTTTTTTAAATTTTGACAATATGACAATAAAAGGGAATCTGATTCAGATTTTCTTTTAAAATAGATTTGAAGCAAATATTGTGGATTCACATTTTATAGAAAATCTGTGAATAGGTGGGGAAATGGTATATTTCCCCAGCCTCCCCCCCCCCACACAAATTTAAGCCTCTGAAATCGAGGGATACTCTGAATCATCAAACCCTATTTTTGTACATCAAAGAGCAGCTTCCAATAGGTGAGAGAGAAAATACAAAAGGTTGCTTGTATTGGAACAGTTCAAGAAAAGACACTCCCTCTCTCACTCTAGATACTTTCGACGAAGCGAAGGCACAACGCCTCTTGACTGGAGTGCTGAAATTCAAACTGCTTCTCTCATTTCGATGGAGAAAACAGGCATCACAACAAAGACCCAGCGATCAAAATCAATGAGCTAAATTCGTTTACACGTGGACTGAACTCAAGGTTTATTGTTTTAGTGTCCGTCTTATTACAGTAACAAAAGCTTTTACATTTAAAATGGTTACTTTTCTCCTCCTCCGGCACGCCAAGCCGCCAGCTGCAGCAATATCGTTCCGTATATTTTAATTACATTTCCGTGGAGATCCGCCGCAGACACGACAGCGAGCGAGGAGGCGAGACGTCAATACATGACTGTAGCTCCACACAGCAGCCGTTTATTTAATCCTTTATGAGGTTGGGGATAGATATTGAAAGTTTAGCTGTCGACTTTGCGATGTATTGAACTAAAGTCGACGACAGCGTACCGCGGCTGTGACTGGGGATGTGCAAAACGAGGAACTTTGATGAAGGCAAACGTTTGGCTGTATGCAAAGAAAAATCAATACAGCTGAAAACATAACAGCAAGACCTGAGAAGAGTAACATGAGGAAATCCTTCCTTACCCTTTGCTCCAGCTGTCGGCTTGGAGCAGAGGCTGGTGCTCAAACTGGTAAATTATGGAGATGTTCTGTATTTTTTAATTACGTGGCCTTCTGTATGTTGCCATATTTACTTTCCTGAGTTTCCTTGAGTGACTTTCCGTTCTTAATTCAGAAAGTGTAGTACGATGGTTACTATGAGCCCCAACTCCTCTAGGAAGGCTCTCCGTGAGGGTTAGGATTGTACTTATCGAATTATTTTGGGCTGATAGGACATATTTGCATTTGTAAGGTCTGACGTCTCTACTACAAACGTGCTCAAAGCTTTGTGGCGTATTGACTCACTGATGTTTCCATATGCGACACAAAATCAGTTTGTAGATGTGATTCAAGAAACACGCCATGATCCTCCAGCCACTTCCTGTTCACGTTGATCATGTGACTCGTGTGATGCCAAAAAAAAAAAAGTGTTTCCATTGCAGTTTCGTGAAATAAATTATGATATGGCAAAATAACAACACCTCAGTCAAAACTTTTTAGTGAAAAACTAGAGTTTTCTTCTTTTGGTGTGTTTCTGTTAAGCAAATTCAATGTTGAAATGTCAAATTGTGTAACTATACAGCCAGTGGAGACGCTGTCAGTTTGAAGTGCTGGTCAGTTTCCTTTATGTGAAAATCATCAGAGTCGGAATGAGCGATAAGTTAAGTCCGCGACCTTTAGAGCTGACCCCTGTCTAAGATTTTTACCTGAGGATGTTTTTTTTTTTGCTTATTTTTTGCATGTGTTACTGTTATTCTCAACCATTTCCCCTTCAGCTTTTTTGATCACTAACATTTTGGTGCAACTTGATGAAGTTGTTCAACATTTTTAAAAACCTTTTTTTTAGCATTTCAAACGATCATCACTTTAAATGTGACACTGGTTACATCAAACAAGAAGCGTACAGAGACTAACTGAACAGCAGTTTATCATTTTTACAACATCAAAATACATCTCTTGTTTGAGCAGAAATCAGCATCGTGTGATTTTTTTTCTAGAAATTAATTTCCACATTTTCACCAGTCAGGCTTCACTTTGCTGGCTGATGATTTCCAAACATCCAGTGCAGTTTTTCTATGATGCAAAGAAGCGGTTTTTTTTCTACATCTTTGGGTCTCTACGCTCAAAGTGATTGTGTTGCTTCTTCTTGCAGTGTATCTGCATTCCAGAAATGCATTCTTTATTTCAGCATAATTTAAGATGCCACATCAAGGTCAGCCTGATTGGCACTTGTCCTGACTGGCTGCTCATCCGTGTGGAAGCTGCCGCGACGCAAGCAGACACAAGCTGCTTCAGTGCGACGCCGAAAATAAACAAGAAGCGCTCGTCTTCTTCATTTTTTAATTTTTTTTTATTTTGGCAAAGTTGTGTTTGAAAAACGTAATAACACAAGTTTGGGTAGTTTTTTGCAGCTTACATTTGAAATTGTTTTTCAGATATTTCTAAGTGGTGGACCACTGCCTGAGAAAAGCATTATTTAGCATTATTATGTTGAAAAATAAAAAATAAAAGCTGAGTATAACTATCTAGTGTACTAATTCTCACACCAAATATACTATGAAGGCAGTTATTATAAATATACTTTCATATCAAATATGACTTAAAAGAAATTTAACTTTGTAATTTGACACCTTGAAATTGGGCCTCTGTCTCTTTAAGAAGCTCTTACTCTTTCTGACACTCCGCCTACAGCTCCATTATGTTGCTAGTAACTGTTCTTAGGAGCATCGGATAAAGAAGTAGTTCGTATAATGAACTCAGCAAGTGTGCAGATTCACCTGGTGTTTGCTAATTGATGCTGCCACTAGTCTGAAGGGGTTGTGTGGTTGCCAAGGGCGACTCAAGGATTTCCCCAACATGCATGAAAGAATCACGGCAACTCCCAGGCGTGCTTTTGATGAGGGAGTAACATTGTAATCTGATGCTGTCCCTTTAAAATGCATTAATGTGCACTTTACTGGAAAAGCTAATATCTACATTCTTCTTTATTTCAACGCTTGAAGGGTACAGCCAATCAGCACCAAGGAAAATAAATGCTGTTCCTGGATTGGCCGCTTTGCAAACACCAGCCAACAGAATGTCAAGTAGCATTGTAACTGGATATTCCAAACTTCCTCGGCTGAATTTTCTTTAAAATATTTTAAATATGCACTTTGCAAAAAAAAAAAAACCCTGCAAAAAGACAGATCTTCTTTGAATAATTACGGGTAAAATTTCACAGAAAATCCGAACCGTGAAAACACAGCGTATGTCCTTAAGTGGTCCATCACATAAAATCCTGACGTTTCCGGTTGGAACGTGACAAACGCCAAAAGTGGCTGCTGGTTTTAAAAGCAGCTATTAGCATGCCTTTAGCTTCCTGTTCTTGACAATCCGTGGCACGGGTCACACCGATCCTCTGATCCACATCTTTCAACTTGTCTTTTATGCGTCTCGTCAGGACAGAGAAGGGGAAGCGTCGAGAGAGAGAGGAAGAGAGAGAGAGAGCGAGCAAGAAG